>NC_052360.1:7348439-7566082 GCF_009727055.1 Benincasa hispida | reverse complement strand
TAGGCTGGCGGCGAGATCTGGTCGGCCTAAAACCCACGGCGGCGAGCGAAAAGGCGACTCGATGTAGTTAGGTGAGATGGCAGAGGGGATTTGGGGCGGTTGTCGGTTGGGGAAGGGAAGAAATTTCAAGAGAGGGGGGAGGGTTGCGCAGATGCGAAGAAGAAAAGGAAATTTCGATTTTTATAAAAAAAAATAGTAATAATAATAATAATAATAATAATAAACTAAAAAGGAAATAAATGTAATTATACTTTATTCTTTTCCTTATTCCACTTTATACTATTAAATTCCTTTTCTTTTCAAAAGAAAATTAATTCCTGCCATTAATTTCCAAATTGAATAATTTCACGCCAACAATTAAATTCCCGCACTTACACTTGAAGTCCAAAATCCTAAAAATGTCCTCCAACTAATAACAATTTCTGAAATTCCAAATAATAAAGTTACTGAAATTACATTATTACTAACAAAAATGTAAGGGGTGTTACAAGGACATTCCTCAACAATGACAAATTCGAGGTCGTTTGCCATGAAATACGTTTTACACAATTTTTTCCACTGTATGTAATCGGTCATATTAAAAGCACTAAACAAAATACTAACGAGTTATTGAAAAAAAAAACACATTGGCTTATGTTAGGTTTTAAGCAAATACCCATTGTAAAACAAACAACATCCAATAAGATTTTAGCAAAACTAATATGAACCTCGTATGACATCTAGTTTTGCAATGACGCTTCAAAGGTTTAAGACAAAAGCTGCCGAAGGGAGGTCAATGATCTCACGGTGTGAACCAATGACAAAGACCGTAGGACACATTGACACACACCCTTCATCCACTTACTATAAGCATTCTCTCCGTCCACCTTGATATTGACTCGTGTAAACACCATTCGAAGAGGGATGCTCCCAGGGCAATACGAGGCCAAACATGAATCTCATGGTATGAACATATAGGGAGAAACGTGAGTAGAATCATATACATATCATATACATCTCTTCCTCCCATTAAGTATTTTATAATCTAGGGTTTAGTTTTCTTAGAAAAAACACGGCTAAGGTAGGTTCTCAGGTAGGGATGTCTTTGACCAATTGTCGCATGCTTGTAGAAAATCTCTCTAATTCACCTTTCCAGGTAGGTTCCCAGGTAGGGATGTCCCGTTTCCGTCAACCTAAGAACCCTAGCCTAGACAGAACTCGCCTTAGACAATTGAGCAAGTGGGAGATGAAACAGTCTATCGTATAGGTCGATGCCCAATCGTTTAACAAAAGCTATGTGATCATCTAGCTCATCGTCTACTTGAGTGTCTATCGTGTAGGAAAACTCCACGATCACCGTCTCTCCAAGTTGTCGTTTAGTAAACCTGATTTACTTGACAACTATACCGCGACTCTTTTCCGAGATTGGAAATCACAAATTCACCACTTACCAAATTTAGGAAAACATTTTTTCTTTTATCTCACGGTTACCAGGAAACCACCAATAACCTCCCACTCAATTGGTTATTAGAGAAAAATAGATAATTATCCAATAATTAATATTATTATAAATATAAATGATAACCAACTTACCATACTATATTTATAACCTATAGTTTTAATATTTCATATTATGACACATATAAACCATAGCCCTTTTTCTATTTTATGGCACTTAATGTAAATCTCATTTATATTAATCCTCCATTTGTTATATCTCATACACCAAACCGATCATATCATATATAATCTTATTACCTCTTGCCAATCTGAACATTTCAAAACAATACCAAGAACTGATCCTCAGCTTGAATCCATTGAGCTACCAAGTGAACCTTATGGACCTGTAGTTCGAAGCTCCAACAGTACGTGAATAACTGAATAAAATCTTTAGTCAAGGGATCCACCATCCGCTAATTGCTAGGCACTCCACTAAAGACCGACAGTTGAACTCTTCTTACTACAGATATATTATGTGTCCATCTTAACCAATCAACAGTGTGACAACCTTTCGCATATCGCTTGTAAGTATAGCTCGGCCAAAAACCATTATGCCCCTGTAGTTACATCTAACTTCTTAAGTATAACTGATCCCTGTAATGAACATAAGTCATAGTTCTACTATGACCGAGTCTTCTTTTCCAGAGAGAAGTTGTGGCCACTATGTTCAAGCCCCGGAATCAACCCTTAAGGGAGCAATATATCTACTTACCCCTGCTTCAGGAAAAGAGTGAATTCCATCTTGTGTAATTGAGTTCCCAGCTCCCAAATCAGACAAGTCCCCAAAAAGGTAGACATGTTGAGTTGGCAATCTAGCCACTCTCACCCATACTAATCAAAATACCACCCTCAAAGGCAGAAGTTGCCAAAACACTCAGGATTGAGGTCATCTCACCTACGGTTGTTTAGGTGAGATGTAAGTCTCCAGTATCAATGGTGTTATATACAGAGTCTAGTCATCTCGTGGTCCGGTCTTATAAAAACTCTTTGTATAGGACACCGTCGCTCGCATGTCTCCACATGAATGGTCAGGATCTACCATCTATAGTAGTTTACAACACTTGCAAACCCCTACAAAGCGGGTCATATTTGTAGTGTCACCAGGATCAAGTACCTATTTAGGTTATCACTTAAGGCATGATCCACTTGTATATCTCATATACATGCTTAAGTTTACATACAATAACCATGGAGCTTTATTTATTGGATATGAGTAAATGCCAGATTAAAATAACAATTATTTTATTCATAAACAATGTGTATAATTACAAACAACAAGACTCCGGGAGAATTAGGACACCAATCCAAACATCCCACATGTTTGACATTCTCTGATGTCTGTTCTACTGGTCCTCACGATTTAAGAAATGAGTTTATTTATATTAGATTGTTTCTTTCCACGTAAATCAATCCTTTCTATGTCGATATTTTTCATACTCACTTTTATAAATAATGTCGTGAGTAACATTGTATACAAAAATATTGTCAACTTATATGGTTCCATAATTTATTGAGATCTCATTATTATCCTCATTTACTTCAATATCCTTATGAGTACTCATGTTTAGGATTTCTTCTAGAACATTCATATTCTTAACTAAGTCATTTATTGACTATTTCTTTTTTGAGGATTTTTATTTTTGGAACCGAATGGTCTATCACGCTTCTGGTGTGTCACAGACTCATTAATGACAACTTACTACATTTAATTGAGCACTTGAAGCTGGTATATGTGACTTAGTCACTTTCTTATCATTTATAAATGCATCTAGTAACTAATTTGCTATATTTGCAAACAAATTATTTTCTGAATTTCATGTTCAAATTGATCTGTACAATAATGATGCATTCCATGATATGTACGGGAATCTAAATGAGACAATAACTATGCATTCCATGTAATTTATTTTTCCATCTTTTTAATCCTTCCCCCTAATATTGGAAATTTTGTCTCATTGAAATGACAATCAGCAAATTATGCAGTAAATACATCACCTGTCAGGGGTTCAAGATATTCAATAATTGATGGGGAACTATATCCAATATATTCCTAACCTCCTTTGAGGACCCACCTTAGTACGTTATGGTGGAGTAATTTGAACATATACTGTACATTCAAAATTCTCAAATAGGAAATATTTATCTCATAGCCATAAGCTAATTGTAATGACGAGTATTTATGATAAGCTACTGACCTAATGCGTACAAGTGACGTTGTATGCAAAATAGCATGTCCTCATACAAATGTAGGAAGCTTAGCTCTTATAAGCAATCGTCTATCAATTAACTGCAAATATTTTATGAATGATTCTGCTAAACCATTTTGTGTATGAACATTAGCTACAGGATGTTCAACACTTATCCCAATTGATATACAATAATTATTAAAAGCATGAATGATTCTGCTAAACCATTTTGTGTATGAACATTAGCTACAGGATGTTCAACACTTATCCCAATTGATATACAATAATTATTAAAAGCTTGGGATGTAAATTCACCAGCATTATCAAGACAGATGGTCTTAATTGTATAATTTGAAAATTGTGCTCTTAACTTAATTATTTGAGCAAGTAATCTTGCAAATGCAAGATTTCGACTTGATAATAAGCACACATATGACCATCTGCTAGATGTGTCTTGTAACGACCCGACCCCCTAGGACTCAAGTTAGGCCATTACTAAACACATGCATGCATGGAACTTAAAACGACACCCTTTTATAGTGAATTAAATGCTAAATAAATAAGGTAAATTCAAAAGACATTCATTAAATTCAAATATTAAAAACAGACAATAGGGTAACCATAAATCATAAATGATAATAAATAGTTCTGAAAAAAAATCTTAATAGTAAGTTTTAAACATCAAAACTGAAAGTTGAAAAACATGAAAATAAATCTAAATATCATGAGCGGAAGCATAGAACTAGTCCGAGTGGCTCGATCACGGATTCCGCTTGTCAATCGTCGGTGTATCTCTACCTTTACCTGGAACAATAATATGAGAAAGAATGAGTATAAAATACTCAGTAAGTAACCCCACTAATGGGATCAGACTAGGCATCTATGTTCTCTAAATACCTACCTCTAATGGAACATATAAACTTCTCTAGTCCTCATGGGACACATATATACACGAATAACCGAATTTCATCCTACTATAGTTAAGTATGTCCACTACCTCTAATAAGTCATGTAGGACCCACAACCTCTGATGAATCCCGAAGGAAACATCCCAAAGGATAACACCACCTCTGGTGAATCCTGAAGGAAACACAACATCTAGTGGGCATCTAACTAATTAGTGAGGATACTATCACAATCTCAACATCACACATATCACAACATGGTTCTATAATATACATATACATCTCATCTTCATGGTTATCTAACTAATTAGTGAGGATACTATCACAATCTCAACATCACACATATCACAACATGGTTCTATAATATACATATACATCTCATCTTCATGGTTCTATAACACATAAATTTCTTTATCATAGCTCTATAACATACGTATGCATCTCATCATCCTCAGATTCAGCAGAATCTCCAATAACAATAATATACTCAAATCATACTAGTATTCAAACATCTCTAAGCGCAACTAGTCTTTTAAACCCTCATGTCAGCAAGGCATACATAAACATCAAACTATCAATATATCCTTAGTAAATCATATTTATCAATATCTGGCTCCAGTCCTTTCAAACCTCAATCAATGAAGGCATACACAAATATCATACTAACTAATAATCCTCAATAAATCATAATAATCATTGTCTGGCACTAAGGCACTTCCAGTAGTAAGATTACTTAGACGAAATTATCCAAGTAATTTCTCCCACCTTAGACAAGCCCAAGATTTAACCTAAGGACAACATAATTTAACATCAACCTTTATCAACATTTCCAAACCAAAATCCACTCCTCTACTTCATAACGCTTACCCAAATGTCTAAAGAAACAGCCTTGAACGAGTTGGGCAATTGACCAAAAGTCTCGAAACTTAATTCTAGCATCAAGTCATCAGGAACAAACCAAATCTCAAATCAAAATTCAATGGTTTTCAGAACCTCCAAGAAACCCATAAAAGGTAGCACAACCTTAACTTAAACCCAAAATTCCAGCGACTGCCCATGGTTCTAGTTGTTGTGATAAGCTGAAGAAGAGATTGACGGCCAGACATGACAAGCGAAGTGAGGATGGCTAGAGTGGCGGCATGCTTTGACGGAGGCGACAAGTACTGATGGCGTCGCTCGGTGAGGCGGGGATCGCGTGACTAGGGCTAGAGACGGAGTGGCAGCGGCAGACAAACAAGAGGTTGGACGGTGAGCAAACGGTCTTGGCATCGACGATAGTATCCGACTGTGGCGAGGGACGGTGAGAAGAACGACGTTCGACTGGAAGAAGTCGCTACCCACGCGACTGAACGGAAACATAGGGATAAAGGTATCTGGCATGACTGCCAGACGTTCGGCGTCGGAATGGAGGCTGAGTGGCTGGGGCTCGACGTGACGGTTATGGGCGGCTAGTGTTGGGGTTTCCGGTCGATAGAGGAAAAAAAAGAGATATTGGGGTATGGGGGGTTGTGTGTTGCACGCGAAAGAGAGGAGGAAGAAAGATATTTCTAAAAGAAAAAGAAAAAGAAAATAAAATAAAATTTTATTTAGTTTGATTTTCTTTTATTCTTTCCTTCTAAACACACATAACTATAAATGTACGTATATTTGAAATCCTTTCCTCTTCTTCAAAACCAAAATCCAAAATTAAAAGTCAATTCTCCAATTTAAAATTAAGTCTCAAAAATCCAAAAAGTTGAATTTCCAAAATTTAAAAAATGTCCTAAAATATTATAAGATACTGAAATTACATTAAGAACCAAAATTTCGAGGTGTTACATGTCTATTAATATCATAAAATATATAAATGATCCACTTGGTGGATTAATAAGTCCACATATATCACCATGAATTCGTTCTAAAAATGTAGGTGATTCAATCCCCACTTTAGCTGGTGATGGTCTAGTTATCAGCTTTTCTTAAGAGCAAGCATCACATGATAATTCATTAGATTGAACAATATTCTGGCTCTTCAGTGGATGTTCATTTGAATTCTCAATAATTCTTCTCATCATTATAGATCCTAGATGATCCAATTGGTCATGCCAAATCATAAATATATCTGGATTCATGAACTTCAGGTTCATTGTTGCATATGTTTCAATTACTCATATATGAGTATAATATAATCCAGAAGACAAAGCAGTCAACTCTTTCAATATACGTTTTTCATATGAGACAGTAGTTATGATATAAAGTTACTCCATATTATTTTTTCTATCAGTCTCAATATGATAACCATTGCAACGTATATCTTTAAAACTAAGTAGATTTCTCTTTGATTGATTAGAGAATAATGCATTGTCAATTGTAAATTTTGTTCCTCTAGGCAAAATAATATTTGTTTTTCCAAAGCCTTCAATTAGGTTTACAGAACCCGATATCGTATTGACTTTTGCTTCCAGCATTGTTAGTTTGGAAAAATATTTTTTACTTGTAAGTATTGTATGTGTAGTTGCACTGTCTGTCAGACATAAATCTTCTTTACTCATTTTTTAGTCACCCAACATATGAAAATTATCCAGGTTTCTTCATTAAAAGAAAAAATTACAATAAGAAAAACAACACTTGGAATATACAAAATTTAATATTAACAAAGAAAAAAATATGAAAATAGAAAAACGAACAACATTAATACTAAATATTCTCAAAATCAAAAGAAACATTTGTTATGCCATCAATAAGGAGATTTGAAAAAATGTATCACATCTAAATCTGTTATATTGGATGGGTAAAACATCTCATTAGCCTAGTATGCAAAATTTGCTTCCACATTTTTTCCTTTTTCCTTTAGGGAGACTTGATAGAGATCAACTAAGTGTCTTGACGTACGACAGGTACGTGATCATTGCCCAATCAATCCACATCGGAAGCATTTATTTTCCACACTTTTTGAACTCTTATCTTGTGGAGTTTTTCCTTTGTGATCATCATTTTATGTGGTTTTTTTGAAATTTGAATGATTAGAGCGACCACGCGAAAATAATAATTATTTCTTCCTCTGTCACGGTCACGACCTCGACCACGATTATTAACATTCACATCATCACTTCAGGGAATGTTGTTATTCTAGTTGATCAAGATTCATAATTTTTATTAATAACTCGTTATTTTATTCAGCTATAAGAAGATATGAAATTAGTTCAAAATATTGTTTAAAACCTTCTTTCGATATTGTTGGTGTAGGAGCATATCCGAAATTTAGAAAAATGTCTCTCTAACATATTGATTTAAAATTTTGGAGCCTCAAGTGCATCCATTTACGATAAGCTTTAGGAAGAAAAAATTGTTTTCCGATTATACATTTTTATGGCATCCAAGTATATTTTGGCATCAAGTACTGATGACAAATAATTACTACTATTAATATCAAATGTTACAAATTCTAATTTTATAATATTTTCATAATAACACCATTACAAGACATTATATTTATATTAGAAATTTAATATATCTCAAATATGTAAAACAACATTTAATTTATTAATTATAACGAAGAGAGAAAAACCGATATATCTTTAAGACCTACTTTTAATGAAGAAAACGATGAGAGCTCGTGCTGATAAAGTATTGCGAACTTGAGGAGCACAACGGGCATATGGATGTCAATAAAATATAATATATAATAAAATAAAATAAAATAACAAAATATGAAATAAGGAACTTTTCTAAATTCTCCACTTTCTTCAATTTTCATGAACTTTGCCCAATGTGTGTGTCTTCCACGACCCACCAAATGCCATTATTTATAGATAATTTGGCAAGTAGGAGGTGAATTAAATGGACACTAATAATGTGTAATATTGAGACACATGAACAATACTTTGGACAATGAGGGCATGACACATGGTCAACAAACACTAAGCATGAGCATCTAATGGGCATTTATTATCATAATATTTGCAATAAAATCAATGTGGTTAGTAAAAAAATATGTATTTTTTTTAAAAAAAGAATTAATTCAAACCCATGGTTGATGTGGATACTTGAGAAAACAACTATAAAACAAAGAAAACACTAAAAGGAAATTATTTTTGGGATCAATACAGGTAAATAAACTAATAATTGGTGAGATAATTAGAACTATTACTTAGAACGCAATATCTACTAGTAAATACACATTTTAGTATATTTTAGAGACCTAGTAGATACTTTTAAAATATGAATCCCTAATAATGAACATGGTATATAGTAAATGCAGGTTGAATTTGTACATAATAAACATTTTTTCATAATCCTATTAGTAATTTCTTAAAGTATGAATTCTTGACAATGAACATAGTATACGAGAGTAAATACATGCTAGTATGTATAGTATTAGTTGTGTATACAATATATATACACGTATATATAAATATATAAAGAATTAATGGTTGACTTTACGAAAGTAAATAATCACTTTGGTTTCAAACATAACTTATGCAAAATAAAGATCTAATATCTCTATCGTGGATTACCACATTTATCAACAATAATTTAGAATCTATTCTTCAAGAACTCTCCGATAAGTGATGCATCTTTAGCTTCGAAATAGGGAGAGGGAAGAGAAAATATTGGCAAGAGAGAGAGGTTCAAACTCCTTAGCTCATTGCATTTTACACTAATACACAAGCACCAATTCAAGCAAACGAGCTTCAACATTCGACATCCAATCCAACAACTACATAACCAATCCACATGTTGTAATTGATTTACACCTTCCCCACATGTTGTAATTGATTTACACCTTCCCAACTACGATATCTCCAAGTTTTTGGCCTTTAAAATCACCTTTAATGTTGAGTCAATCAATCAGAATTACTTCATTTGACAGGTTAATCTCAACTAACTTAACACAATTTAGAATCAAATTCGACAATCTAATATTTGAAAACAAATTAGGTCAAGATAAATAATTGCTTTTAACAACCTTTAAATACAATTAGAATAATAGGCACTTTGAGACTTGAGTCAAAACTTTTTTCACATTTTGCTACCAACAATATATAAGGGATATGTTTCTTAAAAAACCTATTTTAACATTAGATGGGATATATTTTATTAATTTTCGTCTTTTTCTTTGTACAAAATTTCCATCAAATACATTTTTGGGTCTTATTTGATATAATTATATTTTTCTTGAACAAATATGTGGTTGGTTTGACTGTGGATACACAGATGTAACAAGGGTATAATAAGGATAAAAAAAATTATAATTTCATTTTCGAAAAATGTAGTAGCTGTAGTTCCAAATAGCAAATATTCTTTCCAATTTTTTGAGTCATCCTTTTAGCTATTGCTCTTACTCCCAATTTTTTTTTCTTAAAACAAAATAAATTATAAATTTAGTTCCTATAATTTAGAAAAAAATATAATTAGTTTTTATGGTTTTGATACAATTCTCATACATAGTCCTCATACCTTCATAAAGACTAAATATTAACTTTTAAAATCACATAACTAAAATTCTAACATTTTTCAAACTATAGAGATCAAATCTAAAAATAAAAATAATAATAATAAAAAAAAAAGTAATTGCAAATATAACACAATGCAAGAAAATACAGATATAGTAAAATCTAGATCTAGCTCTTAGAGTTTATATATGATAGACTATATGGATAGGAAGTCTATTCAACACTAGAGTCTATCATTGATAAATTTTACTATATTTACAATTCTTTCCGGATGATATTATACATTTAACTATTAGCCACTACTCATTGCAATTAAAAAGAAAAGAAAAAAATGAAATCATAGAAAATAGCAAAATTCGGTGATTTTGGATTTATGGCAAAATCCGGAAATAATCATATTTTTTGCAAAACGTGGGTCATTCGTGTGAGGTTGATTTTTATAATACCATATTTGCCCTTAATATGGTTGGCCAACGACAATATTGAATATAGTATAATTGCTATAGCGTGTATCAATTATGAATATAAATATAGTGTAAATGGTAAGTATCAATTATCAGTTTCCAAACGAAGACTTTTGTAGAAAAAAAATGGCGAATTTTTCATCAAGTTTGAATTTCGAATTGGCAGCTTTTTTAATCAGATTTGATTTGTATAATCACTTTCTAAATTCATTCAAAATGAATCGATATTTGATTTTTATATATTCATTTAAATTTTAATTTATAGTAAATATTCACATTTTACGTTATCTTATTGACTTTTTTATTATTTTACTTTCTTATCAATATATTTAATTCCGACTAAGTTTTTGTTCATTATTTTATAAATATCTCATCAAACGAAGTGTATATTTCATTCAAATTTTCCAATTTTTCAATTTTTTATCATATTTTATAACTTATCGTCTTATTATATTATTATATCATTTTAAAAATTTTTATATACATTTTTTTTATCAGTATCTCAACAAAAAATTGTCTTTTCGACAAACAAGTAAATAATCAATTTTGCAATCATATTGTTTTTGCTATGACTCTACAACGAGCTAGGCAGCTTGTTGCTAATTTTACCTTTGTGGATTCTTAGGTTTTGTGGTTGATGGAGTTATAAATACAATATAATTGTTGAAGCTTAAATAAGAATGGAATTATGAATACAATGTAATGACTGAAGTATCAATTATCAAATTATGACCTACGATTCAAAAAAAATAATAAACAAGCTCATTTCCTGATTTCTCTCCCACAAATTATATTTGAATTTATATTTTATTATCAAATTAGATTTTATCTAACTACTACTCGAACTAATCACGATAAACAAAAACTTACTAATTCTTCTCTCCAATTTATATTTGAATTTACCTTTTATTATCAATTTTGATTTTATCTAACTAACTTTTGATTCGTTTAAATGTTTGTTATATTTTTAATTGTATCTAAATCTTTTCACATTATTTTATACACATTGTTATCAAATTAATTTTTTTTTTTCATTTTTTCGATGTTTTCAATTTCTGTGTGCATATTATATTGTTATTAGATTTTTTTCCCATCTTTTGTCGATTTTTTGTGTATACTTCTTATCATATTTCATCTCACACTGTATTATTATACTATTCTATCATTTTTAACTATTTGAAATACATTGTTGGTTATCATTATCTTAAAAAAATGTTTGTTCTTGATGCATAAGTATTCAATTTATATATTATATCTTACTGATTTTTCTCCATCAATGTCGTATATTCTGATAATTAACTAATATACATTAGCACATATAATGTAATAGTAATATGAAACTACTAGATTTAGCTAATCTATATTTACACATACTATGTAATTGTAATATGAAGTTATGAAGTTTTAACCATCATTTTTCATGATTATTGTTAATAACATCATATTGTATCTTATTGATATTTCTCCACCAATGTTTGTGTGCTCTGGTAATTAATTAATATACATATTCACATACAATGTAATAGTAATATGCAACGATGAGATTTAACTAATATACATTTACACATACATAATTGCACCGTAAAGTTATGAGTTTTAACATCCCGAGTTCTAGGTTATGTTTCCCTTTAGTTTTATTTTTTGGAGCCAAAATTGATATAATGGAGAAGATGATTAATTTGAATTTATTTGACAAGTGATTTGAAAATTTTGAATTAAGTTAGATAAAAGATTTGGAATTAGTAAATTTTTAATTAAAATTTTATTAGTAGTAGTAGTATTAATATTATTATTATTTAACAATCTAAATAAAATAAAATAACAAAAAAAACTCTAAATCACATCTTCTTCACTTAGCCACCCTCCAAAATCTATCTCTCTCCCCAATCTTATGTCTACAATCATCTGTTCAATAATCATTTCTTAAATTCTATCCTCTTGTCTAGCTTTTGACGACCACCCTCACTAGATCACTAACCTTGGTCGTTCGTATACATGTTTCTTGCTTTTGTTTATACTTTGAACGTCATTTTTGTGATTGATAGTGTTTAAAGTTAGCTTTCAAGACCATATGAGCAAACTAGTCACATGAAATGAAAACGATGAAACTCCCTAAAACTAATTTAGTAGATAGAGTGTATTTGTGGTTTTAGAATGTTTAGATGAATATAGTATATTATGGTATTCGAGTTGTTTTTGAAGTCATATATCTTTGCATTCTCATTTGTGCTCAATTGGATTGTTTTTAGCGTAATTTTATAATTTACTAATTAGTATATTCTATTAGATGAATTCATTTGGCTACTTTTATAGTTTTGAAATACTTTTGCCATTTTTTTTTCTAATGAAATTTTAAATTTTGTAATTTTTCCTTGTCAGCCAAAAAAAAATCTAAAATTGATTCTTAAAAATTTTGGCCCAAAACTAGAGCCGATGGTAAAAAAGCCCACTAAAAGCATATAGACAAAAGCAAAAGATACATACAGCCCTAATTTTCCTTTCTTATATAAAACCCTAAATTTTCGTTTTCCCCCAAAACCCCACTACTTCAGTTTGTCGCCATGGCTTCGCCGGATTCTGTTACCCCTTCTTCCAGAGTTCGTCGGGAAACGGCGGAGAAAGCTGTCGAATCTCTCCTTCAATGGCGGAATTCTAAACGAGAGAAGCCCCAACTCTTCGACCAGGAAGATTTTCTATACCTTGTCGTGACCCTCAAGAAAATACCTCCCAAAGGTCGTACAAACCCTTACAAAATCCCTCTTCCGCATTCCCTCCACTCCGATTCTTCTGAAATCTGCCTCATAATCGATGACAGAACGAAGTCCAATCTCACCAAAGATCACGCTAGGAAGAAAATCCAGTCGGAAAATATCCCAATTTCGAAGGTCATTAAGTTGTCGAAGCTTAAATCCGATTACCGCCCTTTTGAAGCTAAACGGAAGCTCTGTGATTCGTATGATATGTTTTTCGCTGATGATCGGGTTATTCCGCTAATGCCGAGTCTGTTGGGGAAGCACTTTTACAAAAAGAAGAAGATTCCGGTGCCGTTGAATTTGAGGCATCAGAATTGGAAAGAACAGATCGAGAAGAGCTGTTCATCGGGTTTGTTGTATTTGAGGACGGGGACTTGCAGTGTGGTGAAAGTGGCGAAGACTTCGATGGAAGTTGAAGAGATTGTGAGCAATGTGATTGCGGCCATTGATGGCATTGCTGAGGTTGTGCCTAAGAAATGGAGTAATGTGCGGTCGTTTCATTTGAAGGTCCTCGAATCTATTGCATTGCCAATTTACCAAACAGTGCCGGAGTTGAAGTTTAAGATCGAGGCCTCCGTGAAGGGGAAGGAAGAGGAAATGGAAAAAGAAAAAGAAAAAGAAGATGCAGGAAAGAGTCCTACCTCTGTAAAGGTTAGCAACAAAAAAGAGAAAAAGTTGAGCAAAAAGAAGGGGAGGATACATGAAGTTCGCTATATGGACAGCAATGGCGGAGAGTTGTCTGATGAAGATGAACCGGACAGTGATCTTGATGAAGACATGGATAATGTTGAGGTTAGTGAGAATCTCAAAATGGGTAGTGATGAATTGAAGGGTAAGAAACGGAGTAGAGTGAACAAAGGGAAAGAAGAGCTTCAAACTGAGTTGAACGTCGTGAAAACATTAAATAAGTCAATTGATATGAAAAAGAAGGATGGTAGTGTCAAACAAAAGAAGGATGAGATAAGTACGAAGAAGAAAGATGGAGATAAAATGAAGCAAAAGGAAGGTTTTTTTTCTGTTGAAGAAGAAGGATCTGCTGGGAAGAAGGTAAAAAAGAGTGGGGTTTCGAAGTTAAAAGCTGCCGGTGGAACAAAGGTCAAGACAAAGAAGTTGAAATCAGTGTTAGAGATGAGTGAAGCTTGAGGAGCTCTAAAGGTATTCTCTTCTTTATAAAATTTCTTCATGACCCAAGTATGCTTATACGACCCACTTTTAAGTGGCAAATTTTGAGTATCTTTAATCATTTTCCATTTTTTAATCAGGTTTGGAAAATGAACTGATTGATTTATATGTCTACTGTGTTCTTAGTTAAGGAAATTCTGAAAGCTTGATGTTTGCTCTTTATCTGTGTTAAAATACTTCCGTTTCTTTACATTTTGTTTTCCTCATCGACTGAGTCAGATGTGAATTATGATTGCCTGGTAATGTTAGCCTCAAGTCAACTTGATAACCCAACAAAACTAGCAAAATCTTGAAGTTGGTCATGAAGATTTGCAGATTGCAATGACAAAAAGTAGAAAGGGGAAATGTAAGTTATTAGGATACCTGTTGAACAAAGCGTAGAAAAGAAATCAGTCACCACTGTAACGATCATTCTGGTGATGATAGATGTTCTTGGAAAGAAGTGGGGGAGGGGGGAAGAGTGATGAAATTGGTAGATCTAGAAAAGAACTCAACCCAAACCATACAAGTTGAGTTGGGTTGATCGAACTTTTCAGGTCATTTGGTGTTTTTTTTAACACCCCTTCTCAAGGGCATAGAGCTAGTCAGGATGATAAGTAAAACATACAGGTGTAATTTAATTGATTTAGATTAATTTGTGGAGGAAAAAGACTAGGTTAAAATATTATGAGTTTTTTTGTACGGATGACCCTTTCATAGAATCACTACTGTTTTTATGCATAATGACCCGTCCTCCATAAACGTATTAAATCTAATATTCTACGCACACTCGTGCCTTTTATAACATATCGCACTAGGGATGGACATATCTATCATAACCCTAACACGATGGTCATCTTTATCATGATTCTTCATTTTTCTCACCCAATATTTACGAGGATCACGATAGAGATACTCTTTACGTTAGGGCTACAATAGACATGATCATCTCTAATGCGGTAGTGTATTCTGACGTAAGCAAAAGATGTGAATCTTTAATCATAAAGGTGCTTGTGAAAAGGTCATCCGTACAAAAATCCCAAATATTATTTTAGTCCGAACTTTATTTCTTAGTCCATTTTGGTGGTTGTACTTTCAATTTTTCATAACTTAAAAGTACTTCGAATAAATCTTAAAAACAGTCCTAAGTAACTTTTATAGGGGGGTAAAAAACCTTCATATCGATCTCTACAACTTCTATGTCTCAAAGTTAATAAAATCCCAGGAAGGCACATAGGCTGATGATGCATTACAAAAGGTTAATTGGGTTGGACCTTTGTAGTGAAAGGTTTAATTACAAATTTGGTTTGGTTTGATAAATTCTCATAAGTTAATTTAGCTTCAGCTTTTGGTGTCTTCCTCTCTTTGTCTTTCTTCTTCCTTATCTGCCTTTGTCTCTCTTCTTCCTTATCTGCCTTTGTCTCTCTCCTCCTCCTTGTTTAGACCTAACCTAGAATAGAACCTTTGAAATTTCTGCCTACAAACCATGATTCTGGCATTTTGGTTCCTTTTTCTTCCATTGATAGGTGAAAAGTTAAGAGCAAACTAATTGATACTTTATGAAGGACTAAATATGGATGTTCCGACTGTATAGACATCAAAATGGAACTACCAACACCAAACTGGTATTTTAACCCAGAAATTATATATAACCAAAAAGGTATTTCAATGTTGCATTGCATCTACATTTAACTTTTAATAGCTTATTTGAATTTGAATTGTGTTATAAATCTATATCTTTGAACATTTTATTCCCTCTCTAACGAGTCCTTATTCTAATCTGCATCTTTTTTGTATTCGTCAATGTGATTGAAAGTATTGGAAAGTGGTCTTATAAGAATCAGCTTTGTGAACTTAAAAAATGTTGAATGTATCACAAGTCTATCAGAAAAATTAATTACATTTTAAAAATTAATGATAGTTTTAAAAAAATTAATCTTGAATAAGTGTTTTGAGACGATCGTATATATATACACAAGTGGGAAATTGAATCTCTAATCTCAATCAATAGTGCACGATACGATTAATGTCAGTTGAGTTATGCTCATATCAAATCACAAAACTGGTTGACCATCCATAATTTAGTGCTTGGATGTTTCTTAAAATATTGTTTTAAATTTTTAGTGCTGTTGAGATTCGTTCTTTTCTTTTCGCAAAATTTCTATAAGAATAGTAATGATATTGTTTATTGTACATAGGTATGTATTTGAAGTTATGTAGCATATGTTGTGTGTGCTGTTTTAATACAAATTTCTCAAGTTATTTTTTAAAAAAAGCAATAATAACTCAAATAAAATCATAGGTAAAGTTTAATTACTAAACTAAAATATTTGTAAGCTGATGGATGAAAATAAACTGTTTAATAATTTTTTAAATTAAAACCAATAAATTTTAACGTATGGAATAAATTATTACTAATTTTAAACTTCATTGACCAAAGCTTACTGGAGTGCGAATGATGATTTAATGCGAGACTAAGAGTCTGTTTGATAGGGAATCTAAAAGTAAAAATTTGAAAAACTGAATGCTAATTTAAATAATTGTTTAAAATGTGATTGATATTATATTTATAAACCATACAAATTGTTGTAATCACTAAATATTAGTTGATAATAAACTATTGTTTATTTATTTATGAACATATTTTATGTTAAATTTCTTTCGATAATTATTATTTTGTAATAATATATAATTTATAATAAATTACATAATACATATTTTACTTTTCAAAAAATGAATTGAATTTATAACATAACATACTGCAATTCAATTGTTTTTATCTTTATGTAATATAATTTTACACTTTAAAATTCAAAATTCATGATTTGGATACAATGAAAATGTAAAAATATTGTTTTCAGAATTTGTACTGCCCATATTTGCTAAATTTTGAATCTGAAAATATAAAATAGAATTTGTATTACCTACAAAAACCCCTAATATTCCTTTCTTACCTTTCATTTTTATTTTTCATGCAAGATAATAATGATTGATATGAGTTCAAGTTTGATTTTGTAACATTAATCTTTAGTTGGTTTAATTTTTTTTAACCATTAGTAAGAAAATCTAAATTAACTTGGAGCTATAATAAATAATTAATTGCTAAGCATAGCAAACTTTTATGCTTCAAATCAAACTCAAATAAAAATAGAATGACACATCTGCTATTCATTTTTTTTTTCCTTTTAATTTGAAGAATACATCTGTTATTCTTTAGTTTGATCTTGCTTTTAATTAGGATAGTTTATAGTTTAAATTATCTTTAGTTCAAGTGTTTATGAGCCAAAGTTTTTGTACTACATTGAAATTTGAACTAATTTTAATTATGTTCTATACAGTAAGGGCAAACTGAGAAATATAGTGCAACTTTGCTATAAATCAGAAGTTTTATTTTTGTTGCTATTTTTCATTTTACGTATTGGTTATATGCTATATACTCCAATTTTTCCAACAAATATTTTAGATTAATGTTGGAGATTGGTTTCTTACAACAGTGAAACTATACAAAATTGTACAATTCATTAATATTTGCTCATTTCTTAATCACTCAATCTCAAATGGAGTTCTCTAGATCTTCTCATTTATTGTTTACACTAACCAGCTTTTTATTTTCAAAAGAAAAGAACAATCAGCTTTTTCATCATATCACTGCCATTCAAGATTGTTGTGCTACTAAAGTTTAATTCGGCACTTTTCAATCCCAATGTACTTCGATTTTACTCGCCTGATTGGATGGAATCCTAAATTCTCTACATCATCATTACTTTAAATCCTATTTTGGTTCCTGGATTTTTGAACTTGTTCTGTTTTGATCTTTCAATTTTTAAAAATGTCTATTCTAGTTTTGAATTTTTAAAAGATGCTTACTTTAGCTCCTACTATTAAAATTATATTCTTTTAAACAAAATGATCAGATGACTTGTATTCTTAAATGAACAGGCTACCAAATAAGTCACGTTTAAAAATGTAGGGTTTCAATTTTGAATTAGATGGTAAAACAATTTTCTATTGAACTCAAAAGTTATTTTACGGTCAAGATTTGGGTCATTCAGTACGTTGGCATGTTGGTTGTTTGCATTTTATTTTACCTTCATTTTGTCCAACACATGCTAGATGCAATTTCATCAAAGAGTTAACAAAATCTTATTAGTAAAGATCAAAATAAACACTTTTTAAAAGTTTAAGACTAAAACTGTTATTTTAGAGACTAAAATAGAATAAGATTCAAAATTCAATGACCAAAATAGGGTTTAAACCTCATTATTATTATTATGGGACAATTGCCTATATCTATATCTTTTAAGCCATATTGTGAAGTTTTTGAGATATGATATGATCATTATCTGAGTGGAAAATATCTTTTTGGTCTATAAAAATTTCAAAATAGGCACATTTAGTCCCTATATTTTTAATTGGCCAATTTAGTGCCTCGTGTGTTTAAGAGGGCCCTCTATTTAAAAAAACATTAAATTTGAAAGGAAAAAAAAAATGACTAATCGCTGAAGTGGCAATATGAATGAAAAAAAAAGTTTTTTTTTTAATGTTTCTCACACCTCTCTTCTCTCTCCCCCTCTTCTCTTATTTCCTCCCTCTCCAATGGCCAAAAAGAGAGAAATATATATATATTTCACCAACAAATGTAAAAATAAGAAGATTACTGAACAAAACTGGTGAGAAATGATACTTTCATGGGTGCATTGTAAATGGGAAGAAGAAGGATTCTATTCTATAATGATAAAAGAAGAATTTCGATTTATTTTTCAGTTTTTCCATGAGGGAGTAGAATGAACCAGAGAGAGGAGCAATCGAGAGAGGGAGAACGAAGAGGAGGAGAAGAGAAAGAAGGGTGATTAGAGAAACATTGATTTTTTTTTATTTTTTTTTAACTCATCGTGCCACTTCACCAACTTGTCAAAAAGAGATTTATAATGATTTTTTTAATTCATTCTTTATTAAATCTGGCAATTTAAAACATGAGGGACTAAACGTATCTATTCCAAAAAATTTAGTAAACAAAAAGTTATTCTTCTCATTAGGGAATTATGATCATTGTATTAAATTTTCATCGTCGTGTGATATTTCCATCGATATTTACATATTTCCATGGGTTCGACATTGATATGAGAGATGAATCGATATTGTAGAAAAATCCACGAAACTTAATAGTTGAAGAACAAAAGATCGCTAATATAAATAATAGACATGTTAACTTGTTTAAAGATCATAATGTGTTTCTTTATTAATTTAAATTTATTGTTTGAATTAGATCTATCGAGATCGAAATTTTATTGATATTTCCATCGAAATTTTCGTAAAACTAAGACATATATTTCCATCAACAATAATATTTTGAACCTTTATTATGATATCCTTGTATTTTGTCTTTGAAGTAAAAAAAATAATAATAAAAAAAAAGATTCCATATATGATCTTTAAAAATTGATTCTTTTGAACCGTAGTTGATTAATGATTAATAGACATTTGATTTGATATTTGTACTATAAATCTTTTATACGACTTTCAGTTATGTTTGAGAAACACTATTATAAACTTCATATTTTAAGAATTGACTTGAGATAATGTGATTATGGTAACTAACTCACCATTTACGTAAATATTAATTTTAAGTCGGTTTTTATAAAAGGACAAGTTTGAAGCTTTTTTTAAAAAAGAAACAAATATTTTTGTCAATAGTTATCCAAAAAGAAAACGCATATTTAGTCATTTTCAAGTGGTTAATTCCGTTGTTGATAAAGAACAAAAAAGAGAAAGGGCCAAGAAATAAGTATATTAATTAATAAATAAATAAAAGTAAAAGACTAAATTGAATTAGAACTTTCGAGTCATATATTTATTCAAAACCGGATGACCATTCAATTCATTTACAAATTCTTTGCACTTTTCTGTCCACTATTTTTGAATTTTGATTCTTCCCTTTTTCTCTTTCTAAATTAATATCATTAATTTTGTTTTGAATTTTAAATTAAACTTAATTGTCATTCATACCTAAAGATCTCAATGGAATGAGCTACTTAACTGATTTTTTTTATTATTATTATAAATTTAAGTGTAAGGTAGGAGAATCGAATCTCATATCACAAAGTTAATAGTATGAACACTATGTCAGTTGAACTACGCTCTTGTTGACTTGATTTATTGTTCTTCCCTCACTATGAAAAAACTAGAATTAATGCTTCATTATGTTTGGAATTTCATATTTAATTAGAGGTGTCTTACACGTTAAGATTGTTAAATAATAGTTTTATTTTCTTAAAAATATATATATATACATGAATATTAATAAGTGTCAACATTTAGTTAATCAAAAAGATTTAAAAAGTTAACAAACTAAAAAAATAATCAATAATTTTAAGATATATTAAAGGAAAATTGTTTAAAATATTTTTAAATATAACAAAATATCACAGTCTATCATTAGTGGTCACTTATAGATATTGATAAACATTCGTTTATTTTTTATATTCATATAGTATTAGAAATTTTCTCGTATTTAAATTATCAACCTTGAAGTTAAAACTCACGGATCCGTCGATTTATCTCTAATATCAACTTCAAACAAATATTAAAAAAAGTATCGAAAGTGTTGACACGTGGGAGATGATATAACACAAACGGTCTAAAATCAGAATTTTGGAACAGTTTTGAGAAGAAGAAGAAAAAAGAAAATCAAAAGAGTTTTTAAAAAAGGAACTTTCGAAGAAAGATCAAAGGAGAAACTGAATTCAGATTTGGGGACTGACACGTGGGATGAAAAAGCGTGCAGTTTCAGCCTCCACGAGTCCAAACCTTTCTAATTCTACCTACAAAAATCCCTATAATTATCATGTTTTCTTCCTACTTCTTGAAAATCACCCACCTCAGAATTCTGGACACACTTCCAATTCCAACCTTCTTTCTAGTTTCTTTTGTGTTTTTGTTGATTTTTCATCTTCAAATTTTTAGTTCATAGTTTACTTAATCAATCATTCGTCAAATTTCAAGCATTTCAATACTGAAATCACAGAGAGAGATGGAGAATTGTACCTTGACTGGGTTGTTGAAGAAGGCAGCTTCTGAATTTCCTCGCCGCCGGGCTCTCTCTGTCTCCGGAAAATTCGACCTAACTCATGAGCGGTTGCAGGAACTCGTCGTACATGCCGCCGGTTGTTTGGTGGATGTCGGAGTTAAGGCCGGCGATGTTGTGGCCCTCACTTTCCCCAATACTGTTGAGGTTCGTCTGTCTTGTACGCCATTTTCTATGTTACTTTTTGTGATTCTCTGTATCTTTGGTTCTGCACAATTGCAGAGATATTTTCTAAATCTGAATGAAGTCTGAGGGGGATTATTCTCGTTGATTCACCCGTGAGAAAATGATGATTAGAAAATTTTAAGAAACAGAGAAGAGAAAAGTTTCGATTCAGAAATTTTAACGCGTTTTTTTTCCCTTGCAGTATGTGATCATGTTTTTGGCCGTAATCCGATGCCGAGCCACCGCTGCACCATTAAACCCGGCTTACACGGCGGAGGAGTTCGAGTTTTACTTATCGGACTCGGAATCGAAGCTTCTCATCACATCGAAAGAAGGAATTCCATCGGCACAAACCGCTGCTACAAAGCTTAATATTCCTCAAGTAAAAGCGAATCTGTCCAGTGGCAATGAGTTTATTGATCTCTTTCCGTCTGCAACCGAAACGAAGTCGAATATTGCGGAGATCGTTAACGATCCGTCCGACGCCGCACTCTTCCTCCATACCTCCGGCACCACCAGCCGGCCCAAGGGCGTGCCGCTGACTCAACAAAACCTCGCCGCCTCTGTTCAAAACATCAAATCGGTGTACAAGTTCTCGGAGTCCGATTCAACCGTACTCGTTCTTCCGTTGTTCCACGTTCACGGATTAATGGCAGGATTACTATCGTCGCTAATCGCCGGAGCCGCCGTGACTCTTCCAGCTGCCGGACGATTCTCGGCTTCGACGTTTTGGTCCGATATGATCGCCTACAACGCGACGTGGTACACTGCGGTCCCTACGATTCACCAAATCATACTCGACCGCCATTTCAGCAAGCCAGAGGCGTCGTATCCGAAGCTCCGGTTCATTCGCAGCTGTAGCGCGTCGTTAGCACCTTCTGTTTTGGAACGATTGGAAACATCACTCGGAGCTCCGGTTCTCGAGGCTTACGCGATGACCGAAGCGTCGCATCTAATGGCGTCCAATCCGTTGCCGGAGGACGGAGGACACAAAGCCGGATCGGTAGGGAAACCGATCGGTCAAGAAATGGCTATTCTGGACGAGAACGGCGTGATGCAACCGGAAGGTGTTAAAGGAGAAGTGTGTATTAGGGGAGCAAATGTGACGAAGGGATATAAGAACAATCCGGAAGCTAATAAGGCAGCATTCATGTTCGGATGGTTCCACACGGGCGATGTCGGCTTCTTCGACTCCGACGGATACTTGCATCTCGTCGGCCGGATCAAGGAACTCATTAACCGAGGAGGTACAGAACTCAACGATAAAATCAAATTCGAACAAAATAAAATAAACAAATCGCCATTCAACATGAAAATTGCATCTAGGAAAGGAAACTCATCTGTTCTGTTCTGATCTTCCCTGTTTTGTTTCAGGTGAGAAGATCTCTCCGATTGAAGTAGACGCCGTGCTTCTATCCCATGCCAACATTGCTCAGGCCGTCGCCTTCGGAGTCCCTGACGAGAAGTACGGAGAAGAGGTAAGAAAAACGTAGCGTTCGATTCTTAATTCAATCGATTCGAATTCATTCAACTAGTGAGATACATTTTAAATTATTATCGATGCTTCGGCAGATCAATTGTGCCATTATTCCAAGGGGAGGAAGTTCGATTGACGAAGCGGATGTGCTGCAATTTTGCAAGAAAAACCTAGCGTCCTTCAAGGTTCCGAAGAAGGTGTTCATCACCGATTATCTGCCAAAAACTGCTAGCGGAAAGATCCAACGCCGATTCGTGGCGGAGCATTTCCTTGCCGCTAAAGCTTGATCCGATTCAATTTGAAAGTGCATTTCTCACGGATCGGCAATAGTCTTTTATTTTATTTTATTTTATTTTTTATATTGGAAAGCTCAGAGAGGTTGTTAATCTATGCCTCTAATCATGTGAAGAAATGGACGGAGTCACGAAGATGATGTTGATGGGTTCGTATATTGTTATGTTATATATATACGCATTTAAAAGAAAATAAAAAAAAATAAAAATATATATATATATATTTTAAAATATTCGGAAAACCATGGTAGGTCTTGTAAGTTTGTTGCTGTAATTTTAATTCAAAAATTTGAAAGAAAGTAAAGTATTTTTGTTTAAAGATTTTTTCATTTAATTATGAGTTGTTTTCAAATATAAGAAAAATAACTAATTTATTTATAAATATAGCAAATTCAATAGATTTTTATAGACATATCAGAATCTAACTTGGCTATCATTGTAGATCATGATTCTTTTTGTTATATTTTAAAATATTGCTAGCAGTTTTGTCTTTTAAAATAATTATTTTAAGATTCAAGTTTCATATTTGTATTTATTTTAAGATTCAAGTTTCATATTTGTATTTGTTTTTAATATAGATTAAAAAGTATCTTTTGTTAGAGTAATTTAGACCTTAAATTTTTTAATTAATTTAGTCTTTTAATTTTAATAAATAATTATTTAATTTTACAATTTTACAATTTGTAATAATTGAATTGTTACCTAATGAAAATAAACATTATATCAATGGAGTTATATTCCTTTTGACATTTTTATATTTTGGTTAGAAAGGTTAAAATCATAGGTATAATTAAACAAACAAGTTGTTAAAACAGACCATATAAAATCTTTTAATGCTTTTTCCAATCATTGTTTTGAGCTTTCATTCAACAATAAGACCGAAACAAACACTTCTCTTCTAACTTAATAATAGAATCAATTAATCGAATAAATAAGAATAAGATATAATTAATATTTTTATTGATATTGTTAAATTTTTATATATTCGACATCTACAAAACATAAGAAAATAAACAAAAAATTGTTAATATTGTAAATATAATAATAAATAATAAATCCATTAATTTACTTTAAAATCATAAAATATTTATTTATTAATTTAAATATTATTATAAAATTGGTTTTAAGATTTTTCTTTTTTAAGAAAAGTAATCATTAACACAATATTTTCATCAACATTTATATAAAATTTGACATTTTCTTCACATTATCTCAACATCGAAAGGGTAGGAAAAGCAAATGGAGAAACTAAAAACCCGTGAAGCTAAAGAAACCCAGAGAATAATTGGCCAAAAATGAAAATTGGCCTAAATCTCAATGGTTGTCCACTCCTCGTCCCATCTTTTGTCCGTATTCACATCTGATCAATGTTTGCATAATTTTTTCTTTTTCTTTTTTTAGAAAAAAAAAAAAAAAAAAAAAAACACATTCGGGCCTGGTCCCTATAACCAGAGGGCAAAGATAAAAACAAAAACAAAAAATGAAAGAACCAAATCGATTCAAACGGGTCTTTGTTTATATAAAATTGGACATTTTGATTTTTGTTTGGAGAGAATCAAAAAAATATTGTTTCGAATAAGTTTTTTATTAGAAAAAACGATCAAAATCAAAACAAACCAAGGTATGTATATACTCTTGAAAATAAATTCTAATATTAAGTATCTTATAGTAGATTATTTATTATGGTGCATACCTATTTTGTTTAGAAAAAAATTATTATAGAGTATAAAAATGGCAAGGCAAAAAAAAAATGTCCAATTTAAATCGGAAAAAAAAGAGGATGTTTTATTTTAATATTGCAAATTGAAGAAATATTTAATAAAACACGGTAATTTTAAAAATATTTAGATAGTTGTGATAGTTTGTAAGCTTTTTTTGGACATCACCCAATCATCTTGCCACCACCTGCCACGCTGACCCGTCTTGAGACTTGAAGTCTCGACCTGGGTACGTCTGCCCCACCCGTTACTTTTAATCCCAATTGTTGCTTATACATTTCACCTGCTCGAATCAATGGGACGGACATTGAAAACTCGACTTATCTTTTTTTAAATCCCACAACTCTCTTCACCTCTCACTTCTCATAACTCTTTCTGCCTCTATTTTACTTACTCTCTACCCCTCCCTTCTTCTCTTCCAATTTTTAGTTTCTTACACGTCTACAAACTCACAAATTACTCTCCCCCATACTTTTTTCCTTCTTCTTCTCCCAAAAATTATTACTAAATCTTCTTTTCTTCCACATTCACCTATCAAATTGTGAGGTTTTTACATTCCCTCTACTAAATTTCAATCTTTTAAAAATAATTATAAATTTTGTTACTATTCTCGTATTATTATATGTTTTTTTTTTATATAGTTTTTATTGTTGTTTAGGAAACAAATAACCAAAAAGTGGTAACATTCACTCAACTAAATTCTTTTTTTAAAAAAATTAAAAATAAGTTATAGATCCATATTCTCACAATACTCTACTTTTTCATAGTGTTTGTTATCGGATAACAAAAAAATTAAAGAAAAAAGGACCATTGTCACTTTGAGCAAAAAAAGTAAAACCGCTATTGAATTTGTGAGTTTACTTTTTATTTACTAGTTTTTTTGTTTTTAATACTTTTTTATATTTATATTATGCTAAATATACTATTTTAATTACTTATATATTCATGTTATTAGTTTTTTAATATTAGTTATATATGGATGTCAGTAGATCTGTCATGTTAACTTTTTTCAATAGTCATTGAATTCAAGAATATTTATATATTAATGTTTGTAGCTTTTTCGCTCTAATTTAATATTCTTATTTACATTATGTTAGATCTACCATGTTAATATTAGTATTAGTGCATTTTAAAAAGTTTATTATTATTTTTTTTTAGTATGAGTGCATTTTAAAAAGTTTAGTTATTTTTAATATTAGTTCATTTTAAGATATTAATATTAGTGTTTTTTTCTTTAGTATTAGTGCATTTTAATTATTATTATTTTTTTTTTTAGTATTAGTGCATTTTAAAATGTTGTTAGTATCAGTGTTATTATTTTTCTTTTAGTATTAGTGCATTTTAAAAAGTTTAGTTTTTTTTGTCATTTAATACAATTTTTTTATAATATATATTTTTTGTAATATTCTATTGTTTTAGTATTTAAGTTTGATGTTCAAAGTTTTTTTATTGATTTTATTTAATATTTTTAATATTTTTATTTGTATTTAAGTTTGATAATTTGTAATATAATTAGTAATGTATTCTTTTATATATATACATATATAATATTCTATTTTTTAGTATTGTTTTTTATTTAAAAAGTTTAGTTTAGTTTTTTTTTTTTTTTTTTTTTTGTTATTTAATTCAAACTTATTGACTTGAGTGAATTTTTATTATATATGTTTCTTATAATATTTTATTGTTTTAGTGTTTAAGTTTGATGTTCAAAGTTTTTGATTGGTTTTTAATGTTTTTAATATTTTTTTAATACTTTTGTTTGTTTTTGTATTTATGTTGTCTACAAATGGTAATGTGATTGATGGTGTTGATGGAGTTGATTATGACCAACCACCATGTGAGGGTTTTAGCATAAATGTGAACAATGAGTTTATTTTTTAACAATATGTTGAAATAGTAGGGATGACAATTGGCATAGATATAAGAGCATATCAGTTAGAAATAGTATATAGACATCATAATCTAACACCATCATCATCAATAAGGTTTATGTCATTCCCTATTCCTAATGAACAAACAACGAACTTGATGTTTTCAATCGCAATGTCACTCCCAAATTTAGTGCATTTATATGTTAATGATATTGTTCATGTAACATGTGGCAAACGTTTGGTATTCCATGCTTGCATTTTATGGCGGTTTGCTCACGATTTAACATGGACTACAAATATTTCATTGAGGACTACGATAAAATGTCAACGTACGCACCATGCTACTCTCCTCAATTTAAACCTGTACGACATTAAGATTATTGGATCATGCATTCTAATATGCCTATCGTACATCCTGACTCATCGTTGTTGAGGAAACCTGGTAGACCAAGGAATTCACGATACCATAATTGTTGGGGTCGATGCCCTAAATCTCATTGGTCTTGTAGTTTGTAATTGTAATGTACAAATAGTTTTATTTATTTAATAAAATATGAGATATTTTATTCGACATTTAGTAGCATTAACCCACAAACCAATAAACTAACATCCAAGGTTATCTTCTGTAGCTTAAACATGTATGTAGAGACACACAGGTGGATCATATTTAAGTGATAACTTAAATGGTTTGTAGAAGATGGATAGAGTTAGTATCTTATTCCGGTGACTATACAAATATGACCCGCTTTGTAGATGTTACAATTGTTATAAAGTGTTACAAATGATCCTATCCTAGTCATTCATGTAGAGACACGTGAGCAGGGATATTTTATACCAAAGGATTTGTATAAAATCGGACCATGAAATGAATAGTCTCATCATATAACACCGTTAATACTAAAGACTTACATTTTACCAGGATGACCATAGGTGACATGACCTGAATCCTAAATAAGTTGTGAACTTCTGCCTATGAAGGCGATCCTTTGATTTGTATGGGTGAGAGTGGCTAGATCGCCAACTCAATAAACATACCATGTTAGGGATTCGTCTAATTAGGTAGTTGGGAACACAACTACACAAGACAGAATTCACTCATTCTCTAATGTCAGGTAAGTAGATAAATTACTCTCTTAAGGGCTGATTCCGGGGCTTGAATAATGTAGCGCCACACCCTCTTTTGGCCCAAGAGGGATTTAGTCATAGTTGGACTATGATTTATTGTTCTTAAAGGAATCAGTGGTACTGAATAAGATGTAACTACAGGGGCAAAACAGTAATTTTGGCTCATAATGAAAGATGTAAATCAATTGAAAAATTAAAAAAAAATACACATGTCGGATGAAATGGTTTTTGAGAGAAAATATAGCATGTCGCAACAAAAGATTGATTCGAGGCATCAACAAAACACTGTCGTCTGCTCAAAAAACAAAAGCCCTACTTTCTTGTTATCTCTCAAATTATAGGCATTGAAGTAGGGGTGTACATGGCCCGAGTTGGAAGAAGTTTGTGGACCAACCCAAAAAATGGGGTTGGCTAATAGTGAACCATATCGGTTTATTTTTAAAGGTCCACCCAACACATTCGGGTTGGGTCGAGTTGTGTCACTGGTACCATTTTTTTTTTTTTAAAAAAAAGGTTGAGGGGTTTCGTTTCGACAAAAGTGGCGAGGGCGAGCGAAGAGGCAAGGATTTTGATCGAGAGTGGTGAGGGCGAGCGAAGATTTGATCGTTTTGATCGGAAGCGAAAAGGGCGAGGTGACTGGCGAGGGTTTCGTTTCTTCGGACTTCAATTTCTCTTTTCTATTGTTTATATATATAATTAAATTAAAAAACACTCTCTCTCACACTCTCACCGTACGTCAGCCGTCACGTCCGTCACTCTCTCTCTTTTCTACTTTGCTTACATATAATATATATATATAATATATATATATATAATTATATATATATATATATATATATATAATATATATATAGGTCAGGTCGACCCGACCCTAAAATGGAGTAACCCAAGACTTGACCCGGATTTAAGATTTTTGAAATTTTTTAACCCAACCTAAACCGTAGTCCGAGTTGGTCATGTTATCGGGTTTTTTAAACACCCCTACACTGAAGTGATCAAGCGAAAGAAAGAAAGACAACTATTGCACATGCTCCTCTAATGGTAGATTGATATAGTAGAAACCTCTAGTAAAATGCTCACCTGTAACCCAACAGATAAATTACATTACATAATCCGTTTCAAAATCGAATGAGCACCTACGACTAAGGGGAATGGAATGTCAGCCACAGGGTGGAAAGCACTTTTTCACTCTTTTTCATATACTATGGGATTTCACTTGGAAAAGAAAATGTTCCATACTAATGGATTCTGTTCCATAACCGAAATGGCAAATGGCTGTGGACAGGAAAGGTTCCTTTTTTTAGGGTACATCTGGGAAATAGTTTCATGGGATTTAGCCAGTTGTCTTGATCACAGGATATCATTGAGAAATAGGAGTCTTATACTTACGAGCAATTTATGAAGGGTCTTCGCTCTATTAACTGGTTTTATCCAATGGAAATAGAAATATATGTGATATAATTAATTTAAATTAAATATATGTGATATAATTAATATAATGTATTTGATATATTATAAAATAAAGTTTATTCAGAGAGAAATTAAATATTTGAATTTGATTCAAATACTAATTATATGGATGAGATTCATATAATTAAATTTAATATAAATGTGAATTATATTAAACACTACAAATGATTAAGAGAATTAAAAACTATAGGTTATATTGTATCTGATACAATATAAAAACTATAGGTTATGTGTTATATTTGATATAACATATAGTTATTTATATACATATAATAAGTTAGTTATTATAAATAATTAGTTTAATTTTGAATTTAAAATGAGGGAAATAACTTAATTTTGAATTTAGTTATTATAAATAAAATAAAATAAATTATATATATATATATATATATATAATTATTTAAATTTAATTTAAAATTGAATTTAAAGGAAGAAAAATAACTTCTCTCCCCTTAATTTTTTCTCAATTTTTACTTGGTGTATGGGTGGGTGGTTTTTGGTATTGTGGTAGGTTTCATATTCAACACATAAGAGTTTTTTGTTCTTTGGAATTTTCCTCCCAAGAATACATTCTCCTAAGATTTTTCCTCTCGATTAAAAAAATCCATTCTCCCTTTCCCAAAACTCAGAGTCCACATGTCTTGAGAATTCTCTACTCGAAAGAGAATACATAAGGCTCCAATTGGTGGTGTCCTTGTTGTTGGTTTTTAGTTCATGTTCAATCGTGATTGATTCAGAAAGGAGATTTTTCGTGAAGAGGTTTTGACTTCAAGGGTAAGTCATTGTTTTCTAACTCTTCTTCTTTTTTTGGAATGCATGCTGTAAATTTCCTTTTGATACATAATTGTGTACTGTAAATTTTGATTTTTGTAAAAATAAATTTTGGGACTAATCCTACTTCTGCTACGAACCTTCAGGTTCTTTCAATAATGAGATGGATTGGACAGAACCAAACACTTAAGTACGATATGGATTTTGTAACTAGTTAAGTCACAATCGAATGAAGTGTTCTTCATTACAACGACATGCTCCAAATAGTTATAGATTTTTACTGTTAATATTTTTATACTGGAATTAATATTTTTACTGAAAATTTAATAATTATTGTGTAGTTAATTTTGTATTATAATTTATTAAGTTGTACATTATTTTGATGTTTTACTCGAGAAATGAATAATTTTTCTCTTTAGATCATGGCTTTAAACCCAGGATCGAATGATCCTGATGTTTTGTACGATCAATCGATTCATCGATCATCGGTTGTATGAGAATATCGTACCACTGGCAAGATATACTGTAGACGTCGAGAGGCGGTTGTTCATCGTACCACGGGAGCTTGTTGATAATGCAGATGAGGAAGTTGTCATGAGATATACACGAGCATATATACTACAGATGATGGGTAGAAGTATGTTTTCTAACAAATCCAGTCACTTTGTGCACTTGATGTTCTTGCCATTGTTAACCAATCTCTATGACGCAAAACGATATTCTTGGGGTGGAACATGTTTGGCATGACTTTATAGATAGCTAGGCAAAGCAACAAAGCCCGAGTTCATGAAATCGTTGGGCCTCTAATAATTTTGCAATTATGGTATTGGGAACAATTTTCAACAACGGCTCAACAACTCCAACATATGAATGATGATCAATTAGCTAAACGAGCCTACGGTTCTCGATATGTTATTTAAATTTAATTTAATCTGATAAATATTTTTATATAACTGATATAGTTAATTTTAAATCTAAAATATTAATTTAATAATGTAAGTGGAGAGATAAATTTTGTATAACTAGGTCAACTACACATGTAGTTAATCAGTATAGATACATGCTTTTTGTGCTTCAACCTAATCAGGTACATGAATATTGAACTCAATTGATTTTTTTATACATATTTTTAATGTACCCATCTTCAAAAATTTTAATATAACATTTTAAGTTTCAGATTATTTGGGATTCTTACAAAGCTGTCATGGATACTTTGCCTAATTTTTATACAAATAATCAACACATATGGTGGGCAATAGGCTCTCTCATATGTTTTCATGTGGCATTTGCCTAACAGGGTGATCAGACAAATTTGATCTCCAGCAGGATATCCCATCAGAATGCAATACCTAACCTCGACTGCATGATATCGACCTAAGAACTGGAGGCTGGTCTGAAAAAGTTGCACATCTAGTAGTGTGATGGTACTATCGTGCAAGATTTATTGCAACGAGTATCCAATTGGGCAATTTGATAGGGATGCAACTTAAAATTACATCAATTGGTACAATATTATTACAATGCACTATGTTACTCGTCCGAGAGCAGTTGTGAGTCATTTGGTACATAATTAAAAAATATATATTTTTATATTTAAATTTATTTTAAATATTGTCTATTTTTTTTATATAATTCATAGATATCAAACAACAATCACCTTCGTGACATTGCAAATGATCTAAATCAAGTTCTTACTATTAGGAGTGTATATAGTCCGGGTTGGGCCGGGTTGGAAGATTTTTGTTGACCAACCTAAAAATTCGGGTTGGCTAATAATGAACCCTATTAGTTCTTTTTTGGAGGGTCAACCCAACCCAACCCAACCCAAACTTTTCGGGTTGGGCCGGGTTGGGTCACCGGTTCTTTATTTTTAATTTTAATTTGACTGTTTTTTTTAACTTGTATATATATATATATATTCGGGTCGGATCGGGTTAACCCGACCTTGAAATGGGGTAACCCGAGACCCAACCCGAATTTAATATTTTTTTAACATTTTCAACCCAACCCAACCCTTGCGGTTTGGGTTGGGTAATCCGGGTTGGTCTGGTTACCGGGTTTTTTGAACACCCCTACTTACTATATGTAGTAATAGCGAGAGGTATATGGAGGAGATACATTATATGTACGATATACCTATTGCTCCTCCACCAGTTCCTAGAAACAGAGGACGTGCTCGAGTAAAATAAGATGAGTTTGATGAGGTCAACCACAATATGGAAGAATTGTCTCCTATGACGCAGACACAGAGCTAGACTAGTTATGCTAGTCTAATGATGATGATGCCACCTTTTGGTTCATGATATTATGATTCAGAGGTCGGTCCATCATCTTCATACATCCATGGACATGGGTGTAGTCGTGGAGAGCATGATGAATATTTATATTATGAAGCACTTGCAGATGTACAAGAGCCACTAGAGCAACATCCAGAGGAACCAGAGCAACCTATAGTTCAAAGTCGACGACGACATCTGGTTCAAAATTAACGATGTCTGTCTTGTGGGACACATTGATTTTCTTATTGTTATTTTTAAATAAATGAGAAACATTAAATTGTTGGTTTGATATGAATATTTTAATTGACATTTTATTATTTTTCAATTATGAATCATAGTTGTAATATGGAAGAAAAATGATAATTTGTTATTTTCTATGATGTCTAAGTTAATTTTACTTATTTTAAAGAAATATGAGGGTATTTTCATTAAGAAATAGAATGATAAATTTGCATAAGATACTTTGTTTAGAGAAGGTAAAAGATTAATATTAAAAAAAAAGAAAAATAAATAAATACTTTGTTTAGTCGTAAAGGAATAATATTAAAAAAAGAAAAAAAGAAAAAACGGTTGAGTGTTGAAAACTCGACCATTGTTGGTCAAATTTTCAACACTTGACAAACAGGAAGTCAAGTATTCAACCCTCGACCCACATCCATTTAAAAAAATGATAATAATCATACCGGTCAAATCACAAAACTACAATGTTTTTCTAATTACTTTCAAATCTACAATATTTCACTAATTATTTATCAAACCTACAAATATTCATCCATTTTTTCCAAAATAGACCAAATCTTAATTTATATTTAGCAAAAATAACCAATTCAAAATAAAAGTGGAAAGAAAAAATAAGGGGAAACTACCTTTTTAGTTCCCGAGTTTTGAAGAATAGTGTGTTTAGTTTATGAGCTTTCAAAAGATACCTTTTTAGTCCTGACTTTTTAGAATGGGTGCATTTTAGTTCCTAAGTTTTCAAAACATACATTTTTAGCCCCAAATTTTTAAGAATAAGTTTAAAAGGTCCTAAACTATTTCTTATTTACACATTATGATTATATGAAATTTGAATCACAAAAAATATGTTTAGAAAATAATTTTAGAGAGAATGTAATTTTAAAAAAATAATTTTTAATTAAAATAACAATAAAATTTGAGAAATTCTTATAAATAGAAAAATTCAAAAAATATATACATATAGCAAAAAGTTTTAAAAGTGCTTATATTTTTTGAGCTTTTTGCTATAAAGCGTAAATATTTTTAAATATATTTTTTTTTATATTTAAAAAGTCTCCAAAAAAATTAATGCAAGGACTTTTTCAACCTATTTTTAAAAACTTAATGACTAAAATGTATATCTTAAAAACCTAGGGACCAAATGAACTTATTTTTAAAAACTTGATGACTAAAAATATATGTTTTAAATTAAGAGACCAAACACATATATCATTCAAAGTTCGGAGACTAAAATGTATTTTTTTCAAAAATAAAAATATGGAAGAAAGAAAAAAAAATGCCAAAAATCGAGAATCAAATTGATGATAAATAAAACCATATAAAAACCAATATATTGGTTATGTTCTTTACTGAATATTTGTTTAGATCCATTCTTTTGAAAATCGATTGGTTTGGTTTCGTTATTGGTTGGACCAAAAACTGATAAATTTAAATTGAATATCACCCCTATCAATAATCCCTTTGTGAGGAAGCACCCCTTCTATTAAAGTTATGGGGTTGTAGTATTTTTTGACTTAAAATTAAAACATAAATTTTAAATGGATTAAATGGTAAACAAGTCTGTACCTAAATTTGAGTGGAGCTAATGGAATGATTCAGAAAAAGTATGTTTTTAAAAGAATTATTTTCATTAAATACTTTTGATAAAAATTCCTTAAAATAAAAACACGTGGGTTTTTTTTGCAACTTTTTCTTAAAAGTATTTCTAGATACAAGTTTGTTTGGTTTATTATTTACTATAAATATTTTTATTGATGTCAAATTACTATAAAGAAATTTGACTGTTGCGGTGATGATCAAAGTTGGACGGTGGGGTGGTCTCTAAAAGTGGTGATTGGAGGTTGGCTGATGACGGTCATCGAAGATGGTGGTCGAAATTGACCAGTGGCGGTCATTGAAGGTTGTGGCCAGGGTTTGGCGGCAGTGATGGGCAAAACTTGAAGCACCTCATCCTTGTTAACTGATTCATATGTTAACTGATTTGATACACTATAACGACCCTTTACGAGCTTTCATGTTTTTAAATGATAACTTTATTATCTAATTTATTCAATGAATTTTTCTTAATATATGTTATACAACAATCGTTCATCAATTAATCTCCCATTCAATTATGCAATCAAGTATTCACAATATTTATAGGAGAAAATGTCATCTCTACAATAGTTGTTGCAATAGATAAAATCAACGCCAAGGTGGGCAATCGACAAACTATTGATATACCTTATCCCTGTTCATATCACCATCGAATCTCTTTTTGAGGTTTTTGCCTAGAAAGTTTCTCTGAAAAACTCTCCTTCAAGAACAAATTCCCTTTTATCTTCAAAAAGTCGATTCCTACAAATTGATATTGCCAAGGGAATAGCAGGGATGACTTTTTGGTGGTGTCGTCATATTGTTCATGGGAGATATCAAACATGGAGATGGAAACTTTAAATTGGTGAAGACTTAGAGAAATTTGAAAAATGGTTCTTAAAAGGTAATGTTTTCTTATTCCTTGTAAATTTTTTATTAAAACATGCTTAGCCTACTATTTACGCAATGTGAATGTTGTGTGTTGTTTTATTTTGTTATGTGTTGTGAATTTCTAAAATAAAACTCGAAGCCATAGGCGATATACTGATTCCGTCGGGGATTCGATCCTTAAAAAAGTTTATATGATAAAATAACGAGTGATATTATTTATTTTATTTTATATTTAGAATTTAGTTAATTTTTAATTTTTGTCTTCAAGCAACAGAAAATCCAATCTTTGTATAAGATACCTGCACTCATAGGTATCCATATGAACGATTTGGATAAAAATCGGTTGCAATGATTATAAAGTGGATCATATTCATAGTGTCATTAGAATAAGTCACTAAACTCTATCAATATACTATAGACTCTTTACATTACTTTATGAACATGATCTACCCATATGTCAACATACGATAGATAACTTAATATTACATTAAAAATAATTAAACGAAATAATTATTAAATAATAAATTGATTATGAGGCTTTAAAATACAGGACCCAAAAAGTACAGCCTTAATCGCTAAAGTTTATCTGGCTTGCATCCTTAAATTTTGATGGTGACACGTATTTTGTTGGCATGTCCCACATGCTTTCCAAAACGCAATTGGGGAGAAGAAAATTAGTGCAGTCCTTCAGACGCAAAGTCTTTAAAAGCTATATATAATTTCCCCACCGCGCGACCTTGTATCTAAATCTAACAAACTTGGATCGTACTATGATAAAGACCATTTTTGGAAAACATCGAAAACATCGCTTCTTCTTCATAGTAAGTCACGTCGGCATCATTTTGGAATGATGTGAGGTTTGGAATGTCAAAATATTAATTAATTATGATGAATAATGAAAATTATGTATAAGATTGCTATCACTTGTTTGAGACGCTAAATTAGATACGATGTCTGAAGTTCGTATATTTGTATTTAGGGTGCAGAGTTATTCGATCTAAATTCATATGTCTGTGTTTGAAATGTTGAGTTGAGTTCGTGTATATGAAATATGTGGTGCAATTTTTTTAACTAAAAAAAAATCTACTTTATGATGATTATCTTTGTTTTGAAAATTTTTTATTCAATAATTCTATCTATTTTTGTTGAATAAATTATGGATGGCAAAATTCGTGCTTCTAAATTTATTTATTTTTTCTGGGTGATGAACAACAATGAACTCATTAATTTCTTGTAGGAATATAGTTAAATAAAATTGGAAACCAAGGGAAATTCAAAACTTTTGATTCCTAATTTTTCTTCATGAATTTCATCATCTTCTTCTTTTTCTTTTTCTTCCTATTGTTACTAGAGATGTCAAGGCTCCGTGGCACCACCCTGAACGGGACGGGGATTTTCCAATTAGGCGAAAAATGGGGAAAAAATTCCCGTGAACAAAATGGGGACGGAGACGGGGAATGTTTCCCCTCACCTTCGCCCTGTTTCCCGTCCTTGCTTCTGTTATCTATTTATTTATTTAATATAATTATTTAATGTTATGTTATTATTATATAAATATTACATTTAAATTTCAAGTTAGGTTGTTTATTGGTCAAGATAATTAGTATATTAAAATTTAGATTATATAGGTGAGTAATTCGATTTATATTTATTTATTAAAAAATTTATTGGTTTCTTTAGGCCAAAATTTGAGTAATCTATCTTTAAACTCAAATTGTCATGTAAAACTAACCATAATAAATAATTTAGTGATAGAGTTAATTAAAATGTCAACGTTAATTATTTAAATTAATTATTTTCTTAAAAAACAAAAACTAACAGGAAAAAATTTTCCGCAGAAAATCCTTGCCCCGACCCCATCCTGTCACGTGGACATCTCTAATTGTTACTCAGTATTTTTAATTTTTCATGGTCTTTTTAATTAAATCTCCTTTATCATCTTAATAGTCACCACATTTCTTCAACCATTTCACTTTCAATTCTTCCAAATCTGGAGAATCATCACATAACAAATCTTCATTTTTCACTATTTTTTGTTAGAAAATGTTCCAAAGAGAAATACTTCATTTTATGGTCTTTTTTATTATGTGTTACATACATACTTTTCTAAATATTATTAACACTCATTTGAAAAGTGAAATCAATTAAATAAAGATATATTTTACAAATCCCTACGTATAAAAGTTGTAGTTGATATAGACAAAATACTATTATTTATACAATCAACAATCCTATAACATATTTCAATAGTCTTCGATCTTATATAGTCGAAAGTGGTTGTTCAAGTTGATTACCAAAGATGATTTTCGCTAGAGTTTGTAGTTGGAGGAGGTTGTTGGAGCTTGAAGTTAGTCGCATGAAGGTGGTATTGGAGTTGGTAGCTGAAGTTTGTCATCGGATGTGGTTTTTGGAGCCCAAAGTTGGTCGCGCAAAGGTGGTCATCGAAGATGACTTTCATCGTAGTTTGTAGACGGATGTGGTTGTCAGAGCTCGAAGTTGGTCACATGAAAGTGGTATTAAAATTAGTTGCTAGAGTTTTGTCGTTGAAGCATGAAGGTGGTTGTCGAAACCCAAAATTTGGTCGTTAGAGTTGCTCGTTCGAAGGTGATCATCAAAGATGGTTTTTTTCAGAGTTTGTAGTCGATGGTTTTTTTCAGAGTTTGTAGTCGATGGTTTTTTTCAGAGTTTGTAGTCGATAGTGGTTGTTGGAGCCTTCAAAGGTGGTCGTCAAAATTGTTCATTGGAGTTCGTTGTTGGAGCCCAAAATTAGTCGTTAGAGTTGGTTGCGCAAAGATTGTCATTGGATTTGGGGTAACCGGAGTTGTCATCAGAGGTGGTTACCGGAGCCTGAAATTGGTTGTCGAAGTTGGTCGTCAGAATTGTCATCGAATGTGGTTGTCAAAGCCTCGAGGTGGTTCTCGAAGTGTGGCAGTGATAGTCGCCGACAGTGGCCGGTGGGTGGAGCCATTGAAAATATTGAAAGAAGAGAGTTAATGTGAGTTGATAAAAAATACCAACTAAACTTCACCAAGATTTATATTAACTCAATTCAATTCATTTGGTGAATCAAATATCCCGTAGTGAGACATGTGCATATAGAGTTGCTTTTGGATGGGATAAAAACGGTTATAAAGAAAAAATCTTAACCTTTTTTGTGTTTGTCAAAATAGATTAGGATTAGACAGGTTTATATCACGTTCATATCACGAATTTCTTACCAACTTTTAGATTCTACTGAAATTAGATACAGTTTTTAATAAATTTTAAATTTTAAATTTTTTAAGATAAGATTTATTTTATACATCTATTTCTTTTTAACCTAATCAAATCAATCCTCTCATTTTCATAAGTCCAGCTATTTCTCTTAAAAATTAATATAAAACTGAATCTAAACAAATTTAAAACAGTAAATTAAAAAATAAAAAAAATATCTATTTTAGTTATTATATCTTAAACAAAATATTATATTATTTATTTGTCAATTACCATAACATATTTTTTCAGGTTTTAATATAAAATTTACCAAATGTTAGTTGACTTCATTTCGCAGCTTATTACCAAAGTAGGAAGTTGTTAGCCATTATTTTAAAATTTACTATAATACAACTTAAATATTTTCGGTTAGTTGAACTATATTGAGTTTGACCATGATTAAATAGTCAACTATTTTTGAATTTGCTCAATTTAACATTTTTTTTTAGTGCCACTTACATTTTGTCATATTGATTGATTGAGTTAGTCAAAATTTTATTTATGTCAAGAGTATAATTTAGGATGAATGGAGTCAACAAGAATTTAGTGCAACTAATATTTGTATATATTGGGCGCTCAACAATGGGAACGGTTTTAGATTTTGGAGGGGAGAGAGTTGAAAGTTAATTAGAAGAGACGCATTCGACAATATTTTATTATTTTTTTCCATACTAATGAAATAATAAAATATTTTTGCTTTTATTTTTTTCATTCTTTTAACAATCCGAAACCCTTTGATATACTCAATATTAACTTTTAATTATTGTTTTTGTTTAAAGTTGTTAGAAACTTATGCAAAAATATAGATATTAACTTCCAACTATTGTAAATAATATTCAAGATTCTTTAGGATGTGTTGTAGACTGCAAGTGCATTTTCGTAACTGAATTTCATTAATAAATTTAATCATATTTACAATGTTCTTTATTCACGTCTGGAAGAAGATCTCTACTACACCTATATCGATCATGTTGAGTGACATAGTGTCCACGATCGCCACACCCTTTTACACTTGATGGTTGACTTTCCTCTGCAAAGTGTATACCCTCACTACATTGTTGATATGTCATATATTGGTCATGGATATTTGGATGGACATGTGAAGTTTGTCCTTCTTCCATGCTTAATGTACTGAGGCTTATTGAAAAAAATTAAAACGTTGAGGGAGAGGACATCATGGAAGTATGTGTAAAATGATCGAGTGACGTTGTTGGATATTCATTCCGAACATTAGGTCGAATAGAAATATCCTCGTGTCTTGTTGGATCACCTTGTTCTTCCATTGGAACATCACCATCGAAATATCGCACTCGATATATCAAGGTGAGTCTACGCAAAGCTCTTTGAGCAGATAATGGCAAATTTGGAAGCCCAGCCTGAAAAATAATTGAATAACAAGTTAATGACTTTAAAATTTATTTTGGTGTGCAATGAATAAATAAAATCAAACAATCATAATAAACAATAAACCTATACCAACAAGTGATATGATGCTTCTGCTTTAGTTATGTACCATCTGATAACAGTGGAATACCATTTAATATATTTAGGCTCAGTACCTACACCATTGTTATAGGAGGTCCATTAACTACCAAACTCTGTCGACTTTCCCAGATTGAAATTTGAGGAGCCAAATATGCAACCCAGTATCGCTCATGCCTGCCCCTTAGATCGTGTGAATGAAGTCGAGCGTCTATGTTGCAAGGTTGAGGAATTTGTTGCAACATCCCAAATTGACGCATCACACGATCTGGGTGAGGCCACTCCACAACGACCAAAACATGCTACTGAACATTACAATTCTTTCATCATAATCCACCTCATTTAGTCCCCAGTGGACGACTGTACCGGGGTTTGTGATTTGTAAGATATTCATCCATTTAGTCAGCAAATTGTACGATTCGATCCAATCTCCGAATATCTTTGCAATTACCTTTCTTCTTCCATCCCACACTTTTCAGTTTCCAATAATTGATGGAATAACCATATTTTTTCAAGATAATATATTGTAATGTTTTGATGTCAACTGATGGATTTTTTTTTTCACTATACTACTTACCTCAGATGCAATTATATTTGAGTCTAATTGATTGTGATCCTGACTCATTCTTGCATACACACAAGAATGCGGGCCATCGTATTGGGTAATTTCAAATTTACCATGTTTTTTACGACAAATAGCGTGAAGTCTCCATGTGCACCCATTGCCATATCTTTTACACCTAACATCCCATGTTGTTTTCTTCGACTCAATGACTTCAAAATTTTGATGTCGAATGATTGAATAGTGTCTCACTACAATTTTTAAATTGAATATCATCCCCTTAAGCAATGAATCATATCCCATATTACTGTCTTCCCTCGTTGTCGGATCGAGTTCAATGGTCATCTCGTTCAAGTCTATCTCAATAAATGTTTCGGGGACTTCATGTATACCATAAAATTGATCAGGTAGTTGATCTAGATCGATATCATCGTCATCTATTCCAACTTCTTCATCGTTTGTGGCAATAGTTGGATCACAATACTCATCCTCCACATCATGACTTTCCAACTCAACAGTAGTTTCAACTTCTTTTCTTGTTGAGGCTGGACTTGGGATACTGGGTTGGGATATATATAGCTCAACTCTATTTGGAGGGTATGGAGCGTTGCTCATCATGAACCGTACATCGGTCTCACTTCGTAATGAGATGGGGATATAGAAAGTAGATCCCGCTACATAATTATCATATCTAAATATTACCTCTACCCCATCATCTCTATTTATGGATAATGCATCACATAATCCATCGATTAATGTGTTGAAGTCAACTTGACGATGCATGTGTATACGAAGAGATGGTTGCCTATCATATTCGATCCCGTTTGGCCCATTAACCGTGCATATAACATAAAAATTCCACAACGTCCATCGTAGTTTGGCAAATGTAATATGATATTTATCATAATATTTGTAAGTATATATTAGGCAAACTATATTAATGTGTTATTACTATTTTTTTAAATATGTAAAAATAAAGGAATGTTTTTTTAAAAATAATATCTACCTTCAAACAAACTAAAAATAAAAAGCACGTACAAAATCATGATAAATGTTGTTACTAAAAACATGCATCATCATTTGACCATAAATCAACGATAAATATTCTTCTATATTGACATGAATATTCGTTCTTTAATCATCATAAACTTTACAATATTAAGGTGAATTCAAAATAAATTGACTAGATAAACAGTAAACATAACAACAACAACACAATATTACCAATAATAACATTAACATTAATATTCAAATATTCGATATTCAATAAGCAATACATCATTCCAAATAATAGTAAATAACTATATACATACTCTTTGAATGACTTATTGTAGAGTTTTTTAGAAATAATAACCACTGTAAAAAAAATCAATACAAAATTATGGATATTTTACATTTCTATTTCATTTCAAAAATAAAACGTCCAATTAATCGACCATAAAATAAATTTTTTAATTAATCCATTATAAAATAAAAACGTTTAAGCCCCAAGAAAAGGCAACCACAATTTCAACAAAATTATCTGGCATCTTCTACCGGAACTAATTTTCTGCCCTAATTACAGATTTTTGAACGTTCGCACTGTAGTTAGCAAAGTAATCGAATCCTTACAATGCAGATGAAATTTCAGTGAAACTAAAGCAGAGTGCCAGGTAATTTCGTACGACTCATTCCCAAATTGAACCGAAATTTTGATGCGTTTGATTATTGTTTCCAGTTGTTCTTTGTATTTACTTCAGAAATCAGAAGAAATAGAATCCAAAATTTATTTTGGATATTGAATTTTCAACAAAATGGTTTTCCTATTTTGGTGGGGGTTAAAGGGTATAGCTCAGCAGGGATTGTTTAGTTCAAAATTGCAATAAGGTGGCCTATTGAAGTAGAAAGTTTTGGCGCGTTTTAGTTACTACTTCCATCCCGTAAGTTTCTATGTTTTGCCAAGTTTTGAAATGAAAAAGAATAGTTTTTAAAACCTCGTTTCTGCTTTTAGAATTTGACTAGGAGTTCAATTTTTTATTTTTTTATTATTATTATTATTTATTTATTTATTTATTTATTTTTATTTTTTTTTAAGAAATGGGAAAACTATAATTGGAAAAATTCAGAAGAAACAAACATAAATCTCAAAAGTAAAAAACAAAATCATTACCAGACGAAGCCTTAGTTTTGAGTTGTGTTTATGCTTGTTAACGAGTCATGGTAACTTGAGTTGAGTTTATGTAAACTCGTGTTTGTTTTCTAAGTTTGTAGTTTGTAAAAGTAAATGGTTAGATTGAGAGATGTAGTGCTAGAGTTTAGATAGCTAGTCTAGCTCCATGTAGCACACAGAACTAACAAACCTATGCTTGGGATTAATAAATTCCATAGTAAGAGCTGAATTTACATCTCTTAGTCTAGATTATACTATGACTATGTAAATCTAATCTATGAGCCAAATGCTCCTTCAAATCTTTTTATATATGTAAAAAGCTATAGGCAATTCAAGTGGACTATAGAAATTGGGAAGTTTAGTTTGTGTAGCGTATTTTGGTATTGCGTTGATTAATGAGTGATGGTAACTCGATTTCATGTAAACTCATGTTTGCTTTATGAGTTAGTAATTCATAGAAGTAAATATTTCGTTTGAGAGACAAAAGTGAAGATCTTATTAACAAACTTGTATTTGGTATTATTAAGTCACATATACTAAATGTGTTGACATTACAACTCCAGAGTCTAGACTATGCCATTAGAGTCTAATCTATGAGCTAAATGCTCCTTAGGGTTTTCTTTTTGTATTTAAAAAGCTATAGGCAACTCAGCATGTCCTTGGAAAATGTATACATTATCATCAGAATTGTCAAGCCGAAATTTGTTTCATAAACTCAATTCAGTTGCTGGGTTATTAGTCAAATGAAATCACTTTGCCTTAATTTGGAGAGCCATTTTCTTTTGTTAACTTAGAAAAATCATCAACTTTTCCGCTAAGGTGCATTTTTGCCTTTTGAACCATAATTGTTATCAACTGACAATTGTGGTTGCCTTTGCTATCAGGGTTGGAGCATTTTGCAGAACTTCTCTCAGCCATTGTTAAAATGAACGTGGAGTGTCAAAACAAGAAGAAAGAGTATGCTGCTGATTTTTCCTCCATAAAGGAGGCCCGGATACGTATTCAGCCTTTCATCCATCAAACCCCAGTTTTGTCTTCTGAGACTATTAATGCTGCTTCAGGAAAACAGCTTTTCTTCAAATGTGAATGTTTCCAGAAGGGGTGAGTAGCTTAACCAATGGTCAAATATTTATCAGTGTTCTGATTCAAATTGCATGTAATCTTGTCAATGCTGGCATACTGATAGATCTTTGGCTTCTTACAGTAACATTTAAAATTATTTTCAGTTTCAAAATAGCTTACTCTTGAAGTGTATTATAAAATATGTTATTTTGTTGCTAAGGGGAAATCCATCCTTTAAAGATAACAGACAGCAGCAGGTAATAATCCATTTTTTGAAGAGACGGCCTTACTTGATGTTTTAGATATGTTAATCCTAGTTAGTATGTATGACGTAAATTTGATTATTACAAAGTTCATATGATAAGCTCTTCTTGCCCATAGCTGTTCGTACTCTTGCTAAGAGCCCTCTTTGTGAAGTCAAGGATAAGTTGATAATTGTCGAGGAACAATGTTTTATTAAAAAATGTCTATGAGCTTTTGTACCATGATTTCCAAATAATTTTTGCAGAATACTAAGCTAAGAAAGAAAATTTTGGTTTCTAATGGGAATCTAATGCTTTATTATTTGGCTATTCAGTGGAGCTTTTAAATTTAGAGGTGCCTACAATGCTATATGTTCACTTGATGAGGACCAGGCTGCTAAAGGAGTTGTGACACATAGCAGGTCCACTCTGGACTAAACAATATACTTCTTTGAAGCTTTTTGAGAATATTTAACTGATAATGCTTTCTAAAATTAGTGGCAACCATGCTGCAGCTTTGTCTTTGGCTGCAAAACTGCGAGGAATTCCTGCATATATAGTTATACCAGAAAGTGCTCCAAAATGTAAAGTTGAAAATGTGATACGTTATGGTGGTCAGGTTATTTGGAGCAAAGACACAATACAGTCAAGGGAATCGGTTGCCGCGAAGGTTATGCAAGAAACTGGTGCACTTCTCATACACCCATATAACGATGGGCGCATAATAAGGTAAAATGTTGTCTTCTTTTGTTCATCTGGCTTTGAAACTCATGATGATTTGTCAACTTCCTTGTTACCCTCTTTGGGGTTAAAAGGTAGAGAGGGAAGAACTGTCACACTATAACGGTATAATCCTAATGCAGTTAAAAAAAAAATATATCTAGTTATACTTTATGTCTACTCTTTAATGCTTTCTGTTAATTGACTAATTTAAATCTTTCGTTACAAAACCTAGTGTTTGTAAAACTAGCTTTTACCCCTCTACGCATTCATAGGTTTCCCCCCTCATCTGCATTTCCTCGATTATATCATTTGTTCTCCGTTAAAAAATTGTCATGAGTCTACCTTTTTGGTCTGGCCAAGGCATTCTGTGTCCTCCTTTGGATTTTGTCATCCGTTGTCCAGTAGGGAAATGATGGAGTTAGCTTCTCTTCTCTCTCTAGTTGAGGATTTTAATTTTAGGCTTGGGAGACGGGATGTTTGTGTTTGGAGTCCTAAATCCTTAATGGGCTTCTCTTGTAAATCTTTCTTTAGGATTGTATTGGATTCCTCTCCTATTTTTTAATTGGTTTTTGAAGTTTGTATGGAGGATTAAGGTAACAAAGAAAGTTAAGTTCTTTTTTTGGTAAGTTCTGCCTAGTTGTATGAACACGATGGATAGACTCTTGAGAAAGATACCTTTGTTAATGGGTCCTTTTTGTTGTACCTTTGTCGGAAGGCGGAAGAAAACATGGATTGCCTTCATTGAGAGCGTTAATTTGCGAGTTCTATGTGGAATTGCTTCTTTCCAGAGTTTATTTTGTGTTAGCTCACTAGAGGGATGTTCGTTTAATGATCGGAGAGTTCCTCCTCCATCCACTTTCAAAGAGAAAGGCCATTTTTTGTGGTTTGCTAGGCTGTGTGCTTTGTTTTGGGATCTTTGGGGGAGAAGAACAATAGAGTGTTTAGAGGTGTGGATAGGGACCCTAGTGAAGTTTGGTCCTTAGTGAAGTTCTATGTTTTTCTTTAGGCTTTGGTTTCGAAGACTTTTTGCAATTATTCTCTAGGTAACATCTTATTGGAAATCCTTTCTTTAGTTTGGTTTTTCCTATGGGCTTGGTTTTCTTGTATTCCCTTGTATTCTTTCATTTTTTCTCAATGCAAGTAGTTGTTTCTCTAAAAAAAAATTCAAACTAAAATGGATAAGTTATGACATGTTGATCGTTCTTGTCAGCGGGCAAGGTACCATCTCGTTGGAGCTTCTGGAACAAGTCCCACAATTAGACACTTTAATTGTTCCCATAAGTGGTTTGTTCGATTGGATCTTTCTATACCTTTCACTTTCATTGTTTATTTTGTGTGTTATTTTAGTTGATAGCCCAATGGGACATGCTAGTTCTTTTTCTGAAACCCCTCACCATGAAAATGTAGGTGGTGGTTTGATATCAGGAATTTCAGTGGCTGCAAAAACCATCAATCCTGCCATCCGGATTTTTGCTGCAGAACCTAAGGGAGCTAATGATGCAGCCATGTCAAAAGCAGCTGGTAAGATAGTAACACTGGCAGAGACAACCACAATAGCCGATGGTCTTCGAGCTTTTCTCGGCGACCTTACTTGGTAATATAACTTCTGTGTTATTTAAATTTTCATTAACGTTAGAAAATGTTTGACTCGTGGATTAAATTCGTGTCACTTGGAGCTAAGGAAAGAGCCAATGTTTGCAATGTAGGTCTATGACATAGTAGAGCTTACTAGGATTTAAGAGAATAGAGAAGCCAATTACAATATAGGGAAATTCAAGTGCCTTTCTCTCCTACAACTGATTACTATTTATCTCTTGCAAAAGAATACAGTTTCATTCAACTACTATTTTTACTATTTTTCCCTTCTTTCCGTTCTTTCAAGCCTTTTATATTATAAACTAATTTTATACATCATAAACTCAAGAACCACCAAGATGAGCACAAATTAGTGGTAATTGCCATATACTTTTCTCTTCTCTCGAGGAGGTAAATTGATAGGTCTCAGCCTTCAATTGTATTTGTCAACAAAACAAGGGAAGTTTCGAGAGCTCCCTACCTTTCCAAGTCTCTAAATGAAAACGATTATAATGATCAAAATTTTGATACCCTCCTCAACTCTCTTACCCCCATATATAACAACTCTTACAAGGACCCTTCCCTCACCCTAACTAACAATATTCCTCTGCCCCCACATACAAATAACTAACATTACTCTCACACATTATCACCTCTCTTCCTCGCACGCTTCCTTACTATACCTTGGTGATCTGGGGCCTATCATTACACTCCCCTAAAGAGCCACCTTGTCCTCAAGGTGAAAGTTAGGAAATTGATCGTTGATCACCAAAGCTAACTCCTAAGTTGCATCAATTGGAAAATCGTGTTCCCATCAAATCAACACTTCTGAAACTTCTTCATCAGTGGGGGAATTGTGCATTCCCAAAACCTCTGCTGGTTGCAACACATATGTCAAATCCGGTGCTAAATTAGGAGGGAATGGCAGGATTGGTAAATTGGTGCCAACAACTTTCTTCAAAAGCGAGATACGTGGAAAACGGGTGGATACCCAAATTAGGGAGTGATGCCAATCTATAAGCCACTTTCCCCACGTGAGCCATAATTTGGTAAAGGCCAACAAATCTTGGAGCTAATTTCGAATGAGTGACGAATTAACGAGGATTGCCGATATGGTCTCAATTTCAAATAGACCCAGTCATTAGTTTCATATCCTACTTCCCGTCATTTTTTATTAGCCAATGTAACCATGGCGTTGCTGTGCCCTCTGCAAATTGGCTTTCAAGATGGCCAACATTTCATCACGATCTCTCTATCTGTTGATCTACCTCGCTCACTGGGCTCATTCCTCATTCATAACATAATATAGGTGGAGGTGGCCGACCATACAATACTTCAAATGGAGATAAGCCACTGGCCGAATGAGTTGATGTGTTGTAGCTAAATTCTGCCCAAGGAACCCATTTGGCCTGTTGTTTTTGTTTTCCCATTGCAAAACATCGTAAATATGTCTCGAGACCACGGTTGACCACTTCTGATTGTCCTATTGGGTCGTGCGTGGCAGCTGGTATAGATGAATAAAGGCGGCGGGCCGCTTCAACGGGACCTATTCTTTTAATAGGCGGCAAAGCGGAATAGGAAAGGGGCCGAGCTGACTGATGAGTGAGAGCCTTTTTCTAAAGGCTAAACTCTCATGTGAAGCTAACATGGCTGGCTACATACAAGTATAGCCAAAGAAAGATGAGACGGGACGGACGGTCAGAAGCCGCAGCGAGACTACCATAGGAATGGCCAATAGAGTTTGATTTCAGCATTGAGAACTTCTTTCTTAATCCGAGAGGATTAATTTGTACTTCTTTCCCTTTAGAGTCAGATCTCTTCAAACCTTTTTAGAAAGAAAGTGTAATAGCCACGGCCCCCCTCTGAAACTTGGCAAAAAGCCCTTTCCTATTTACTCCTAAATTGAGAATCAAATTCCATTTTGCGACTCCCCTCTACCAGAGAATCCATTCATTCTGGGCACCTTCAGTAGCAGCAGGAATGGGAAAGACAAATAACCAGCCAACTATGTATGCCTTCCTCTCATCTTCCTTATGGAATGGACTCCTCCTTAGAATTAATGAGATCGTTATAGCAAGACCTGGGAGGAGTATCTGAAACACGTAGAGACTGTTCTAGAAGCTCTGCGTGAGCATCAGCTTCAAGCCCATACGGAGTTGTGGAATTTCAACCAGATTTGGAGGATGCTGCCCCGCCATTGTGTCCGTCGGTATCGCAAAGCTGGTCGACGCCAGCTGTAATGGTTGAAAATAGGGGGCCAACCAAGACCCCCTAATAAAGCTTTGTTCGATAAAGCAAACGATTTGTGGTGATACTCTGTACTTTGTCGTAGTTGTGTACCCGAGGCCTTAAGTAACTCTTTCTAGAACAGGCTTGTAAAGATTTTGTCTCTATCTGACTCCGAGCCTCTGAGGATACCCGTGTAAATGCACAATTTCTTTAATAAACACAGCAGCCATCGAATGAGCATTAAACGGATGTTTCAAAAGAATGAAGTGTGCGTATTTGGCCAGACAATCAATCACCACCATAATTGTATCATATCCTTTCGATTTCGATAAACCTTCCACGAAATACATAGCAATGCTCTCCCATACTTTGTCTGGAATCGGGATGGCCTAAAGTAATCTAGCTGGAGCTAAAGTAAGATACTTAGCCTGTTGACAGACTTCACACTCAGCTATAAATGATTAAACCCATGCTTTCTTACCTTTCCAATACACCTCCCTCACTAGACGTTGGTAAGTTTTAAGAGCTCCTTGGTGACCCTCAATCGGGCTGTTATGGAATTTTGAGAGTAACAAAGGAATTGTGGGTGATGTAGCTGGAAGAACCAAACGACCTTTATAATATAAAAGGCCCTCGCGTAATAAATAGCCGGAATAAGTTAGTTGCCCTTCCATAAGAGCTTTAAAAATGCCATTCAATTCCTCGTTTGCTCCAGTTTGTTCTTAAAAAACAGCAATGTTTAAGCCATCCACAATGCTTAACACACCCAACTCCATTGCTGGTGGTAATTGAGACAAAGCATCGGCTGCAGAATTCTCCAATCCTCTTTTATACTTTATCACGAAATCGTAGCCCATCAACTTGGCAATCCAACATTGGTATTCCCTTATGATTACACGTTGTTCTAACAGGAATTTTAGACTTTTCTGATCTGTCCTTACGATAAACCTGCTGCCTAACAAGTAAGGACGCCATTTCCATATAGCAAACAGGATGGCTGTCAGTTCTCATCTCAAGTGTACACAGCTTTAAAACGGTGGGTCGGTGGTAAGGCTTGGCTAAAGAAGGCCAATGAACGTTTGTTTTTCATAAATATAGCCCCAATGCCTACCCCCAAACCATCAGCTTCGACAACAAAAGGTTCTTTGAAATTGGGCAATGCTAACACTGATACTCGTACCATGGCAGCCTTCAATTGATAAAAAGCTTCAACTTCCGGGTTCCACAAAAAGTTCCCTTTCATCAATAGTTGTGTCAATGGTAAAGCTATACTCCCATAGTTTGCAATGAACGTCCGGTAGTACCCTGTTAAACCCCAAAATCCATGGAGTTCCTTGATGTTGCGAGGGATGGGCCACTTTTCCATGGCTTTAATTTTCGTCAGACCTGTTGCTACTCCGTCCGTAGATACAATGTATCCCAAATACTCAATACCGATGCTCCAAACTGACATTTTTTATATTTGGCTACAAACCGTTTTTCAATTAGAATCTTCATCACGGTGGTTAAATGAATCACATGCTCTTCTATCGTCTTGCTGTAAATTAAAATATCATAAAAAAACCAATACAAACTTACACAAATGAGGCCTTAATATATCATTCATAATTTGCTTGAAATTCCTCTTCCAATGGTAGATTCACGTGGTCAAGAGAAGGAGAAGTGGTTTTAAGATCTCTTATTGATAGATTCTTTATTTCTAATAATTGGGACGAGACCTTTGAAAATTCAAGAGTAACAAGGCAAGCACGTATTATATCAGATAATTTCCCTCTTTCGTTTGAAGTTGGGGCTTTTGAATGGGGACCATCTTCATTTAGATTTTGTAATAGTTGGTTAAGTAATAAGGAGTGTTGCCGGGTGATTGAAAGATCTTTGGAAGTGGTGGGGCAGCAAGGGTGGGCAGGTTTTATTATCTCTTCTAGATTAAGAAGACTGAAACGGTCCTCAAAAAGGTGGTTTGCAGATTATGAGAAAAACCAGAAAATTAAGGAAGAGTCACTAATGAAAGCAATTGAAAGAAGAGATCAGCTAGCTGAATGTTATGAAGATTTCTCAGTGGAAGAAGCTTTAAGAGTTTCTTTGAAGGCAGATTTGATGAATCTGTATCAGATAGAGGAAAGAAATCTCATGCAAAAGAGCAAATTAAATTGGCTAAATTTGGGAGATGAAAATACGGCATTCTTCCACCGATTCCTAGCAGCCAAAAGGATTAGAAGCTTAATCTCAGAGCTGATTAATGATCAAGGCATTCCAACCAAATCTTTCAGAGAAATTGAAGATATCATTTTGGGTTTCTATTCCACTCTTTACTCAAAAAGTTTGGGTACTCGATCAATCCCCTTTAATTTGGATTGGCCAAGAGGAACTATTGAGCAAAATAGTCAGTTGGTGGTTAATTTTAGACCATCAGAAATAAAAAGGGCAGTAAGAGAATTGGGGAAGAATAAAGCCCCTGGACCGGATGGCTATACCACATAATTCATTCTTAAGTTCTGGAATTTGCTAAAGGGCAATCTTAGACTTATTTGAGGAGTTTTACAGCAATGGGAAGCTTAACTCATGTATGAAGGAAAACTTTATTTCTTTAATTCAAAAGGAGGATCTAGTTCTTGTGAAGGATTTTAGACCCATCAATTTAACTACTCTTGGCTATAATATAATAGCCAAAGTTCTCGTGGAAAGACTTTAAAAGATCATGCCAAGCATAATATCCCCTACACAAAGTGCATTCATTGAGGGGAGACAAATCCTTGATCCGGTCCTTATTGCAAATGAGGCACTGGAGGATTATAGATCCAAGAAGAAAAAAGGTTGGATATTAAAGCTTGATCTAGAAAAAGCTTTCGATAGAGTGGATTAGGAGTTTCTTGAGAAAGTTCTTCATAGAAAAAACTTTCATACCCGATGGATTTCATGGATTATGGGATGTATCTCTAACCCAAGGTTCTCCATATTTATTAATGGAAGACCAAGAGGGAGAATACTTGCTAAAGGGGAATTAGGCAAGGGGATCCCTCTCTCCTTTCCTATTTCTCTTAGTTAGTGAAGTTATAAGTGCTTTAATTGCTAGAATTCATGAAAAAGGAAAATTTGAAGGTTTTTTTGGTGGGAAAGGATGAAGTTCACGTCTCCATTCTTCAGTTTACGGATGATACATTGTTGTTTTGCAAATATGAGGATGAAATGATTGATACTCTTAGGAAAACTCTTGAAATCTTTGAGTGGTGCTCCGAACAGAAAATTAATTGGGAAAACCTGCTCTTTGTGGAATCAATGTTGAAGATGACAAGCTGTTTGCAGTAGCTTCAAGGTTAAATTGTAAAATAGAACACCTCCCTATTTTATACCTTGGTCTTCCATTGGGTGGTTACCCTAAAATGGTGGAGTTTTGGCAGCCTGTAATAGATAAATTGCAAAACAAATTGGATAAATGGAGAAGATATAATCTGTCGAGAGGAGGAAGAGCAACTCTTTGTAAGTCAGTTCCTTCTAATTTACCAACTTACTATATGTCTTCTTTTTTTTATGCCAAAAAAGGTGATCTCAATCTTAGAAAGAATTATAAAGAATTTCTTTTGGGAAGGACATAGGGGAGGGAAGATAAATCGCTTGGTGAAATGAGAGATTGTTTCTAGAGTGTAAGAAGATGGGGGCCTCGGTTTAGGAGGTTTAAAGGCTAGAAATTTGGCCTTATTTGCCAAGTGGGGATGATGATTTATGAATGAGAACACTCCTCTTTGGACTCAAGTTGTCAAAGAGTATTCACGGGAGGAGTCAATTTGATTGGCACACGTCAGGTAAGGTGAGTCTTAGTCTCTGTAGTCCTTGGATAAGTATTTCAAGATCGTGGATGAAAGTGGAAGTACTACTGGAGTATAAGTTAGGAAATGGCAGCCGAATAGCATTTTGGCAAGACCCTTGGTTAGATTGTATCCCCCTTTAAGAGCAGTTTCCCAACCTTGTTTGGAATAGCTCTCAACCTAAATGGATCAGTATTGGACCATTTGGATCATTACACTTCTTCTTGGTCTATCACTTTTAGAAGACTCTTAAAAGAAAAAGAGATTATAGAGTTTCAAAGTTTGAACATTGTCTTTAAGAAGATGGTAAAGGATTGTCAAGATACAGTTCTTCGTCTCTTGAAGCTAGTGGTTCTTTTTCGGTAAAATAATTGGTTAAGCATCTTTTTCTGGCTTTCCCTCTTGATAATTGTTTAAAGAAAGCTTTATGGAAGTCCAAGAGTCTCCAGAGAGTGAGTATTACAGTTTGGATCATGCTGTTTGGGCTGCTTAATTGTTCTTTTGTTTTACAATAGAAGCTGTCTTCTCACAGTTTATCTCCTAATTGGTTTGTTTTATGCAAAGCCGAAGGGGAAGATCTTCCAACATTTATTCTTTGATTGCGCCTATGCTAGTAATTGTTGGAGATCTCTTTTTGATTGCTTTAATATTTTCTGAGTTTTTGGTAATAAATTCAAGGAAAATGTGCGTCAGATTCTTGTATGGCCAATCTTAAAGAAAATTCCAAATCTTTTGTGGAATAAATAATGCAGTGAAAGCAATACTTGTAGAACTATGGTTTGAAAGAAACCAAAGAGTGTTCCAAGACAAGGAAACTCCTTGGTTTGCTCGTTTTGAGGCTGCTAGGTTTAATGCTTCATTGTGGTACTCTCTCTCTAAGCCCTTTGCAGCATACTCCTTACAAGAAATAAGCTTGAATTGGCGGGCTTTCATTCATACGGATTGCTAGGGAGCTTGAAGACTTTGGATTCAACGACATGGATTTCTAGCCTTCATTCAGCGTTCATTTTTGGTTCATATATTTTGGTTTTGGGTTAATGTAAGGTTTGGTTTGTAGCCATGTTGTTTGGAATAGGGTTCGAGTATTTTACTGCATTGGTTTATTAAGAGTTCTTGTAAGTTAGAGTTTCCCTTGTACTCGTTTATGTAATGATTGGTTGGGTGTTTACTGAGCCTACTGAAGATTGAGTTGTATATTTTTGGATATGATGAAGGCACTAAAGGGGTGTCAACTTAGTTGAGATGCCTGGGTGTGCTTTCTGATCTTCTGTTTCTGTTTTTGTTACTATTATATCTCATTGTACTTTGAGCTTTAGTCTCATTTCATTTACTCAATGAAGAGACTCGTTTCCTGATTCAAAATATATATANATGGTCACTTGGAACGTTAAAGGAGTGTTCCTCAACCCGAATGGCATTACCAGGAATTCATAGCGTCCTTTATGTGTTTGAAATGTCGTTTTATGGATGTCCGTTGGCTTCACTCTGATCTGATAATATCCAGACTTCAAATCAATCTTAGCGAATATCGTGGCCCTAAAAAACTCATCCACCACAGGTACAGGGTACTTATCTGGGATGGTGACGTTTAACGCACGATAATCCACACAAAATCTCCAACTTCCATCCTTTTTCTTGACTAACAATATTGGGCTTGAAAGAGAGCTACGACTCAGTTATATTATTCCTACCATTAACATTTCTTTCACAAAGTCTTTCAATCTCATCCTTCTGACATTGTGGGTAATAGTATGGTCTAACATTGACCCGTCTGACTCCTTGTGATCATGATCCTTGCTTGGAAGTAGAGTATTAAGAGTTACAAACACTTCTTTATATTGCTCCAATACTTCTTGGATTTCTCTCGGGAACTTGGTCATTTTCTGCTGGGATTTAACAATTTCATCCTCCCCTGCATCTGGTACCATTATACTGAGCTCGATTAACATGCCTTGATTGTCCACTTTCAGCGTCTTCATCATAGATTTCAAAGATATCTGTGATTTCACCAGACTTCAGTCACCTTGTAAACGAACCATCCATTCACCAATCGTAAATTCCATCACTGATGTCCGATAATCCACTATAACCTGTTCAAGAGTTTCCAACCACAACACTCCTAACATGACATCTGCACTTCCGAGAGGCAAAGGAAGAAAATCGTGAGTAATGGTTAAATCAGAGATAGTAAGTATCACACCTTTGCAAAGTCTAGCCCCTTAAATGGAGCCTTCCTCCAAGTACTACACCATAGTCTTTAGTTGTAGACATAGATAGCTGTAGCAAAGCCACCAGTTATTCGTCAATAAAATTATGCGCTGCCCCTCCATCGATAAATACCACCACTTCTCGTCCCTTAATACTTCCCCTTACTTCCACCGTTCGTGGAGAATTCAGCCCAACCAATGAGTTCAGGGATAAATAAGCTACCTCTTTTTCATTCATTACCTGTTTTGCGTCACCATCTCCATTGGTCTGTTCCGACTCCTCTTCACCCCCATCTTTCCAAGGAGACATATCTTCTCCATCTTACACGAACATGAATTGGAGCTCGTTCTTCTTACATCTATGCCCATAGCTAAATTTCCCATTACACTTAAAGCAAATACCTTTCTCTTTCTTGACATGCATCTCCTCCTCGGTTAATAGGCAATACGGTTGATGCCCAGAATTCTTGCTTTTGGAATCACGAATCAGAGTGATCATTGTCGAAGATCCTCCCGAGCTGTCAGCCTTTCGATTGGGGCTTATTGTGAGCGAATGGGCTTGATTGGATCCAACTGACCTGCCTGACCCACTTGCTCCAGATGTCCCACTCGACGCCCCTGATGTTGAGCTTGTTTTACCTCCACCGCTATTGTATTGACCCTCACCCTTCATTGTTGGATTATCTCTTCTTCTTCAATCAGTTGGGCCATAGTCATTTTGGTCTTGAGGCCTAATGGATTCAACTTCCTCATCTCATTTTAGATCTCTTTTTTCAACCCACAAACAAATTTGCTTTCTAAAGCCTTTTCTCCCAGGTCCTTCAACCCAACGGAGAACTTTTCGAATTGTTGGCGATATTCTCTCACCGTCTTCTCCCGTTGTTGCCGCATCAGACGCGCATACCTATCCGCCTCATTCGTCGGTCGGAATCTCTTGAAACATAACTCCAAAATTGGCTCCAATTCCCAATTGGATTCTAATCTTCCTTCACTAATACCAATCTAGTGCTTCACCCTCAAGACAGAGCACCGCTGCATCCACGCAATGCAACCACCCATCTGGATTTTCTTGTTCTTCTCCTTTGAATATGGGTACTTCGAGCTTCCTCAACCCTATATCGAACAATGGAACCTCCTTGTTCCCAGGTGTGTGAATCTCATCTTTCTGCTCTTCTTCTTTTCTTGATTCTCGAACAGACGTCTCCGTTACCTATCGCCTTTTATCTGTCGTCGTTCATTCAAATGATACTGACCCTTTTTCCGACATTATCGCATCAAAACGAGATAACATTAACTCGATTTGCCCTTTAATGGCTTGTACTTCACTAGCCAAATTGTCGATCTTCCCATTCATCTCAGTGAAGCCCATTCCACCCTGCTTTCCAACCCGTTTCTCTCCGAGCTCTACTACTTTCTCCTCTAACATTGATACCCTGCTATCCATCTTTGCCACCATACCTAAGACCACCGCTCTAATACCAAAAATTGATAGGTCTCAACCTTCAATTTTATTTATCAACAGAAGAAGGGAAGTTTCATGAGGTGCCTACCTCTCCAAGTCTCTAAATGAGAACAATTACAATGATCAAAATTTTGATACTCTCCTTTAACTCTCTTATCCCCATGTATAACTGTTGAAAAAAGAGGAAGAAAAGAACACAAGATTTACGTGGAAAATCCTAGATCAGGGAGACAAAACCACGATAGAGACTGATTTTTATTATTAATTCTGATACACAAAGTACAAGAGAATAGGTCAAATAAATAGACTAGTGGAAAGCCCTAGGGTACATACAATTACTAAAATACCCCTAGGATTACAAGCTGTTTTTTGACACTCCCCCTCAAGTTGGGGCATAAATATCAATAAGGCCCAACTTGCTGACACAGTAATCAAAGCTTTGTTTCAGTAACCCTTTTGTGAGCATATCTGCAATTTATTGATTTAAGGGAACATAAAGAATGCATATACTTTCGTTGTCAAGTCTTTCCTTGATGAAATGTCGGTCGATCTCAACGTGTTTTGTTCTGTCATGTTGAACAGGATTATTAGCAATACTTATTGCTGCCTTATTGTCACAAAACAGTTTTATTGGGAGCTCATTGTCTTGATGAAGATCTGACAGCACTTTCATCAACCAGATTTTTTCACATATCCCTAAACTCATGGCCCGATACTCTGCTTCCGCACTACTTCTGGCCACAACTCCCTATTTCTTGCTCCTCCAGGTCACTAGATTACCCCAAACAAATGTGCAATACCCATATGTTGATTTTCTATCAACAACAGACTCTGTCCAATCAGAATTAGTGTAGGCTTCAATGCAACGTTTATCAAACTTCTTGAACATTAACCCCTTACCTGGTGTACCTTAGATATCGTAGATGCGTTCAGTTGCTGTCATGTGTTCCTTACAAGGAGCTTGCATAAATTGACTGACAACACTCACTGCATATGAAATATCGGGTCTCGTATGAGATAAGTATATCAATTTCCCAACTAACTACTGATACCTTTCTTTATTGACCGGGACACTGTTACTGGTATTGTTGAGATTTGAATTATATTCAACTAGGGTGTCAGCAGGTTTGCACCCAGTCTTTCCTGTTTCGTTAGAAGATCAATCGTGTATTTCCGTTGGGATATTGAGATTCCGTCCCTTGACCGGGCTACTTCCATTCCGAGAAAGTATCTTAACTTCCCAAGGGCTTTAATTTCAAATTCTTTGGCCATCTTTGCTTTGAGTTTCACAATTTCATCATCATCATCACCAGAGAGCACAATATCGTCAACGTACACAATGAGAACGGCAACCTTCCCTGAAGTTAACTTCTTTGTAAATAGTGTGTGATTTGAGTGCTCTTGGATATACCCTTGTCCTTTGACAAAGGTGGCAAATCTGTCAAACCAGGTTCTCGAGACTGTTTCAACCCATATAGCGACTTCCTCAGTTGGCAGACTCTCTGTTTGAATTGATCTTCAAATCTGGGGGGAGGATTCATGTAGACTTCCTCCTCAAATTCTCCATCGAGAAAGACATTCTTTACATCCAGTTGATGCAGAGGCCGATCTCTGTTAACTGCAACTGATAGTAATACTCGGATAGTATTGAGTTTAGTTACGGGAGAGAATGTCTCGGAGTAATCTACCCCAAAGGTTTGGGTAAACCCTTTAGCAACTAATCTGGCCTTGTACCGATCAACAGTCTCGTCTGACTTGTACTTTATAGTGAAAACCCATTTGCATCCAACTGTCTTGTGCCTTTTGGGTAGGATCATCTGGTCCCATGTTCCATTTTTCTCAAGAGCCTTCATCTCCTCCATAACCGTGGCTTTCCAAACGTTAGTTCCCATTGCTTCCTATATGTTACTCGGTATCACCCCTGTATTTAAACTTGTGGTAAAAGCCTAAATTCAGATGATAGGTTACTATAGATCATGTAACTATGCATAAGGTACCTTGTACATGACCGAATACTTTTCCTCAGGGCTATTGGAAGATCAAGAGAAGCATCATGCTCCTTCAGTCTGTCAGAATTTCCACTATGATCGCTAGTCTTCTCTGCCTGGGTTTCATCTTCAGAAATCACCTTTTCACCATTATCTTTAGTATCATTCACATTTTTAAGAGCTGTGTTCGAATCATTATTTACCGTCGTCTTCCCATCTGCTATAGTGGTGTTGTCAGCATTTTTTCCTCCTTTTTCCTCTCTGCATTCGTTAGTCTCAGTACAAGTATCAATCTCATTGATTTCAGGAATACACGTACCTGATATTGGGTTTGACTCATGGACCGGAGCCAGAGATGCAACAGGTGACGCTGCTTCCTTCCTGAGATTCTTTCTATAGTATGTTATCCATGAGACTTGATTGGTAGGGAGGATAGGACTGACATGTTCGGGAATGGAAGATGATTCCAAGGGAACTGTATAAGTGGATCAGTTAATCTCTTCACTAGATGTCTCCCCCTAAAGATGGCTAACGGGGAAGAAGGGCTGATCCTTAAGGAAGATGATATCCATGGAAACAAAATATTTGCGAGAGGATGGGTGGTAACATTTATACCCACGCTGATGAAGTGGATACCCAACAAAGACGCATTTTTTAGCATGGGGGGTAAATTTCGTGCGGTTTGGACTATGGGAGTGAACAAAAGCAACACAACCAAAAATTCAAAGTGGTACATCGGAGACTAAACGAGTAGTGGGGTAGGACTCTTTCAAACAATCTAATGGGTTTTGAAAGTTGAGGACCCGGGAAAGCATTCAGTTGATTAAGTGAGCAGCAGTAAGGATGACATCACCCCATAGGTAAGACATGAGTGATGTGGATAGCATCAAGAACCTGGCCACTTCCACCAAATGACGATTTTTCCTTTCGGCTACTCCGTTTTCCTGGGGAGTGTAGGCACACGAACTCTGGTGGACAATCCCTTTGGATGCAAGGAACTCCTGGAAGGAAGTGTTAAAAAATTTCCGCCCATTGTCACTTCTCAAAATACCAATCTTGGCACTAAACTGGGGTTCCACAGTGGCATAGAATTGCTAGAATACAGATAACACTTCGGACTTATCAGGGAGAAGAAATACCCAAGTAAACCAAGTGTGGTCATATATAAAAGTGACAAACCAGCGTTTCCCTGTGGAGGTTGTGGTTGGTGAGGGATCCCAAACATCACTGTAGACTAAGGTGAAGGGTTTGGATGGTTTAGGGCTGGGAGTAAAAGGAGACACGACTCTGTTTGGCACGAATACACACATCGCAATTTAAAGAAGACATATTAATATTGCGAAATAAATGCAGAAATAAGAATTTCATGTATTGAAAGTTTGGTGTCCTAAGTGGTAATGCCATAACAGAAAATCATTCTTAGAATTAGAAAAATTTAAAAAGACAAAGCTAGTCCTATAATCATTCTTAGAGGAAGTATCATCAATCAGGAAGTAGAGTCCCCTATCGTGTCGGGCAGTGCCAATCATCGTTCCCGAGCTCAGATCCTGAAATAAAACAGAGTCGGGTGAAAATATTGCCTGACAATTCAGATCTCTTGTAATCTTACTGATGGATAACAAATTATATGAAATTTTAGGAGCATGCAAAACATCCCGCAAAACCAAACCCTCAAACGGAGATAAATGCCCGTTTCCTGCAACAGGTGCGAACGACCCATTTGCAATCCTAATTCATTCGTTACTAGCACTTGGACAATATGAGAGAAACTTATCAGAGGTACCAGTAAGATGATCTGTCGTCCCTGAGTCAACAATCTAAGGTTTTTTGCCGTTAATACTAATAAGACCAAAAGATTGGATATTACCTGACTGGGCGATGGCATTGACTCCAACCGTACTTAGGCTGGTCGTACTATCTGTTGAGGGTTGCTGCTGAGGATTCTCATTTATCGAGTCACTCACAAGGGCATTTCCAGAGGTTGATTTGTCATGTGACTGGCAACGTTTACTGTTTGGGGGCCGTCCATGTAGCTTCCAACAGTGGTCCTTTGTATGCCACGACTTTTTACAATGCTCACAGACAGGAGTGGACCTTTTATCGTTGTCAGTACTGGAGGACTTAGTGGCAAAAGCCGCAGCATCAGTAGAGGTAATGACTGGGTTATTCATTGCAGTTGATCTATCTTCCTCCAAGAGTATTTCTGAGCAAACTTCCATGAGAGAGGGAGTAGGGCGTTGCCCCAGAATCCGACTCCGAATAGCATCAAACTTCGAATTTAGTCCGGCCAGGAAGTCATAGACACGATCTGCTTCTTCAATTTTTGCATACTGTGCTCCGTCATGAGCACATTTCCAGATTGTCTCCTACAAAGATCCATCTTCTGCCACAAAATAGTCCTTTTATTAAAATAGGACCCTACGTCCATAGTGCCTTGCTTACATTCATATGCCTGTTTCCGTAACGTATAGAGTCGGGATGCATTCTGCCTCTTTGAATAAAGTTGTTGAACAACATTCCAAATATCCTTGGCAGTTGCAGCATAGAGTAACAGTCTGCCAATCTGGGGTTCCATACTGTTAATCAGAATAGATCTCAACAGCGAGTCTTCTCCCTTCCAGATCCGCTCCTAAGGGTCTCCTAGAACGGGCTTAGGTATCTCTCCAGTCAAGTATCCAAACTCATGACGTCCTTCCAAGGGCATTCTGATGGATTAAGACCAGGAAAAGTAGTTCTGGCCATTCAATTTCTCTCCAGTAATAAACCCTGCAGAATTTCCCATGGATCCAGACAGGATATTTGTAGTGGGTAAAATAGGGAAAGAATTTACCGGGTTTTTAGAGTATACTGGTATGTTGGCCGAGAAATCTGGTTGAGAGTTTGTCCCAAGAACTGTTCCGAAATTTGGAAGCTACTGTTGTAGATGGGCAAAACGCCGTTGGAGATCACTTGTAGACCCCCGGCAAAGCTAATGTGCAGATCCGACCACCGGCGCCATCGGAGCAAACCGCTGACAAGAAGTTGCACCGGCTGTTGATTCTACTCGTCCACAGCAGCTGTTTGGAAGCAGATGGGAAGTCGCGACTGGCGGGATCTGCTCCGGTTGGCTTGTCACACTGGCTGGGTCGACCGACGAAGAGGTGTGGCTGGGGTCATGCGGTTGGAATCGCGGCGGTTGGGAATGGTTGAGCGGCTGGAAAACGCTAGGGTCGCGCGACTGGAACATCCGTGGCGGTTGGGAGTGGTCGAGCGTCTGGAAAACGCTGGGGTCGCATGGCTGGATGATTTTCGGTTCGGCTGCGGCTGGGATTTGGTCGACTGGGGATGGACGGCTGAAACTGGGCCAATTAGGGTTAGGGTCTGAAACGGATTGGATGATTTTCGGCAAGGCAGCTTGAAGGTATTGTTCCACGGCTTCCCGAACGACTTTGGTGATATCGGCTTCTTGACTAGTTCCAATGGAGGTTGCTGATGGAGAATCTAGTCTATTTTCATCAATGATGGCTAGGGTTTCATCGCCATGCTCTGATACCATGTTGAAAAAAGAGGAAGAAAGGAACACAAGTTTTATGTGGAAAACCCTAGATCAGGGAGAAAAAACCACGATAGAGATTGATTTTTATTATTAATTCCGATACACAAAGCACAAGAGAATAGGCCAAATAAATAAACTAGTGGGAAGCCCTAGGGTACATACAATTACTAAAATACCCCTAGGGTTACAAGCTGTTTTTCGACAATAACAACTCGCACAAGGATCCTTCCCTCATCCTAACTAACAATATTCCCCTGGGCCCACATACAAATAACTAACATTGCTCTCACACATTATCACCTCTCTTCCTTGCACGCTTCCTTACGTATACCTTGGTGATCGGGGGCCTATCATAAATCAACAAAGCCTGAAGTTGTGTCTCTTTCTCCTTCAAATTTACCTACTAATGTACTAACGTGAATATAGTTTCCACTTGATAGATGTAATGTTTAACTAGTATACAAAAGTGCATGCCATGACTTTTTTGTCTATCAATAATGACATGCATTGCACGGTGCATGTGGAGAAGTAGGCCATTTTTTTGACAATAATTGAGCGATTCGTTTGATAGGTTCAAATCTCCATACTTCCACGTTTATTGTACTCGAATAAAATAAAGGTTCAAATCTCTTTATTGTACTCGAATAAAATAAACTCAAAAGCCAAATGTAGGTTAGAGGTTACAGACACTCAGGTTTCTTTGGTATAATCCAAATACAAGCTATGTAAATCCAAGCTTTCCTACCAAAGGCTCGATGAAGCTGTGAACCTACAACCGTTATGTTTTCGCTAAAGCACCATTTAGTTGGAACTACTAGTGCATGTAGCTTTCATTGTAAATACGAAAAGCGCTATTCTTGTCATGTGATACTGTTTCAACTTTGCTTGATTGGTTAACAACTGAAAAAGATCTCTTCCCTTTCCGTTGATTTCATATTTCTACTAAATAACTTCAATTCCTTCTTGACTGATTAGGCCAATAGTAAGAGATTTGGTGGATGATGTAATAACTGTGGAGGACACTGAGATAGTTGAAGCAATGAGACTTTGTCTGGAAGTGCTGAAAGTTGTTGTGGAACCTAGTGGGGCAATAGGCCTTGCTGCTGTTCTCTCTGATAGTTTCAAGCAAAACCCTTCATGGAAAGATTGCAACTGCATTGGCATTATACTTTCAGGAGGTAATGTTGATCTTGGCATTCTATGGAATTCATACAAAAAATGAAGCTCGATTCTCAATTCTTTAATACGCAAGGGCAGAGTTGTACGACCTACAGAAAAAATCATGTTCAAGTAAGGTCGTAGTTCGATTCTCGATTCTCGATTGCTTCTGGTTTTATTTGATTTTCCATTCCTTGGGAGACTTGTTTCCAATCCTTGCTTTGATGATGTGAAGCAAATATTGTATAGTTGCTTCCTGCAGGTTGCAACTTCTTTTTATGTTTAGACTGATGCTTTCTTGTTTGATAGATTGCTTCTATGATGGAAAATGGAGTTTGACATGCAACACTGTGGACTTAAAATGACTTCAATTCCATGAAGAAGTCAATTAGTTGTGAACTAGGAGTTTGAGTATTCGTCTTGTTTGATTAGTGATTTGAAAATATAAATTTGAAAACGAAGAATTTAATTAATCAAGATCGTATATCATATTTACAATATTTTTCATCTATACTTGGTAGGATCTTTTGAGACTGAAGAATTGTTTAAAAAGTATTTGATAATATATTTGCAAACCATAAAAATTATTCTAATTACCAAATAAATATTTGGTTAAATTTTAAGTATCATTTATTAATTTATGAGAATGTGTTTTAATTTTAGGTAATCATTTCGAGCCGTATTTTTGAAATTTGGATGATTAGAACGACGGTCACTATCTTGATCACCATTTCGACCATAATTGGGATTATTAAAATTCACAGCATTCACTTCAAGAAATGATGTTTCAGTTGGTCGAAATTTGTGATTCTTCATTAATAATTCGTTATTTTATTCGATAACAAGAAGACATGAGATGAATTCAAAATATTTTTTAAAACCTCTTTCGATATTATTGCTACAGGAGCATATTCGAGATATGAAAAGTAGAAAATATCCTCTAACATATATGTATCAGCAATTTTCTCTTCACATAACAACAATTTTGAATTAATTTTAAATAATGTGGAGTTGTAATCACTTACTAATTTAAAATCTTGGAGTCTCAAATGCATTTATTCACAACAACAATTTTGAATTGATGATCATATCTTTCTTTCAAATTCTTCCACGAGATACAAAGATCTTTTGCTATTAGATATTCCATTTTTAATCTCTCGTGAAGTTTATTCGACTTAATGTCGTATTTTCTTCTTTAATTGTTTTTCCAAGGTTCATTGCATCTAGGTGTATTTTGACATCAAACACCCACAATAAATAATTATTGTCATTAATGTGTGAATTCTAGTTTTGTAAGATTTGTCGTGGTAACACCATCAAAAGACGTTATATTTATATTATAAATTTAGTATATATCAAACATTAAAAAAAATGTTAGAAATAGCATGTTTAAGTTTTTACCTTACAAAACTAACATTTTTTTTAGAACTCGTAAAAAGTAGTTTTTCTTGATCCATCTTGGGTGATTTTAGTTAAAGAATCAACTTTTTCTAACCTTTCTTGGTACATCTCGTTCGACTATATGCTTCTCAGTGCTAATCTCGGGTAAAGTAACACCGAGATTCTATATATTTGAGCTTTCTCGGTGAATTTTTTAGCATAATTACATCGAAATTCATATATTTGAGCTTTCTCGATAGAATCTTGGGTAGAATTAACACTGATATTCTATATATATCCTAAATCTTACCCAGATTTTCGAAAAATTTGATTTTTTCCAAATTTAAAAATGTTGAATCAATTTGAATTTAATAATTAGAAAATGCATTTGGAATTTTGAAAATTCATAAAATTGTGAAAAACATAAATTATACTAAAGATTTGAAAATTACGTAATAATTTGATATAATATTTAGTAAACATAAACAAATTTGGAAAAAAATGGAAAGTAATATAAGATTTGGGAAGATTACAAAAAAAAAAAAAAACAAATCTCGATGTACCGAAAAGGTCCAAAACAATCGAGAAGTTGAAAAAAAAATTGATTTTTTAACTAACTCCCGGTGGTCGATCTCCCTTGAGATGAATCAAGAAAAACTGTTTTTACAAGTTTTCAAAAAGCATGCTAATTTTGTAAGGTGAAAACCTAAACGTTCTATTTTTCACAATTTTCCAAAAAAAAAACCTATTTGATTTATTAATTATAATAAAGAGGGAAAAACAACATATCTTTAAGGTATACCTTTAATGGAGAAAATAACAGGAGCTTGTGTTGATAAGTCTTGTAAAAATGAAGAGCAAAACGACATAAACGGAAGCACAAATATGGAGAAAATATAATGTTAAAATAAAAAACATAATATATAAATAAACAAAATAAAATAAAATAACAAGAATAAGAAATAAGAAAATTCTGCAAGTTCTCCATTTTCTCCAATTTTCTTTGAATCTTCACCAATGTGTGTATATTACAAAACCCACAAAATGTCATTATTTATAGGCAATTTATAGGCAATTTGGTAAGTATTTTGGATTACATGGACAATGTATAATTTTAGTGTGTAATCTCGAGACACATGGACAACATATGGAGTAATAGCAAATGTCATTTAGACCTTTGACACGAGAATGGATATCTATGTTACATATTATGATATTTATAATAATGTATATGATCATACAAATTTAGTTGCCTGATTTATAGCTGCTTCTTTTTTTTTTTTTTTTGCCACCTATTATAATTTTTATATACAAAATATGAAGTATATTATTTAAAATTATATACATATTGACATTTCAATTATATATTAATATTAATTAAATGCATTTCATGTATATTATTAGTGTCAATAGTTTATTATCATTTGATCAAAATACAGTTAATTAAAAGTTCCCTTAAACAATTATTCAAAATGGTATATTATTTTTGGGTTTCGTTCAAAATCCAATACCAATTATTACATTAGTAAATGAACACTTAAAACATAATATTGATAACATTGATGTATGAACAAATTAATAGTCATTAATAATTCATTTCTAATATATTAATGATGTATCAATAATATATTATCATTCATTCATAATATATTTTTAATTATATTATTAGTTCATTAGTAATTTATCACCAGTCATATAAAATTCATTTGAAATATAACAATGGTGTACCAATAAAGTATTAATGTTTATTAAAAACTAATTTCAAGTATATCACTAAAGTATCAATATACCAACATTCATTCTTATAAAATTTCAAGTATGATATTGGTGTATTTGTTGTATATCAACATTAATTTCAAATATAACACTAATGCATCATTAATATATAAATACTTCTTTAAAATACATTTACAAATATATTAGTAGTTTATCAATATCTGTTTAAAATTCAATTTCAAAGGTTTAGCTTGATATACTTATAAAGTTCAAAATTTAAATTGATATAATTATCAATTTAAGATTTAAATTGATAAAATCTTTCAAGTTCATGATTTAAACAGATACAATTATTAGTTTAGGGTTTAAATTAATAATTGAGATGTTATTTACAAATTTAAAAACGCTAAATTTGCCAATACTTTCTATTTTCCGCTTGAAAATTCCAATAGTGTCCTGAATACGACGACGTTTAAGGTTTCGTCTCATAATTGTGGACTTGTTCCCGTGTGTGTAGGGTTTTAGGGTTTCAATCAGTGTCACTTGCTTCATCAAGATCTCAATTTGTTCTTCCTCTTCTTCCTACGGCCATGGAGAGTCCTTCTCCGGCTTCATGCTGGAGCAATGTCGTGAAATCACAACCAGCTCCAAAGCCTCAGCTTCAGACTCCGACCTCCTCCGTCCAAGTATTCGCCGATAGCTGCAAGTCCAGTAAAGGCGTTGCTGTTGCTGTTGTTGATGCCAACGCCATTATCCAAGGGGGAGACAAGCTTTCTTCCTCCGCAGATAAGTTTGTTTCAGTTCCTGAGGTTTTGGATGAGATTCGCGATCCTGTATCTCGCCATAGGCTCGCCTTCGTCCCCTTCACTCTTGAATCCATGGATCCCTCTCCTGACGCTCTAAATAAAGGTAGAATTCTGAATTCTAGTCCCTCTATGTTGCTATACGCTGATTGTGTTGTTACTTCAAATTTTAACTCGTTTTTGTTTATAAGGAATTATCGGATGTAAGATTTAAGCTGTATTGCTATTAGAGTGTGTTTTGAATGATTTTGAGAGGCAGGGTTTTAGTGTTTCTGAAGTTAAGTGCGTCAGAGTACTTTTTCAGTGTTTCTGAAATTTGTAGAATCATCTTGCCTAGCTGAATACCGTGATTTTTTTTTATTTTAATAATTGCTTTTAGTTGGTTAAAATCATTCTTTGCCCTTTCACCAAATACCATTACTCATGGATTCCAATGATTGGAAGCTAGTCAAGATCCTCCCTTGCTGAACTAGTTTAGCCGCTATATAGTTTACTTTGAAACCTTAGTTTTTCATTATTTTAGAAAGATACTATCATTATAATCGTAGCCTTACTCGAGTCCAAGGCTTTGGGAGATATGATGAGAGTTGTACGTTATTTAGTTTTTAACTTGGGGCTTACCCTGTGCATGTGAGAGTATCCCCAAATATGAACTTTTACCACCAGGCACCCCTTGAATGAGAAAGCTAATGATTAAGCGGTACTTGTAAATCTGGCCGTATTAGAAAGAACTGTGAAGCATGCAAATTATAGTCTAGCGTGGTGGTAGACTTTTGAAATCTGTCTTTCCCAGTTGATATCACCATTTTTTTTCACTGTCCTTATGCATTTTCTGTTGAATCTTACAGTAATCAAGTTTGCAAGGGCAACTGGTGACTTACAGACGCTTTCAGATGTTGATATTAAACTTATTGCTCTCACTTACACGTTGGAGACTCAGATTCATGGGACCAAACATCTTCGTGAGTGTCCTCCCCCTGTCCACATGGTTAATACAAAGAGGTTACCTGAGAAAGACATGCCTGGCTGGGGCTCTAACGTACCTAATCTGGAAGAATGGGAAGCGTTAGAGCAAGATGCTGATGATCCGTCCAATTCCACATCAAAGATTCTGCCTTTGCAGGATTTAAACCTGAACATCATCCCTTCGGATGGCCAATCTGAAGATCTTTCACTAGAGCACAAGGATGAGAGTAACTTGGAGCATCAAGATGAAACTGAGAGTGGTTCAACAAGATCAAGGAGATATCCTCCGAAGAAAAAGGAAATTAATATTGAAGGGAAGAAGATGGTGGCTGATGGAATTGATGCATCTCAGGGACAATACGACGATAATGAAGGTGATTGGACACCTGCTGTCAGTCGAAGCACTCAGAGAAGATATCATAGGAGGAAAGCCAGACGTGAATATTATGAGTCCTTAGCTGAAAAGGATTGTCAGCAAGATGTTGAAACCACAGATGGTGACATCCAAGTGGAAACCAATGGATCAGGTCAATCACAGGATAAAATCTCTGAACTGCCAAATACTGGAGATGGGAATGAGGGTCAGATAGAAGAAGGGACAAACAATAATGAAAACCTCTCAGAAATTTTGAAGCAGATGAGGCTGGAAGAAGATTCATTAAATGCTCTTCATGTGAGTGCTTCCACAAAAGAAGAGTCTGGTGAAAGTGAGGGGGAGAATGCTGTGGCCGTTGAGGGCACAAACGATACAGTAAAGGATGAACTGGAACACATGGAAGACGCAAGTCAGACTAATGAAAGTGTAGACACATCAAATGTAGATGATGTTAGCAGTGATCAGAGTTGGATGCTGAGATCCTTGTCTGAATCAAGTGTAGCTTGTGTCACTGGTGACTTTGCGATGCAAAACGTTCTTCTGCAAATGGGTTTACGATTGTTGGCTCCAGGAGGAATGCAGATACGGCAACTACACAGGTATGCATATTTAGTGGGTGATTGTTTATCAAACTTCATTATCCAAAAATTTCAACTAGATCATTCCCTTTCTGACCCACCTTCTTAGTTCTGACAACCCCAACGACCTTCCAACCGATGGTTTAGTTATTTTCGTTTTTTACAACTCTAGCCAACTTTCAGGCCTGAGTCGGTGTTAATTGCCTTGTATATTGTTTGAGTAGTGTGTGATGAAGTCATCGTGTAATGCAATTACGTACTCAAACCTTCACGATGTGATCTCTCAGGTGGATTTTAAAATGTCACGCCTGCTATAATGTCACAGCTGAAATTGGAAGGATCTTTTGTCCAAAGTGTGGAAATGGTGGAACTTTGCGCAAGGTAGCTGTTACAGTTGGTGAGAATGGAGTTGTGTTAGCTGCCCGTAAGCCGAGGATTACTCTGCGAGGCACAAAAGTGAGTATTTCTCAGTGTTGTCCTTGAGAATAATATAATAAAGGTTTAAATACTATATTGGCCCCTATACTTTTGGGTTTAGTTCATTTTGGTCCCTATATCTTTAAAATGTTCATTTTGGCCCCTGTGCTTTTGAAATGTTTATTTTGGTCCATGTACTTTCTACTTTTGTTTATTTTGGTCCCTATACTTTCAAAATGTCAATTTTGGTCATTTTTTCTTTCAACTTTGGTTCATTTTGGTCCTTGAACTTTAAGTAATCATTTTGATTCCTTAAAAATGAAATGAAAATGAAAATGAGTGGACCAAAATGAATCAAAGTGTTAAAAGTGTAAGGATCAAAATGAACATTTTGAAAGTACAGTGACAAAAATGAACCAAAGTTAAAAATATAAGGACCAAAATGAACATTGCAAAAGTATAAGACAAAAATAAACTAAAGTTAAAAGTATAGAGACTAGAATGAACATTGTGGAAGTACGTGGACTGAAATGAACTAAAGCCAAAAATACTTGAATTAAAGTTGTATTTAAACTTATAATATAATTTTATTCTCACTTTTAATCGTCATTTAGATGTTCACTCGTGAAATATGCAATTTTTTTTTAATCTTTTTATGTACAGTTTTCACTTCCTCTACCGCAAGGTGGAAGGGATGCCATCACCAAAAATCTTGTTTTACGTGAAGATCAACTCCCACAGAAGTTTCTTCATCCCAAAACCAAGAAGAAAGTCCATAAGCAGCAGGTTTTTTTTTTTTTAATATCAAAATTGCCTTACTTTGTTTATCTTCATCCTGTCGTCTTGGTTTATTAATGATCAGATTTTATTCAAGATTTCACCTGAAACTTCATAACGAAGTGATCCATTTTCCATTTGTCCATTTTCAGGGGGATGAACTCTTTGCTGTGGATGATTTCTTCAGCCACCATAATACTGATAAGCGGGCTCCTTTGCAGCCTCCCGTAAGGCAAGCGTTGGCCGTTTTCAGTGGGAAGAGAAATCCGAACGATAACCATTACTCTCGATCTAAGCATAAATAGACAAACATTATTTATGGATTTTGATGTTCGTTACTGTTTTCAGAATCTGCAAATTTTGATTAGTATCTCATGTGATTGAGTTTATGTATTCAAATTATAAAGCTCAGCTTAAATGAGTGCAATTTTGTCCTCAATTTCCTTCAAAATACGTGTTCAGTCTGACATTATTTTTTCTTTTAATATAGAATTTTACAAATTTTAAGAAGTTATTATCTAGAAAACTTTAAAACTCACCTCTTAAACACCCTTCATGATTTATCTATTACTATTAATTTTAAATGATTAGTGATAAATATATATTATTTAAGCTTAATAGATTCCCATTAATATTTTTTATAAATAATTTAAAGTTCTCTCACATTTAATTAAGTAATTATTTAATTATTTAGTTTTTATTTATAAAATTGGTAAATCAAATATATTTAATGTTTGAACGTTAATCTTAGAATTCAAGGATACTGGTCTAAGTTGTACAACCTATAGAAAATCTTAGAATTCAAAGATCCGATTCAAGTAAGGTCGTAAAAACAATACATGGGATCTAAATGGGCTGTTTCAGAGTTCTCGATTTGGTTGTGTAATCCCAACAGCATTTTTGGTAAATAATCAATGTGGCAATCACATGATATAGAATTGGAAAATGTGTCACCTTGGCAAACTCAATTAGACGATTCAACTGGTTAAGATATATTTTCTCGACTAAATTTGAATATTCATAAACGTAAAGTGCAAGGGAAGGGGCAACAGAAACAACAAATTTGTTCAAACTTCATAGTTGATTTGTGATTCAACACTCTGATTATAGCTACTGTGATATTGGCATACTTTTGATACTATGAGTTATACAGCCTGCTCTAGGATTGAACATGTACAAGGAATATAGAAACTTAAAAAAGCAAAAAGAAAAAAAAATCAAGAAAAAGGTTAAGAAAATGGAAAAGGAGAGTATTACAACTTTTGTATATGTCAAATCTATGTATACCTTCACTTCTTCTAAGAGAGTGCAAGCTCTGCCCATGCCAAAGAAGATGCTTTAAACTCAATGGCAACAGAGGTATCAATTCTAGTTTCTAACATGGTGCAGAGTTCCTTCATCGATAGCAGTTTGGTCGGCCGCTGATGGATGCAAAGGTTTGCCACCTCACATATTACCTCGAGATCTTCGTATCTAAAATGCTTCAGTTCGGGATCAACAAGATAAGACATCACTTCCGGCATTTCGATATAGTCCTTGGCCTGTATCAGAAAGGTTTTTAGTCCAAAGAAGTAGTCCACAACTACCAAGTTTACTTTGGAAAATTGTTGTTTCTTACCCAATCTACCAAGTTTCCTTTGTCCTTGCAGTACAGAGGCCTCCCACTGATTATTTCAAGTAGAAGGACACCGAATGCATAGATGTTACCCTGCACGTCGAGATGTCGTGCTTCTAGAGAGTTTGGAAGAACACATATTGCACCTTGGCTGGCTATAGATCCTGAGTTCTTTTCCGATCGTGAAAGAATGGTCTTCCAACTTTCAAAGTCTATCAACTGATATTCAATAGAATTTCAAATACTCAATTCTTACTGCTACTTAATTTCCATCTCGGATAACTTCTCCATGTGAACAACGTAAACAATGACTTATTAGAGATTTACCTTGGGAAAAAAATCATCTGTAAGATATACAGCGTTGGAATTCAGCTCAGATATGGTGAATGGAGGTTGGAGTTCTGTGTGAAGATACTTGAGTCCACGCGCGATGCCTAAAATAATCTTCATCCGTCTCGTCCAAGATAACTGACATGCTTCTCCATCTGCAGTCGATGTATGACAGTAAATAACAAGAACAGAAGAAAAGAACCATGAAAAAATTAGGAACAAAACTCAGAAAAGAGAAGACAAAATGTTGGCTTACAATGTAGATGCTCATATAATGTGCCATTTGATGCATACTCAAAAACTAGCATCCTTGTAAATGGAGTACTCTCTCTACAATAACCCAGTAATTTTCCTGTATTCTCGTGGTTGATTCTTGACAAATCCGCTACCTAAATAGATATTTGAGATGAAATCTTAACTTGAAAATTCGTCAACATCCAATCAAGACAAATCATTTCCTGGGTCATTAATTAAAAAGAACAAAGAAACAATACCTCTGTCTGAAAATAGAGTTCAAGGTATCCTGTCCATAGTTCTTCTTTCATGCTCATTGAGATAACTGCAATCTCGGGTCCAGTTTTCATGGTGCCCTTATATACCAAACTGTCTCGAGAGGAGCCAATTATGTTGCTGAAGTCTTCACAAGCTAGTTCAAGTTCTTGTCGACTAAATCTCGTTACATCCTTTAAAATCTCAGGATCTGCACAAAAGACCTCAAAAATATTGCTATCTATTTCTCCCTAAAAATACAGTATCAACGAATAAAGCGTTTATCAATACATATGCATATATATATATATATATATATATATATTATGTTTATAGAGGACAACATTTCCTACATTTGCCTTTCTGTCTGGGCAATATGCTAAACAAAAGACGGGGGTAACGAACCTATATATACTGGAGCATAGTATTTCCTACTTCCTGCTTTCTTCCAGGGCAATATCATGGAGGATTTTCGATTGAACTTCTGGACTGCAGTGAGAACAGCAACAAGGAAGAGAGAACCCACCAGAGTTCCTGTTACTATCTCAAGGGCCAAAAGCCAGATTGGTTTCGATGTTGCTTGGTGATGGAGGTTATGGTTCCGTCCGTTGCTTCCTGGATGTCTCATAGTCATAGCTAGTTATTAGGAATACAAAAAATTGCAATCAGTACAAGTTATAGAAAAGCTAGAAAGCACAAGTTTTCCCTTCTAAACATTATTAAGCATTTCAAAACAGATGTTCATTTTCCCTTCAATTACAAGAAAACTATGCAACTACAAGGAACATCACGCACCACACTCTGCTGAAGGACGTTGTTTGGAGTTAATTTTATGGAGGCAATTCCCTTGGAAACTTGACCTGCAGGAAGTAGATTAGAGGAGGAACTGAATTATCAATTAAAGAACGAGAAAGAACTAAGGAGATACCCTGGAAGACGCTCCAAGCACTTCGGTATGCACCCAACAAAGAAGTTATATGAAAAATCAGCAACTCTTAGCTGAGATGAGCCACAGAACCCAGTCAAGTTAGTTTTTGACACGTACCTGAAACATTGGTAGAATGCAAGACATTAAAAGCTGAAAGGAGTTTAGGGGAGAAGGAATAAAAAGAATTCCTTGAGAGAACTGCTCGGTAAGTTCCCATTTCACATTCCGTGTCTAACATTAGTAACTTATCTTGTTTCTACTTTTTCCTTCTTTATAAAAGTTCCCTCCTAAATTTAATTTTTCAATTAAAAAAGAAAAAAAAGAAGACTACATACAACAAGAAATAATTATGAAACACATTAAGTTTTTTAAAGAAAGAAAGAAACGAGAATGTTATTAAACGACTTTATAATTCCATGTTTCCTACAACATAATAAACTACACGTAAATACTAAACTCTGACATCCAGCAGTTAGCCCAAGATACTGGAATATTGCGACATAGAATATGAAGATCCAAAGAAAATCAATTAACTGGAAGTTTTTTTCCATGAAACTTTAAACAAAGATACCAAGTTTATACAAACAATCTCAGACCATATGAAAAGATTGGAAATATGAGTAAGTCAAATCCCTCCATGCAACAATGTTCACTTACAGTCCAGTATGATCTGAATGGCCAACAGTTCCTCCAAGCTTATTTCTATCCAGCCTTAGTTCCTCAATGTATCTCAAATTTCCCAGCTCAGGAGGCAGCTTACCAGTGAACTCATTAGACTGGAGGTTTCTGCCACCACAGAAAATGAATAAATAACAAAAGAAACCAAAAGAAAAATCCAATTATGAAAACTTCTGAGGAAGAGAAGTTGCCTTTACATTTTCACAATTTTTGTTAAATTCCCGAACTCTGGAGGAATTGGACCTGTGAATTGATTCATCCCTAAGTCCAAGATTCTGAGGTTCTTTAAGTAGCCTAACTCCTTGGGTACTGGACCACGCAGCTTATTTCCATGTAAAATTCTACATCACCATCACATAAAAATTGCACTTAAAATGATTGATACAAAAAGAATCTTCAAAAGAAGAGAAACTCTTCAGTGTTCCCAGTTTCTAATGAAGTGGAAAATGACTTACAGTTCCTCCAAGAAGCTGAGTTGACCCAAATCTCCTGAAAGAAACCCTTTAATAGCAGAATGTGAAATGTTACTGCAAAAGAAGAGTCCCAAAACATAAGCCTCTGATATTACTATGAAAAAATTTGTCAAGAAATGGGAAATTTCAAATAGATGAAACCATATCTAACATCTTTACAACATGGTCTCCAGTTGGAGAACATGAAATGCCAGACCATAAGCAAGGTTCTGGTTGAAGGCTGTTCCAGTTGGAGAAGACTTGATATGGATCTTCAAATACTTCTGACCTGAAGGCCCCAAGAGCAATGACTAAACAAAACCAAGAAAGAGGAATTTTTTGTCAGAGGGAATTCATTTAAACTACTTTCCGTTCCTCAGAAGATCTGAAAAGTGAAGGGAACCCAAAACCCACTTCCAATTTTACCTTGATATAGTTCTACACAAATCCTTGATTGGGAAAAGAATTAAATTACAAGTAGCTTAGACTACAAATTTAAAAGTTACTAAGAATATGAGAAGGAAAATGAATTTTCTCATCCAAAACATTTAGGGAAACAAGAATGGTGGGAACAATAGAGAGCCCACTTCAACATTGCCAAAAGTTTTCCAAATCTTGCCACAACACAATAATCTGTACTCCAAATGTCTAAGCAAAATTTAACAATTTTAACTTCCTTTTGCCAGAATTACCATTTTCTTTACGAAGCAAATGGATATAAAGACACAAGATCTAAGAAAGCAGAAGATTGTGGGATAAAAGAAAAATGCATACCTTCATTGGAAGAAATAGAATCACAAATTCCAAATAGCCCCAAAATTAAACAGAGAAGCACCACAAGAGAAGCAAACGATTCCATCTTCTTCTCTCAGTTTCCACAAGAAAATCAAGTTTCAGTGGCGGTTCACATTCAAAAGAGCAAGAATGAAACAAACCCAGAAACAAAAGAAATGAGAGAAGAAGAGAGAACCAAAAGGAAACCCAAATAAGTTGAAGATTTGGGTTCTGTGAAAGAGAGTGAAAGAAGAAGTAATAACTCCACTTCAGTGGTTTGGTACAGATTACAGAGAGGAATAGGGGGAATTAAGTGATATTGTGAAGTTAAATTTTTATTTCAGAAGTACCCAACAGAGAGGAAGTAGATGAAAATTCAAAGATTGATAAAAAGCCCAAGAATGAGAACAGGGGAAAAAAAGGGAAATGAGAAGAACCCAAAAGAGAAGAGATGAAGAAGAAGTTTTGGACTGAGAAGAAAAAGGAAAAGAAGCAGAGAAAAAGGGATTCTAAAGAAATGGATAGAAAAAAAAAAAAAAAAAAAAGGAAGAAAGCCAAAATGTGAGTGACAGATAGATGGGAACAGAGAATGTTTCATTTCCTTTCATTTTTTAGCGCTTAAACTTTGTGGATTTTTGTTCTAATAAATAATAAGTATTATTGAATTAATGGATATTTTTCATTGCCACCTCTCAAAATGGATAACCATTTAATTGGTGGAATTTTAAATTCAACTAATTTTTTTGTTATTTTTATTTCAAAAAAATCTTTGGTTTTTTTTAGTACATTCTTTATTTATTTATATTTTATAGTTAATTTTCAACATTTTCGTATCATTTATTTAGTGAAACAATGTCTCTTACTCCAACTGTGAGCCTTATTGAGCCCTTAGCAATGATCCCTAGATGGACTCGTCTTCGACATTCATTCAAGGTCAATTTTGATGTAATTGTATGTACAATAATCAAGTGAGTATTGGAGTGGTTGCTCGATACTTATGACAAAACCTAAATGGATCTAGAGGACTTCCACACCTTAGCCAAGATCTTATTCTCACAGGGGCATTAACTCTCTACGAAGGCACCACCAAAACACTGGAGATAAGTATCCTCTCATTTAGACATAAACAGATTCCCAAATCTTTTGACACCTCTTAACAAGAAAACGTTACTTTCAAACGAGATTTAGTTATTTTTTCAATTTTATTCGTGAAACTAGTAGAAGGATGCAATTCTTGGTTTCCTCTTTATCTATCGCAAATGTTATTCAATTGTTCACAAATTAGCTACTCATATTCAAAGACACAAATGGGATTTAATTTGGATTGAAGGTCATTCATCATGGGTAGATTCTATTTTACCCTTTTTTTTATTATTATTATTTACACACTTTACTTAAACCTTCTCATTTTGTTTGATTCTCTTTATTGTTAAAAATATTTAAAAAAAAAAAAAAACCCGACATGTTAACATTTCAGTTGATATTTCTGTTTCCTTGAGTTTTAACATAAGCCTGAAGAGTAAATGGACATTTCCATTGAATGATATAAAAATCAATAAGGTATAACAAAAATATCTAATGTAAAACCTAAAATCTATATTTAGAATAATTTTTTCTATAAAAAAAAATAGATCTTTATTCAAAATCTAGAGACTGGCAGTTGTTTTATCTTTTAAAATTAAGTCTATAGACGTTACTTCTCCTTCCAAATTTTTTTTGTTTGTTATCTACTCTTTTATCAATTGTTTAAAAAACCAAAACAAATTTTGAAAATTAGAAAAAAAAATAGCTTTTAAAATTTTATTTTTATTTTTGGAATTTGACTAAGAATTCAATAATTCTATTTAGGAAAGATACAAATCATGATAAGAAATGGGAAAGAAATAGGCTAAATTTTTACAAACAAAAAACAAAGATCAAAATAATTACTAAACGGGACCTAAAATTTGAAATTTGAAAATATTAATATTAAATAAGAGATCGAATTAATATAACATCTATTTCAATGTGGCAATAACTGACGGGAGTAGGTGACTACTCGCAGCGAAAGGATCGCATCCCAATTTTAATTTTCAGAATTTCTAATTAAACAGAGGACGAAAATTCATATATAAATCGTGCAGTTCTCAACGATTTGAGAGGAAGAAGGGATCTAAAGATCACTTATCTTCTAAGACTTAGTTCTTCACAAATCCTCTCCCAGTGCACTTCATAAACAATTCTATCAGTCTCTCTTGGTAGGGAGAGGGATTAATTTGAGAGAACAAATAATTCACATAGCATTCTTCTGAGGTCTAGAGAGCAACTCAAGGAGAAAGATGTGGATAACTTCTTTGTAGAATAACACGAACCAATTTCACATAAAATGTAGAGAGATTAAGGGGGAAAGAGGGGAAGTTAAAATAACTCCCCCTCCGTTAATTTTTGAAATTCAAAATTATAAAAACAAATAACTAATTTAAAAATTAATTTTGAAATTCAAATTTTCAAATTAAATAAAAAGTAACCAACCTTAATATATACAATTATATTAATTAAAATATACTATATGTTATATCTATATAATATATAACCTATAATTTATTATATCGCATATAACATTTTATTGATCTTTCAAATAAACTATATAATTAATATAAATCATATTCACATTCATTTTAATCTGTAGTTTTTATATGAATGATATTCAAATATTTAATATCATATTTAAATATTTATTTCTCTCAAATAAATTTTTTATTATAATGTAACATATATATTATATTGATCATTAATTCCTTTTATTAATTTGAATAATTCAAATTAATCTAAAATTAATTTGATTCTCATTAATTCCTATTGAGCTAACAAGGAGACTTTATGAACACATAGATTGAAGCTCCAATTGTACTTGATTAATTAATTAAACTATTTATTTAAATTAATCAACTTCGCCTAATTGTTGGTCACTCCACTAAAGATCGACAGCTACACTCTTCGCATTCCATATATATTTATGTGTCCATTGGATATAATCAATCAACAGTGCATTGACCCTCTATAAATTACTCGTAAGTACAGTTGGCCCAAAAATGATCATTTTGCCCTTGTAGTTATAGTCTAATTATAATCAAACCTCTCTCAAGCCAAGAGAGGTTGTGACACCACATTATTCAAGCCCTAAAATCAGTCCTTAAAGGAAAAATGTATCTACTTGCCCCAACAGTAGGGAATGAGTGAATCTCTTCTTGCATAGCTTCCCAGCTCCCCAATAAGACAAATCCCCAAAATGGTAGGCATATTGAGTCGACGAAACTGGCCACTCTCACCCATGCAGATTAAATGATCGCCTTCATAGGCAGAAAGTTCACAACTCACTGAAGATTTAGGTCAAGTCACCTATAGTCATCCTGGTAAAATGTAAGACTTTTTTAATAATGACTATTCATTTTGTAGTTCGGTCTTATACAAACTCTTAATATAAACTACCCCACTTACGTCTCCACATGAATGATCCCCACTCATGTCTCCACATGAATGATCAGGATCAAATCATTTGTAGCACTTTACAATAATAGTAATAATTACAAAGTGGGTTGTATTTGTAGTGTTACTAGGATAAGGTACTCAACCTTATCCATATACTACAGATCGTTTAGGTTATCATTTAAACGTAATCTACCTGTATGTCTTCACATACATATTTAAGTTACAGAAGATAACTTTCGATCTTAGTTTATTGATTTTTATGGGTTAATGCAACTAAATGTCAAATAAAATACCTCTTATTTTACTAGATAAATAAAATGTTTATACAATATAATTACAAACTACAAATCCACGGGGAGAGAATACAATGATAAAGAAGTTAGGATTAATATCAATAAATTTACAATAAAGAACATTTTTCCTAACAAACTAAGGACTTGCATTATCAGCAAATTATCCCTCAGTTTTTTTTTTTTTTTTTTTTTTTAACGCTAAGATGCCTAAATTAGAAAATTCCAAAAATTGGTTCTTTTATACATTAAAAAGTCCCTTTAAAAAAAATATGTTGCACTTCCATTTTCATTCCTGTCAAAAAAGCAATTTATTCCTTCCATGCAATTTTTTTAAAATTTTTTTTTTTTAGAATGGAAAGATTAAAAAAAAAACAATAAGAAAAGCAATAAAGGAACAAAATTCATCTCTCAAAAGGATAATGTTACCATTAAGCATATTTTTCACTTTTGATATAAACAAACCATGATAATTATTTTTAAATGTCAGAATTACTGGAAATATTTTTAAATATAATAAAATATCACTGTTTATCATTGATAGATATCTATTGATATCGGTAATGTCTATCAATATCTATCACTGATAGACAGTAATGTTTTATTATATTTGTAAATAAGTTAACTCATTTTTCTATATTTGAAAATAATCCCAACTATAAATAATATTAATTAATTTTCATGGAGTAGAGAAGTGTCTCCATCTCATCCTTCATTCTTAAAAAGTTTCTCCCTTTCATATTCTACCAAGTTGATCTAGAAGAAAAAAATAATAATTACGGTACTTCTTTCCCCTCCACATAAAATCGATAAAATTAAAATTATATTTTAGTTTTTAAAAATATTTATGAAAATATGACACTTTTAAAAATGGAGTCTTTTTAAAAATAAAAATATTTAAAAATATTTACACTTTATAACAACTTTTTGTTATGAAATCTAAATATTTTTTTAGATTTTTCTATTTATAAGAATTTCCCTAAAAATATTTAAAAAAATATTATAATTTTCTAATAATTATATTTTTCTCTCTCTCTTTTCTCACAATTTTCAATAATCTCCACTCATGTCATGATTCAAATTTTTCTCTTTTTCTTCTTTTCCTCTCTTTCTATCCTCTCTCAATCTTTCTTCTTCTTTATTCCACCATTTTTCTTCTTCATTTCTCCTTCACTTTTCATCAAACCAATTTAATTAACTATAAATCCAAAATATTATGGGTTAATCAACTTTGAATTTATTTTGTCAACTTCTGATTTTTTTTTTGTAGGAGTTCTAATTTCAATTTGATTTTATGATGGGGAATGATAGTTCGTTTTAAATTTCATTCGTTTTATAGAAGAAAAAAAAAAGAAGAGAGAGAAAAAAAAATAAAAAATATTTTGGTGGCAACATTTAAATGTCTTAAATCAATAGGTTAATTTAAAAAATTCAAGTCGAACCATTTCATTTATATATTTTCTTTTTTGAGAAATATCACGTATATACCCTTAAACATAATGTAAACACAATTAAGAATTATGACAAAATTTAAAATTAATCAAATACTGTAAATAAGACAAACTTTATGGCTTGGTACAATTAGAAATAAACGTTAATATACAATTCAATAGTTACTAATTACTAAATTAAATTGGTAACACTTATAAACATAAAAACTCAAATTAGTAATATTACAATTCTACAATTCAAATTTGAGTTTGTTTCAATTTGGTCCCTAGACTAAACGATGTACATTTTTAATCACGATTAATCTAAAATAATTATGAAGTGAAATTTTAAAAGTGACGAAAAATAGTGAAACTTAATTAATTATAATTTATTTAATTAATTTAAATTTATTGACATACATTAACATTAAAGGCGTAAAATGAGTATCTAATGAAAAATCAATGTTAAAAATATAAAATTTAAAATCTAGAGACCAAATTGAGAAGAAACTCAAATGTCAAAAGTAAAATAGTAACATTTTGAAATCTATGGACTTGTTTATTTATTTTGATTTAAATGATTTTATTAATCTACTTAGTTTCAAACTTTAATTTCAACGAAAATATCATTATTATTTTTTTAATTTAATGATAATCTCCTCTATGAATATTAAAAAACACACCCACAATTTTTTCACCTACAAAATCTTTATTGGATATTTTGATTAAGAATCAATAATAATTTTAATTATAAATATTTGAAAATTGAGTATTGTCTCGGATCATGGAGCTTGACTAATAATGACAGTTGAAGGCATTGAATCCGTAGTGGAAATATCTTATTATATACAAAATGAAAAGTTCATAGATATGTTAGACAATTGTATCTTATTAAATACAAACTAAAATTCTAGAGATTTATTAGATACAATTTTGAAATTTTATCTAATAAATCTCTCATTATTATGGCATATGGTAAGGATCTGTTGTGGGTCATTTACGATATTAGGAAGGTTACTGTTGCTCGATCTTTGTGAATTATAAAATAATTAGACAATATTTAAAATGAATGAATTTATATACCTGTCTCTTATACACATCTAGATGTGTATAAGAGACAGCAAGAAGAGTGAATGATTTGATACAATAGTCTCTTAACATATAATTTATGTTAATACTAAATTAAGGTCTAAATCTTGATCCTCTACAAGATTTCAATCTTCTTTTTTTTTTTTTTTTTTTTTTTTTCTTTCCTTTAAGCTAATTTATCTCTGAGATCTATGTGAATCAAATATGAAAAGGGATAGATTTTGAGTTTTTTTTTATTATTTTTTTATTTTTTAGATTATATGATTTTTTTTCTTTTAATAACCAATATATCTTTTGAAATAAAATTTGATTAAATTTCATGAAAATGGATTTTTAACAAAATTTGATAAAAAAATTTATGAAAAAAATCAAATAAAAACTAATTGAAACCAAATTCATGTGAATGATAAAGTAAAGTATTTAATATGAGGTTTTTAAAAATTTTATTTAATAATTTAAATATGAAATTATCTAAGATCTCTCTATATCCATCAACTAGAAGTTGTAGGAGGAAATCAAATCAATGGTAACCTTATAACCAATCACCAAAAGAAGAAAAAGAGAAAATCAAATATTTCTCCCCATAGCTCTCTTTACATAGTATAGATAGGTAAAATAGATTATTATTATTATTTGCGATAAAATTAGAAAAGAAATATCATGTTTATTAAAATATACTCTTATGCATTGTAGCATAGGTTATGTCCATGAATATAATTAATATAAGCAAATCGATAACTCACTAGTTGTTTATATTTACAGCTTGGTCAAAGGCTCAAAATAAAATTAATGGATAAATTAATATTACATAATTAATAATTAAATTAATCAACTAATAAATGTTAAAAAATACTTTTGATCCCTAAACTTTCATGAAAGTTACAATACAACCATGCAAAACACATTCCACCCAAAGAATACCGTCCCGTTTCATGGAGATTGAGTAACAATGACACTAACATTGAGGGCACGAAGTGTCTTGATTTGTCAAAAAATAAACTTCAACCCATCATCTGTAGTATGTATGCTTGCATATATCCATGACAGCTTCCTCATTTGCATCACTATCAAGCCCTGAAAATTGTGTCTCTAACCATGTTAACTTTAATCTCGCTTGAAACCAATATTGTAAGAAAAACTCTAACACCGTTTTATTCTTTTAATTGGCCATTGTGTTAATTTAAGCTTATTTTTGGACTCATTTGGACTTTAGCCTAAATATTTAATATAAAATTAAACAAAATTAATTTGACTCGATTCAACGGTTATGATGAAAATACGTGCATCATCGAGATTTGTCAATTTATATTTTTAACTTCAAATTGGGACAATGTCAAATTTTAATTAGTCTAAAATTTAATTATTTATAATTTTGTCATTACTTTGGTAAATGAGGTGACATTTTGATTCACCCAAAATTTCTCATTCAAACACTATAAAGATTAAATTATATTTTAACTTTTTAAAAATCTTATAGATAAATTAAAGCTTATTAAAGAAATGAAAATTTTGTTTATTAAGTAAGGTAATCACCATAAAAATTTTAAATAGAAATACATAAATCAATTTTTAACCTAATTTTTTTTAATTTTTAAAGTATAATAATGTGAGAGATTCAAATCACCTATCGTAAATTTAAACCAAGGATCAGGAGGGGAACTGCATCTCTGAATTGAAGACCCAACCAACCAACCAGCCAAAGGCCTGTTTTGATTTCCATGAGGCAAAAATTATATATATTATATTTTATTTTGTATTTTCTTCGACTCTCATCTTCTGAACAACTGTCACACTACCACATTTTCTAAATACTTTCAAAATCATTATATTTTTCTAATATATTTTTTTAAATACAATATTAAAATGAAAGATACATTACTACCACATAATTGTTCTAATAAATTTAGAAAAGAAAAATCTATTTTCAAACGATATATTTACTCAGTGAAGTTTCTTTCTTTTTTTTTAATAGAAAATTTACTTGAATGAATCAAAATATTTAACCTCTTTATAGAAAATAAATTTCAATTCTTTAAAAAAAATGTATTTTTTTTTATTATATTCAAAACCATATCTTATTATATGGATGAGGCCTAGAGAAAAAATATTATTCAACGAGACTATCAAATTATGACCGTATTGTAGTTAGATAAAATTGTAGTAAATTTAATTAATCGTAATTATTTTAAATTAACTAATGAACATTAGTACAAAGACGAAAAATAATTATTTAGTGAAAAATTGAGATTATTATAAAACACACATTCTCAATTGTAAAATTATAATATTTTAAAATTTAAATATTAAAATAATATCAAATTAAAATTTTAAGTTACATTTTAGAATTTAAGAATTAAATGAAATCAAGACGGGATAAGAAAATAGGGGTGTAGCAGTAAAAAGTATTGTAATATAATCCATATAAAATAATGCTGACATGGCAAGGAAGGAGACCACGCTCCATATTCACATTATTCTGGGCAATACACACGGGTTAGTTAAAAACTTTTAAAACTTTAAACCGTGGGCTCCACTCCGAAATTCCCGTTGATTTATTAGGTTTTTTTTTTCCTGAAAGCCAATTTATTAATTATTAGTTACTCCCATTTTCAGACTTTCATGTCCACGTCACCACCTCTTTCATGCATTTTGTTTTTAAATATATTTTTTTTAGATTTTGAGTATAGTTTTTATTTGATCAATAATTTTAAAAGTGTTATATTTTTAAATTTCGAAATTTACAATTTTAATATTGATTTTTTACAAAATACTCAAGTATTGTCTTTTGGTTGTTTGTGTCTATTAATTAATTTAAAGTAATTATGAAATAAAATTTTAAAACTAATTTTAATAGTGATGAAAAAAATGGTAAAATTTAATTAATTATAATTCTTTTGATTTTTTAAATTAATTAATAGATATTAACAATAAAAACTAAAAATGTGTATTTAGTGTAATTGGGGTTAAAATATAAATCATGAAACTTGAGGACTAAATTAAAACAAAACTTAAGAAACAAAAAATGTAGTAATTTGAAACTCAAAGACAAAAATGAAAACTAGAACCAAAGCACAGGGATCAAAAAGTTATTTTTTTCAAAAAAAAAAAAAAATCTAAACAAAATAGTACTACTTTCATTAATGAGTTTGTCACATTAATTTTTCTTTTAAAAAAGAAAGTGGGGTACACTACCATTTAAATAATATTTATAAAGATAGAATTATAGTGTGTGCAAATGATACTTTTTTTTTTAAACGATATTTGGGATATAAAGATTCGAATCTCTATCTTACGATGAATAGTGTATGTCTCGTACCAATAGTTTTTCCTATTTTTTTTAGGGAACTCATACTAGTTGAATTATACCCACGTTGGCAAATAGATATTCTTATACCATATATTATAAATTTTCTCATCTTTCCTCATGTCCTCATAATCACCTCTTTTATTGAGAAAATTTATGTAGCACAACAAAAATGATACTTTTTCATAGAAAAAAAAATTATAGTTTGTTGTAAAATATAAAAAATTGTAATACTACTTCGATTTATTACTTGCCTTGCCAAAAGGAAAACATTTAAAACTCATATGAGATTTATAGAATAAAATAATATATAATTTAATATCGTGGTAAATCTATAGTGTCAAATTTTTGTCGACGTACGAATATTTCCATCGTTATTTTCATATTTTCATGGTTCAACGTCAGCATGAGAAGTGAATTAGTATTTTTGTTGTACTGTAGAAAAATTCATAAAACATAAAAAATAAGTAATACAATATCGCTAATTTAAATATAATATAAATAATAAATATGTTAAAATTGATATATAATTAATTTTTGTTAAAAAAATAACCATCGGAATTTTTTTATATATTTTTTATTTAAATATCTGCAAATTGAAAGAAGCAAAAAGTTAGAAAATTTTTAAAAATAGACAGCGCAAGCGAAACTGAAAAAAGTGTAAGGGTGTGGCAGGCGGCAGTTTCCATTATTTGACTTTTCAACGATATAATTATTTAAGTAGATAACTAATAAATATTTAAACCCATATTTTTTTTAAAAAAATTAAGTTTATGAATATTATTTCTATCTCTATATTTTTTTATTATTTATTTTTTATCTTAATTAGTCAAATTTTGAGAAATAAAAAAAACGATGAAATAGACTTAATTTAAAAAAAAACAAAAACCAAAAAATAAAATGATTATCAAACGAGACCTTAATTAAAATTATTATTTTGTATCTAATAAATTTGCACTTATCAACTTTTTTTTTAATTTATAGATACAAAATTTAAGATTTTATGTTTAAAAGCTGAGTTGTTTCTAAAATTTAAATTTTATCAGATATACATAAAATTAAAAATTAAAAAATCTATTAAATACACCCATTTAAAAATTTGAAATTTATTAAATACAAACTTGAAACAATTCAGAGATTAAATTTCCATAACTATATTTCTAAAACTGAAAATTTATTAAAATAAAATGATTTTAATACAACGAAGTGCTAAAATGAAAAGAAAAAAAAAAAATATTAGAAAGAGTTTAATAAGAGAAATTATGAATGTATTGGGTAGTTGAGGAAAACGCTTAACAATAAAATGGTTTTTTTCTTTTAAAAAATATATTAATAGAAACTTATTTTCAAATACTTCTCATTTTAACTTATACATACATATATATAAAAACTTAATTGAACTTCAATCTCGAAGATAAATATTTAAAATAAGAATCACTTTCAATTATATTTCAATTATATTGTAAATATAAATTATTAAATAAGATGAAGGTTGAAAATGTCGATGGTGATGAATTTATCGAAGTCTTAATTTAATAAAAATATTGGTAAAATATTAATAAAATATTGATATCAAATGATATTTTTGAAAAAATTAAAAACAGAAAAAAGAAAAAAAAAAGATAAATAAATAAGTTTTACTTTTTAAACAAGTAAATGGGTTTATTATTTGTATTAGAGTAAATTACATTTTTGGTCTTTGAGATTTGGGTTTGGGGTCTATTTGGCCTATGATGTTTCAATAGTAACACTTTAGTGCCCGAGGTTTGAAAATGGTCTCTAGAGTTAATTGATTGTTAGTTGAGCTAACAGAAGTATGTATTTAGAATGATTTTCTAATCCTCGAGGACTAAAGTGTTGCTTTTGAAACCTCAAGAATAAAATAGATATCAAACTTAAATCTCAATGACTAAAAGTGCAATTTACTATTTTGTATTATATTTGCAATAGTGACTCTTTGTGACTGATTATTTTTTATGTTTCTTGAATTTTTTTACGATATAATAGAAATGTTGATTTATATCTTATGCCATGAACATATATGGAAATGTAAAAATATTGATAGAGATGTTGGCATGTCAACGATATCTAATAATTTGTAATAGACATTTATCTAATGATTATAAAAATGTCAATCACTTAAATGGTCCGTAACAGACAACTAAAATGAATTTAGCTCAACAATGAAAAATTTCTACCTTAAAATTTTTGAAAATAAAATGTAAAATTATGAATCAAGTTTGGTCGTGCCGACTTAATCAAAATGTGTGTGCATATGGCACATACATATATGTTATTTCCCTCTATATATGACATGATTTTAGTTGAGAATAGTAAATTAAAACGAGTACTAAAAGATAAAAATAATTAAAACAACGACTTTGTATGCTAAATTTTTTTAGATAATTATAAGGGTTTAGGCTAGTTTGTATGAATTATTGACTTGATTCAAAATTATAAGATTGTTAAAATTTGATGATATAAATAGCTCGATCAACTTAATTCAAACTTTACAGGTTGAGTTATTGAACTTGTGTTGAGTTATGTATTTAAATAAATTAAAATTTTATGAATTAGATAGATTTATGGGTGTATAGTGCTGAAAAAAAAAAACTTCTATTCTACTTAGGAATAAATATAAAATAGGTGAGAAATTAAAAGGAAAAAAAAAAAAAGAAAAGTACTACAAAAATGGAAGAAATATTTAGAGGGATTTTTAAAAATAGAAAAATAAGAGGAACTATTTACAAAAAATGACAAAATTTAATTTTCTTTGATAGAGGTTGATAGAAGTTTATCAGTATGTATTAGTTGATAAAAACTTATAAAAGTCTATTATTGATACTATGTAACTGTAACATCCCGAATTTCAGAAAAATTTAAGTTAATTATCTAAAATTATCGAGTTTAATCCATTTCATTTGAAAAATTGAGATTAAATTGAAATAATTGAAAAACTTTTATTGATTAATTGAATTTAATTCATTAGATATTCGAACTGATTATCTTGAAAATATTGAATTTTGTTTCCCTTTGATTTTGAATTTTAGGACCAACTAATAAAAAAAAATTAAAAAAGATAATTAATTTCATGTGGTTTAACTACTTAAATATTTAGAAGGATTTAATTTGTATCAAATTGATGGATTTTTATGCCTTTTATTTTGGTTTTTGAAGTTCTGAACTAAGATAATTTGAAAAGTTAATTGATTTATAATTTAATAGAATCTTTGGAGATTTTGGAGATATTGTGATAAAATATTTTATTTATCTTTTCAAAATTTGAAAAAAAAATAAAAGAATTGAGATTTTTTTTTTTTTTTTCCGAAATCAGATGAGAGTGAAAAGATGTAAAAAAATTGGGGAGAAAACAATTCGGTTTTTCAGCGACAACTTCCACATAATTATCGATTTTCGGAGTTTGAACTGTTGGATTGTTCTCAAATTTGGTCAGTCTATTCGAGACATATGGAGTTTCATTTTGAATGGTTGGATCGTTGTTTGAAGGTATGGTTTGTTCGTAATTTCTACTGAATAAAATCTGTAAAACTAGAAATTCCCCTTCTCTCTCACACTCGCAAACCCTCCTCATGCAAGACCCTCACTACTAATCGCAATCCTAAACAATTTATGTCGTCTGACAGCAACTCCCACTGCCTATCTATGGTAGCCACGAGCTGACCCGCCATCAGCCACCATTGCCCGATCTTTGCCGGAATCTTGAGAAAAACCTTGGGTAAGACTTATTTTCCTTATAATTTGGGAGGTAAAATTCACTCATCTAATTTTGGGTTAAATTAGTAACCTCTATTTGATGTGAAAATTAGATTCAAGATTTAGAGGTTTTGAGGCATTAATCATCAAGCTAGAGACCATCTTTCGTTTTGCAGAAAATTGGTAAAGATCGGTAAGTTTTAGGTAAGTTGTTGGTTGGTTGTTCTTTTGGATTGAGAGTAATAGTGGAAAATTAAGTTATTGATTTTGGATTTAATTCTTGATCAGATTGGCTAATTGAATCAAGTTTTGGAATTTGTCGTGGATCAAGCCACAACTTTAGGTTGATTCAAGTGTGCTCAAGAAGTTCTAAGGAGATTTTGTTTTGCGTTTTTTTACCAAGTTGAGGTAAGTGATATTATTACTGGTGCTTTCATGCCAGGCGACCTAGATTAGACCTATAAAGTTACTTGGTGAACTCTGGAGCATGATTTTGTTTGTCATTATGTTTTGCTAGTTGCATAGCAGTTACAAGTATTATGAGCATGTTAAAATTTTTAATTAGTACTGATATTATGTATGTGATGCATGAATAGACCAGTAGAGCGGTTTATTGTCTCGCCTTGGCGCATGTTATTATTATGTTTGATGGTGTGTCTACGGGCCGCTAGACATGCGTGAATCGACAGGTTTACGATCATGTTATTATCATGTTTGATGGTGTGCCTACGGGCCGCTAGACATGCGTGAGCCGACAGGTTTACGTTCATGTTACTTTTATTTTCATGTTTCATGTTTTGACGGCGAGCCTACGGGCCACTAGACATGCGTGAACCGACAGGTTTACGTTCATGTTATTATCATGTTTGACGGTGTGTCTACGGGCCGCTAGACGTGCATGAGTCGATGGGTACACGTTCATGTTATTATCAAGTTTGACGGTGTGCCTATGGGCTGCTAGATATGCGTGGGTCGACGGGTTCACGTTCATGTTATTATCATGTTTGACGGTGTGTCTACGGGCCGCTAGATATGCGTTTCAAGGCANACGTTCATGTTATTATCATGTTTGACGGTGTGTCTACGGGCCGCTAGATATGCGTTTCAAGGCAAGATAGTACGTCTTTTGGTTTTCCTTTCATCATAAAAAACTAATGTAGCTGTATGAGCCACGGGTTATCTTTCTTTGCTCGTGGATGCATAGCCTGATCCCGGTAATGGGATCACTTACTGAGTATTTTATACTTAACCTTTTTTAATTTATGTTTTTTAGGTAATGATAGGAACGGACCGGCGGGTGATGAGAGGGACCTGTGATCGTGCCATATGGAACATGTAAATCGCTTCCGCTCAGTTTACGTTTTTAAGCTATTTGAAAGTTTTGATTTGAAACTTAATGTTGGTTAAAATTTTATTGGTTTAAGTTATTTTTTTTCTTCATTATTTTAGGGGCCCCAAACAAAGGTTTTACTTATTTATTATTTATTTTAGAAAATTGACTTTATTATTTTAATGAAATTTATTTTCCTCAATGGTCAAAATGTTTTGAATATAAGTGTGTAATTATGAGTAACGACCCTTATCAGAGTACTCAAAAGGTCGGGTCGTTACAGTAACAGACCTTAGTAGAAGTCTATCGGTATTTTTTTTTGTTATTTTTATAAATAATTTGACATTTTTTCTATTTGTGAAAATTTTCCAAACATTTACGTGGAAACCTTTGAAACTAAAGAAAAATCATGGCCCATTAGAATAAATTATTTAATACGTGAAAAATTATTACAATCACATAACTCTCTTCAATCTTAAATTAATAAAAAATATACATATCACATAATTTTGCACTACTCACATTTTAGCAAAAGAATTCAACTAGAAAACATATACTAGTGTTTTTTAGATAATATTGTGAATGAGAAAATCAAACCTCTAACCTCGAAGTTGATAGTACATATTTGATGTCAGTTGAGTTATACCAATTTTAGGTACACGGGTGTTTTTATCTGAAATGGTTCATTATAGACATTTTTTTTTTATATATAATACTTAAACCTTTATCACTTGTACCTTTTAATATTTTGTCAAGAATCCTATCCATTGTGCCTTGTTGTTATCTCTAAAATTGAACCCTATCCTTATTGATCCTACAAGAAAAACTGCTTTAGTGACGGAATTACAATGACGAAAATACTTTAGTTGGAAGTTTTGCCGCAATATCGAAATTTGTTGCAATTCTTGCAACAAAATTTTGATTATTGCAAATTTTGTGACGAAATTAACATCCATTGGTGACAACTTGTAATGAAATAGAAGAAAATTCAACTCGTTGTAATATAAATGCAACAAAATAGGATATCGTCGCAGACGACTTGCAATGAAAACAAATTTTAGTCGCATGGATTTCGCCGCACAGAGTTTCAAATGCTCGTGTGAAAAAAGACCTAAGACGCTCCAACTCTAAATCAAATTTTTTTTTTCCCTCTCTTCTCCAGAAGGCAGCCCTAAATCAATTTATTTCTTCATCTCACTTTCAACCCTAACCCTTCATTTGTTGGTGGCGATATTTTAGTCTTCCTAGAAGAATGCAATTTGGTATAATAAATTTTCTATTAAACTAAATTTGTTGGTGATAATATTCAAACCTTATGTTGAAAACTTATTTTTGTTGTAGCGGATAATAAAATTTTTTATAAACATATATTAATCTAGTAGGGTATTTGGTGCATATTTGTTTAATTTATGAGTTGTATATAGAATTTCACTACAAGTGTTTGTCATCAGGAATATTGTTTTTAAAAAAGTGTCTCCAAATAATAATAACTAATTTTGTAAAAAAATATTATTAAAAGTTGCAACAAAGTGTAAAACATCACAAAATTATTGCATTGAAAGCAAAAATGTCACTTAGTGTAACGAACAATAAAACGTCACAATTTGCAGCATCTTGATAAACATCGCATGCATGCGACATTTTTTTAAGATCATTGCTAAAAACATTCACCGACTAGACTTTAGTGACAAGTATTTGTGATCAAAAGTTTTTGTTGTTAAAAAATATTTATCACGAAAAATAGATTTTGTGACGAATTTTGTTCATCACTGAAGACCAAATTTCTTGTAGTGTAATGAATACATGTTTCTTTTAATTTCTATCTTCCTTTTATATAAAAAAAATATGATATTTGAAAGAAGAGATTTGGAATATGTAGCTTCTTAAATATGTGTTGTTTATATTGTTTTTTTTTCTTTTCCAATTTCTTTAAAAATAGTTTATATGTTATTTTAGTATAATAAATGAGAGTATAAAGATTTCAACCTCAATTTTAAAAAAAGAAATATATGCTAATTACGACTAAAATAATTCATATGTTAGGTTTTATTTTGAGAATGAAAAATAAATATTTGATGCAATTAAATTGATAAAAAGTAGCAAAGTAGGTATTGTTGGTCATAATAAAAGAGACCAAAAACGCGTATGTTTATATTAATGCACATGGGAGTAATATTCTCAAAATATAAAACCATAATGATTAATCTAAACGAGATTAAATTTAATTTATTTTTTTTTTACAGGTCGTTGTGAATTTTATTTTTTAATTAATATAATTTTTTTTTATTTAAGTAAAAAGGAAATAAAAGTCCAAGGTTTTGGTAGACAGAGAAGAATTGGACCTATGTGAGTAAACTTAACTAATACATTGTTTTTTAGTGAAAATTTAATTAATTAATTAATTTAAATTTAATATACAAAAAAAGAAGAAGCTTCTTCTTGTTTTCTTTTTCCTTTTTCAGACATTTTTTAATCATAGAGAAGACTACTTGTATGAACATGTGACAAAACACAACAATGTTATTTCCCCCTTTTTAATTATTCACATGTTTTACAAAAATAAATTACAATAATATTAAGAGTAATTGTAATTGGTAGCATTTCTAGAATAATAACCAAGTGTATAACATCATTTAAAAAGAATTACAAATATAGACAAGTCTATCAACGATATACTTCTATCGTTGATAGACTCCAAAGTCTATCAGTGATAGATTCCTACCAATAATATGATCTATCATTGATAGACTATTTAAATTTGGTCATATTTGCAATTATTTTTACATTATGTTATATTTGCTAATATTTTGGGTTTAATGTCTATATTTGCAACTGTCCCTAATATTAATAATAAAAAAAAAGCTCCCTTTTAGATGTTTTTAAAATTTGATTTATTCATTTCTTAAGAAAAAAAATTGATTTATTCATAATTAATATAATAAGTAAGAGGAGGTAAAATGTAGGATAATTATTTTAAATAAAACTGTTGAAAATATTTTTAAGTGTGATAAAATGTTACTGACATTAGTGATAGACCGCAATAAACTGCTATAGACCGCGATAGACATCTATCATTGACATCAATAGATGTCTATCACGGTTTATCACGGGTAGATAGTAACATTTTACTATATTTATAAATAAGTTGGCTCATTCTTGTTGATTTGAAAACAACCCTATATCTTGAATGATTGAATTATGTCTAGGTTAATTATTTTAGTGAAAATTCTTTATCTTCATTAGATTACAATTTTTTTTTTTTTTTTTTTTTTTAGTATCTTTTAAGTCTTTCAATATCCAATAGCCATAAATAACTTATATAAGTTAGATTGATTCATAAATGTGATAGTTTATTTTTATTGAAAGAAAATATTTAAATAAAACTTTATAAAACAAAAGAATGCTTTAAAATCATTCCAATTACACTAGTTTTACCATCTCAAAATTTTCAATTTTATATACCTATCTTTTAATAAAACTCCAATTTTTGTTTTTATTACCAAATTTTCTTTATTATGAAAATAAGACTAAAAAAAAATAAATGATATGTATAAAATTTTAATTTTTTGAATCAATTGAGGGAAGTTTAATCAATGGACCACCGCTTAGGGAAATTTTGAGGTCCACTTTTTTGGTGTAATAAATTAGTGCATTAAATTTTTGTCTTGCTTCATCCTCCAAACTTTGTCCTTTTGTAGCTCTAAACTCATTTAATTTCTTTTCATTCTCTTGTTGAAAAAAAAAAAAAAAGGGAGAAGTCTCATTAATGTTATTTCTATTATATACTATTTACTTCATTAATTCTTATCCTTCATTAAATTTAGAAAATTGAGGGAATATAATCCATTTAATTTCTTAAGGGACATGTCTATGCCAACTACATAGTGGGATGCCTATTATTTTGAAAACTTTTAATAGGTAACTAATGCATAAGGGTAATTATAGAAGAAAAATAATTTAAAATAGGGTTATTTTCAAATATAGTAAAATGAACAAAAATTATTTATAAATATAGTAAAATTTTACTGTCTATCATTATCACTAAAATATTGATATATTAATATCATCTATCATTGATAGACACCGATAAATGTTTATCAGTATCTATCGCGGATAGATTGTGATATTTTGTTATATTTAAGAATATTTAAGCAATTTTACCATTTAAAATAAAGTTCCTTAAAATATAAGACAAGAGAAACCGACTTTTTTTTCCTATAAATTGACATTTATAAAATATTGATTTTAAAACAGACTATCCTACGTAATTTATGTTTATTTGATGTGATGATCATTGATTTATATAATTGATGATTAATTTAGATATTGATACAAGCAATAATTAATTAAGACTTGAGTTCAAAGTAATAGATCCTACTATATATAAAACCATAGTAATCGTATTGATCTCTCTTTTATCATATTGAATTAATTTTTTTTCCTCAACCATGCTACATCTAAAATAAGCTTTATTTTTTTTTGTATTGGACACATAAATTTAGGCTAATGGGCTTAAGGCCTCTTCACAATTCTCAGTCCCATATCATATTTTAGGAGAGTTCTCATGGCCCATTGGATTGAGCCCAACCAAAGTTTTTTGTTTTTGATTTTTGTTTTTGTTTTTTTTAATAATAATAAAAATATTTGCAAGTGTTTAGGCAAGCTTAAGTTAGGTGGGTATGGAGAGTTTAAACCTATACTCTCTTAAATTTCATTTATTGTATTCATTTTTAATTAAAAAAAGCCATAAAAAGTTGTATAATAATCACTACCCTAATTATATAAATATCAATTTGAATAATATTTTTTAGAAGAAACAACCATATAAACGACGATATTATATTGGGGTAAACTACTCAGAATAAGAAATTTGAAGAATCGAAGACTTGTGCTTCTCCAAAGCTGTGTGCACTATCGAGTATTCGATCATCATAATATAAAAATAGAAATAAATTATACTTTTCATTAACATAAATATACTAATAAAATGAACCGTTATTAACTTTAAAATACCATGAAATAATCAAACCGATAGTAAAGAATACATTATGCAAAATAAACAAACTATAAGTATTTTTGCTATTTCTATTTCAAATTTTTTAAAAATAAAGGGAAAAAGAAAAACATGTATTAAGGTTTATTTCTATTCCAAAACTCATCTTCCCATTTCTCCACTTGCCTTATTAGGTTGGCATTTCTTCTATAAAGCCTTTGGAGAGAAGGGGTATCAAAGGGCGGTGGCATGGAGCAAGGGATGGTGAGAGAGGGAGTTTTCACCATTGATTCCTTCATGAACTTCTTCTCCATCCCGTCCCTCGGGCAAGCCATCGTCTCGGAGCAAACTTCCACGGCGCCTGTCGGGATTCCGGGTCGAAATCGAAGGAGCTTGGCGTATTGGTTGAGGAGATGAAACATGTAGTCATACACATTTTCCATCTTTAAGTCTTGTTGGATGAAGTCACTTGCTGCTTTTCCTATAGCTTGTGCCTATGAAACAACATATCAAACCAAATAAGATAAACATTGTTTGAGACATACAATTTTATCAAATAAACCCCTTAAATGCGAATCAATCTAGACACTTAGTTAATATTTCATTTGAAAATCATCAATTTTGTTGATCCAACATTTGAAAAAAATCTACCATTGTATAAGAATCAGTGGATTAACAATTTTCGAAAAATAATCTTAAATGGAGAGTCTTAATCGATTCACTTGAGACAATTAAGAAGTTTAATTAAAGTAATTTATAAGTCCCATACGATATTTTTTGAACGAAATTCTAAAATCGAAGTATCTAAGTCAATTAACGTAATTGCCATTTAAAACCCTAGTTTTAGGGGTTTGATATTATACCTTTTGTTTGTGGGAATTGCCCCAATGGACAGCAAACTTGATGGATTTGCACTTATGGTCATCACTAACAGGCCAATAATGGTGTAGTGGCTGTAAAGATCTAGTGAAGAAATCATAGAAATTGGGCTTTATAAGCAATGTCACTGAATCACATGCCAATATGTATTTTTCACTCACCGACCATGCATATCCTTCTATGTAGATCTTGTACCTATTTCCACCAAAATATAAAACATTACATTTGTTAATAGAGTAGACATTACTATAGCTTAGTTTATTAAATTTGAACTATATACATCTTAATTTTATTCTTACATCTTTTAATAATACATATTTTATCAGACGAGTCAAGAGATCTAACAATAGAGAGATATGTTTGAACAAACATTCACGTTCTTTGTTCTATTACAACTATTCGGATCAAAGTGGTTTACATGATACAATGATGTATATTTTTGTATATGGGTGTGTTTAGACCATAGATATTGAATATCACAATCTAATGGTAGATATATGTTTGAACGGACAATCATGTTTTAAAATTTCATAAATTCATATTTCATTAATTATAATATTCTCTAAAATAAAACTATAAATTTCACATGCATAGTATATGTTATGGTCTAGTATCCATAAATTACAAAATTTTATGAGTACTTGGGAGCAATTAAAAAAAAAATGTGTCCATTGATGAAAACATGTTAAGCAATATATTTATGTATGATCATTGATAAAGGATTTAATGAAGTTATACGATCATAATTTGGAGAATGAGAAGTAGAGCTTAAATTTATTGTTAGTAAAAATATTACCTATGAGTGCATTGACTTGCCAAGTTCGATTGCTTATAACCTTGTTGAGACTCTAGAATCCAATCCTGAAAAATATTTATTTACTATAAAATTATTACCAAATAATACTTTTGGTAAAAAAATGTTGTGAATTTGAGGAGCACAATAACGTTAAACGAGAACACAAATATAGAAAAAAAATATAATATAATAATAATAATAATAATAATATATAATAAAATAAGTATAATATTATATATAAATATATAAAATAAATAAATAACAAAGAATGAATTTCTCCACTTTCTCCCATCTTTTTGGATTGATCACCAATATGTGTCTATCAAAACCCACCACATATCACAATTTATAGGCAATTTGATAAGTAGAAGGTGGATTACATGGACACTAATAATGTATAATTTTGAGACACATATATGAGATAATAAATAAGTTACACTAATATTAATAATGAACATCAACATTATATCTAATATAATATATTTATAATAAAAAGCACATTCTTGTTCCATATATTTTGACTCTTAAGAAATATTTGAAGTCACTATTTGCTATTAAGAGCATTAAAAACAAAAAGTGTTATAATTTTAATCAAATAATTTTTAAGTCTGGTTTGATAACAATTGTTTTGAGGGTTTCTGATTTTAGACTTACGCTTATTTTTTCTTCAAAATTTTATACAGCAATCCTCACAATTTTGGAAGAAAAAAGTGAATTCTGAGTGAAATTCTAAAAATAAATAATAAAAAATTGAAACTATGTTTGTACCCCTGTTTGGTTGTCATTTTTTATGGGCTTTTATGGTTTTTTTATTTTTATTTTTATTTTTTTATTTTAAAAAAAATATTGTTCTTGTTTTTCACTTTCTTACACATTGTTTTCATGATTCTTAATGGTTCCAAAAACAAAAGTAAAGTTTTTGAAATCTATTTTTTTTTTTTTTTTACTTTTCAAATTTTAGCTACGATTTTGAAAACACTTCTAAAATCTAGACAACAAAACATATAAATCAATATATTGAAGCAGTTTTTAGGCTTAATTTTCAAAAACAAAAAACAAAAATCAAATGGTTACCAAAATAGACTTAACTTGAAAATTTAGCCTGGTATTAGAAAACTTTAGCAGAAGGTGAATAACTAAACAAAGAAACAAATCGGTGGTAGGTATTTATAAGCTTGAGTTTAAAAAACTAAAACAAAAAACTAAGGGTCCGTTTGATAACCATTTGATTTTTAGTTTTTGTTTTTGAAAATTAAGTCTATAGACATTACTTCCACTTCCAAATTTCTTCATTTGTTATCTACTTTTTACCAATAATTTAAAAAACACAAGTAAATTCGAAAACTGAAAAGATTAGCTTTTAAAATCTTGTTTTTTTTTTTTTTTTTTTTGGAATTTGGTTAACAATTCAACGGCTGTATTTAAGAGAGATGCATATGATTGTAAGAAATGAAAAGGAAATAAACTTAATTTTCAAAATAACAAAAACAAAAATCAAAATAGTTATCAAACGTAACCTGACTGTTTACCAAATAGAGTCTATAAGACTAAAGTTTATCGGATGAAAATACTAGTTGAGAACAATAAAATATGATTTATTTTAAAATTAAAGAGAATCTAAAGATCATGAAAACGTTATTACTGAAAAAAAAAAGGTTGAAGGAGAATGAATAAACCTGAATATAGAGGCGAGCATTCCAATCATTTTGTTGGGAAAGGTTGCATTTGAGGAGATCTTGTCTTGTGTCAGCCACATAAGGGTTTCCTTTCCAATAAGCAAAACCTTCCCTTTCCATCCATTTCCATTTTTCATTCCCTTTTTTCAATTCTTTCAACAACTTTTCCCATGGCCTTATATTTATCTCTTCCCTAACATTTCAAAATTTAATTTAACCTTCCTTCTTTACCCTTCCACCCTTATACTACTTCTACTATTAATCTTCCAGTTAAAACTTCGATTTCCACAATTAAGTTAAATAAGGGCTTCGATTTCTACAAATGATAGCAAAATATCACAACTTATCGCAAACACCGATAGACATAGATAACAGTCTATTGCGGTCTATTTTTCTATTGTTTGTAAATATTTTCATCACTTTTGTCATTTAAAATAATTTTTCTAAATACTAAATCTATTCATTTAAATAATAATAAATAATGATATTTTTTCCGTATAAATTCCAAAATTAGATTAAAACAAATGTAGTAAACTTAAGCACAGTTCAACTATTTAAGATATATATCATCTACCGAAAAATGTTGTCAATTTATATCATCTATTACATTCTGTCTTTGATAAATTTCGTGTGAGAGTTACAATTTTATAATTAAACCCTAAATTTTCATAAGCGAATCACTTTAGATTTTGAAATAAGGCTTCTTTTAAAAAATTTCAACTAATAAATTATCATAGTATATTTTATTAGTACGAAGAATCTATTCACGTGTAAGATTTAGTGTATAAACGATATGTAATTTTAATAAATTGTCTAAATTGATTCACTAATGACAATTTAAGAATTGAATTGAAATAATTACAAATCTCACAAGATGTTGTTCTTGCAAATTCTAAAATAGAGTGTAAATTTATGAAAATTTATGGTCTTAATTGATACAACTCCCAAGTCTATATATATAAATTATTATCATTATTTTTTAAAAAAAACAATATGGAAAACAAAAATCACAAAACATGTTTCATGCCATGTCATGCAATGCTACAGAAAAACCAATTTATTTTCCAGAAAAAGGGGAAGAGAGAAAAATAATTTAATTTAATTTTTCTTTATAAATTATTTCAGATTAATTGTCACGGCGTTGGACAGGTTTGAAAAAAAAAAAGGCCAAACCCCGGGCCATAAATAACGCCAGCTGTCGCACGTGGCAAATTCTACGTGGTTCCCTCTTGCCATCTGGCAAAAAGACCCCACGTCAACAACCGGGTCCCATGGCCAACTAAGTATGTTCCCTCATAGTCCAATATTATTTCAACACACGTGGGGCCAACAAATTAAAATTATAAGTATTAAAATATAATTAATTTTAATCTTTATACCTTTCATAAAAACTTAATTTTAATTTTTATTATCAATCTTTTCAAAAAGTTTTTATTTTTTGCTAACATATTTACTATGAAAAATGGAAAAATATTCACTTATTAAATCTTTTCTGGCATGAATCTTATAATTATAATTGAACTAATTTAGATAAAAAATTAATTTTAAAGGATTAAATTTAAATAAAATTAAAATAATATTTTAATAAATTCCAAATTATTGAAAATTAAAAGAAAAGAGAACTTACCATCCCCAGAAGGACCAGTCTGGGAACACAATATCCAACGTCTTCTCATCCCCGCAATACCGGAACAACGGCGGCGGCCCCGCCGTCTCCATCTCCGCAGTCTGGTAATCGGCCGATTTAACCACCGGCCGGTCATCACAGTCAAACATCAGCTCCAAATCAGGGACTCGTCCTGGGTACTTTCTCAAAAGCTGCAAAATCCCCCAAATCGTAAACAAATCCCTCGTTTGAATCGACTTCTTATAGTGCTCCACGTAGACTCTCCCGCCGACCACCGCCAGCCGGAAATGCGCTGTGGCCTTCCCTTTCTCCACCATCTCCCTCGTGATTCCACCCGCTGCCCACGGCCGCAAATCCTCGTGGATCCATCGGAAGTACTCAGGGCAAATGGGCCGACCCGAATGGTCGTTGGATTCAGGTTCGAATTGGGTCGGGTAATTTTTCCGGCAAGCGAAATTCTGGGTTTGGTTTGTGGTGGAAGATGAAGAACAGTCAAGTGGGTAATATTTGATTGATTTTTTGGGGATTTTTGGTGAGATTTTTTCTGTTTGGTTCCCGAGAAAGTTAGTGGAAAACAGAGTCTGCAAAACAGAGCACGAGAATTAAAAATTTGTGGGGAAAAAAAGAAGATTAGAGCAGTTTTTAGGAAATTGATTTGGAATTGGGTGTGAAGCTTACGGATTGGAGGCGAGCGGAGGAAATTATGACGGCGACGGAGAGGGCGGCGAGGAGGAAGACGGCGGCGGCCGGAACTGCGACGGCGACGGAGCGTTTTGGAAGAGACGGCTGCCAAATGGGTCTCCGAGAAGGTCGGAAAATTAAAGTTGAAATTGGAAATCTCTGCATTGGATGGATCTGATGGGATTTTCCGAATCTGAAAGAAAAATTTAGAGGTAACTAACTCTCGAGGGAGATATTTTGTGCTCTGTGTAGGTCATTTCCGTTGACTTTTTGTTCTTCAATGCGTAATATAAATTTTTGAATTTTGAATTTCGTGTTTTACTGTGTTATTAGCTCTTCCATGTTTTTTTTTTTTTTAAGTTTATAGATGTACTAAATGTTTATATTTGGTAGAAAAAATTTATATGTCGAGAATGTACTAGACATCAAATTGAAAGTTTAAAGACCTATTTAAAGTTTAATGGTTTATGAGACATAAAATTGAAAGTTCATCAATTAAATTTATAATTTTAGTTTTTTTACTCATTTTAATATTTTGTGAAGTTTAAACTAAGCCTCTTGAACAAAGATTCTTGATCTGCCATTATATACAAGTTTGACTATGATGTTTCTATCCTCAAATTATTAGAGGATATTAAATACTATGGACTAATAATTTATAAACACTTTTATTGACTGAGTTTTCCTTTTTATGGCATATTATCTTATCTACTTGGTCATGCGAGTTAAGTCGTGAAGAGTTGGTCGTTGGAGATAATAGATGCAATTGATCGTTGAAGCTAGTTGTTTGAGGTGGTCATTACTCGAGTTGGTTACCCATAATTAGTGGTGGGGGTTGCCGAAGTTGGTCGTTGGAGGTGGCCAACGGTGTTAGTTGTTAAAGGTGGTTGCCAGAGTTTGCCACGTATTCGTGGTCACTAGAGGTGGTTGACGACAGTGGTCGCTAGATGTAGCTGGTAGAGGGTGGTAGTAATAGGTGACAACTATAGTGAAAATGAGGCAAAGGATTAGTAAGTGGGAGTATTTTGATAATTTTATGTATTATACAAACTAGAGAGATATTAACCATTAAACACCAAAAAATCATTTTACTAAAAGTTGATTTCAAGAGTCTTACTTCAACATTATTTTACTTTTCTCAACAAGTTTGCATAGGAGAAAGTCACTAAAACTGCAACATAGTATATGTTGACGCAAAAAAATGCATCAACATAAGATTGTTTGGAGATTATTTCTCCGGACGCAAATAAAAAACATTGGCAGAAGTGTACTTATACCTACGTTTTTCATTTGCGTCAGAATTTTTTTTCTCAAGCCAACTTATTTCATGACTCATTTTTTAAAATATTATTTTAGTTGATTATCAAATACTACAAACTTTCTCCAAAATGACATTTAAAAAATAAACACTTAGACACAGTATGGGGGAGAATCTTGGTTTTTCAAGATTGCTCCATGAATCCTCAGTGACTTGGAGGTTGCTTCAGAAGCTTTGGACCGTTTGAAGTGGTATATGGGCGCCCACGACCTCACATTACGTCCCCGTCTTATACTCATGAGTCCGTCCTATGCCCCCTGCCCTCCAAACAGTATGGGAGCCTTTCAGCTCGTGCTGTTCACATTCCTAGCTGTGGTTTGAGGGAGTTTAGTTCTGGATTACTGAATGGAGGTAGAGAAATTGATTGGAGACTGAAGACGTTTTTGTCTCATGAAAATGAAAAGGGATTAGTGATAAATCGTGAGGAAGATGAGATGGAAGTGACAGGGAGCCATCTCGAACACTGTTTGGTGGGGAAAATATTGGCAAACAGGACGATCCTGCTAAATGCGTTGAGAAATTATAAAAAAAGTGTGCAAGATGATAGAAAAATTTCAAATAACCAATGTAGGAAGAAATCTATCTTTCTTTAAATTCGATTTGGCCGAGGATAAAAACTGGGTTATGAAAGCTGGTCCTTGGCTCTTCGGTAGGTTCTTGATTGTCTCAGACTTCCGTTGGATGATAAGAAAGTCTCTGAATATGATTTCCGTTTTGCTTCATTGTGGCTGAGGGTGATGGACCTATTGTTGGGGTTTGTGCCCTAAAGTCTCGTGTTCAGTAATTTGTAAATAACTTTGTACGAACACTTGTGATGTATAATATAAATGATATTTACTTTACTTCTTGACTTTGCACATTTAGATGTTTTTATTTTTATTTTACCACAAACCAATAAACTTAATATCCCTAGTTATCTGTATGTAACTTTAGCATGTATGTGGTGATATACAAGTGGATCATGTATTGAGTGATAACCAAAATGGTCTGTAGTATATGGATATATGAGGGAAACCTTATCCTGGTAATGCTACGGATGCGGCCCGCTTTGTAAAATTGTTACAAATGTTGTGACTTGTCACAGATAGTCTGATCCTGATCATTCGTGTAGTGGACATGCGAGTAGGGGCGTCCTATATAAAGAGTTTGTATAAGACTTGACCTCGAAGTGTTAATGTCTTGTCATATAATATTGTTCATGACTGAGACTTCATTTCACTAGGATGACCATAGGTAACATGACCCCAATCTTGAGTGAGTTGGAAACTCCTACCATTGAGGGCAGTCTTTGATTTGCATGGGTGCGAGTGGCCAGAACGCCGACTCAAACCTACCATTATGGGGATTCGTCTGATTTGGGAGTTGGAACTCAACTTCACAAGATGGAGTTCACTCTTTCCCCAAAGTAGGGCTAAGTAGATAGATTGCTCTCTTAAGGGCTGATCCTGGAGCTTGAACGATGTGGCGCCACACACATTCTAATGGCCCAAGAGGCGTTCACACATAGTAGGACTATGTTGTATTGTTCATTAGAGGGATCAGTGGTACTTAAGGAGGAAGATGTAATTACAGGGGTAAAACGGTAATTTGGTCTGCTGTAATTAAGAGCATCTGTGAAGGGTCATCGTACCAATGATTGGTTATATCTAATGGACATAGAAATATTCTATGGCAAGAGAGAGTTCAACTGTCGGTCTTTAGTGGAATGCCTGGCAGTTAACGGATGGTGGATATATCGTGACTAAAGAGTTTAGTCAGCTATTCACGTACTGTTGAAGCTTCGAGCCATAGGTCCATAAAACCCCCTTGGTAGCTTGGATACAAGTTGAGAGTAAGTTTTTGGGTCAATTTGAAATATTCAAATTGACAAGAGGGACTTCGATTATATATGATATAATCGAACGAGTTAATTAAATATGATATAATTAACTTTATATATAAGATACATTAATTGGAGGAAATTGGATATAAATATGATTTATATCTAGTAGAGGAAAATATTATAATTAATATATGATATTAATTATATGTTATGAATGTGATAAGATCACATTCATTGGACGGTTATAAAGGAAATGGGAAGGCGCCTCTTCTGTTCTAAATAATGGATGAGTGCATTATAAATAGTTGACAGTGTGTTGATCTCGATGTGCGCGGACTTTGTGAAAAGATAGTGTCTTCATTTAAAATCAGTGCCTATACGATAGTGATTGCACGATGCTTACATATACGATATTGCTAAGCTATCGCATATCGATTACACCGTTGCGCGCTATTACCTAAATGATAGTTTATCTTTTTCCCAAGCGATCGTTTATCTCCCGGTATTTACTAAACGATCGTATAGATGATCGATTAGTTTTTCCTACGGGATCGTTCGAACGACCGCTCACCCTTTTCCTACACGATTGTTTACCTTTTCCTACACGATCGTTTAGACGATAGCTTACTTTTCCTACACGATCGTATACTTCACCTAAACGATCAAGCATCTTGTCTATGCGATAGATGACCGCATCTCCCACTTTCTTGATTGTTGTGTACGGTCTCTCTTCCTTCTTTCCTCTACCAAATACGAACAAAGATCACACTTTGGATTCTCATTCCAAGAATACTGAGGGCTCTGAGTGGTGGTATCTTCTCCGTTTCCTTCTGTCCGAGTGGTGATTGTTCGAGGTAGACGGTTGGGTTTCAGACTCGCTATGAAGGAGAAATCCTCATATGGTATGATTTCTTGATCTCTTTAGCATGATGAATGCATATTAGTATGTTTTGAATGTATATGCGGTAATTCTGTCCCAATGAATTGGAAAGATCCGCTTCTGCTCGTAGGTACTCTTGAATAAGAGTTCCTTCAATTGGTATCAGAGCACTCAGATTTCTGATATTCCAATTCATTGCTGCAAAAGAATTGCAAATACGTTCCTGGTGGGTGTATTTCTACACTGTTTAATCATTAAATTGCTGTGGATGTGTGGATTTATGGATGTTTTCGTGGATGTTAACCTCGGTTTGATTTAATGCTTTTACTTTTGCGGTTGTTTGTAAAGGCCCCTGCATTTTTTTGGGCATTAATAATCATTATCGAGTCTGTGTTCAAAGTCTATTTGAGTTTTGATTTGTTTGTGAAGAAGATCGGAGCAAGCGTTGTGGTCCTTCAAGGAAGGAGACGATCAAGGGTTGATCACATCGTGCAGACGATGGAGTACGCGATCGCTGTTGTTCGCATCGGTTAGACGGTGGAGTATGCGGTCGCTATTGATCGCGTCGATTACACGATGGGTATGCAATCAAGGGTTGATCGCATCGTGCAGACGATGGGGAACGCGATTGCTGTTGATCAAATCGTGCAGACGATGGGGTACGCAATCGCTTATGATCGCATTGTGTAGATGATCGGATAAGCGATCAAGGTTTGATTGCATCGTGTCGACAATCAGTTACGCGATCGCTGAATATTGGGCCATGTAGACGATGGATGCTCGCGTATCGCTTAATGCGCATGCACACTAAACGATCGTTTTGGTCAGCAAGCTTCATCGCTTAGTAACTGACTAAACGATCGCTTAGTAACGCAAGGTAAATCGTTTACCTGTCACTGCGTTAAGTGATCGCATAGAAGATCATTTTGGTTAGCAAGCTTCATCGCTTAGTAACTGACTAAACGATCGCTTAGTAACGCAAGGTAAATCATTTACCTATCGCCGCGTTAAGTGATCGCATAGACGATCATTTTGGTCAGCAAGCTTCATCACTTAGTAATTGACTAAACGATTGCTTAGTAACGCAAGGTAAATCGTTTACCTGTCGCCGCGTTAAGCGATCGCATATACGATCAGGCTTTGTAGCCTCATTGTCGTCTACGCGATCGTTTAATTTTGCTTCTATTGTCTTGTGCGTGTTGGAAGATCGTCTACCTATGGCGTTTACTACTCGATGGAGTCCTCCTGGCGGTTCAAGACCCGGTTCGCCTGTGAACCGGTTTGCTCGATGAAAAATGTAATAAATAGGGTTATTTCATTCCGATTTTTGTAAAGGCTCATCCCGATTCATTAATCCTTTATTTATTACATGTGATGTATGTTTTTAATATGTCATATGGTATACACATATAGATAAATCCCACCTTAGGTCATGCATATTCTTTTTATTATAAGTGTTATAATTTAGAGAAGCATGTTTTAATTTACATAAGTGCATGCTCATGCATCATATAATATAAGGGTTATATTTATGTATGCTTTATTTTTTTTAATGTTATATTTATAAGCGTTATAAATACTTCGTTATGTGGGATGAGTGTTTTAGTTGTTTATTTTATAAATGGTTATAAAATGAAATCATAACTAAAATAATTATTAAAAGATTAATATGTAGCAAGTCTATCTATAGTAGACCTTTTGTCGAAGGCGGGTTCTGTCTAGGCTGGGGTATTTAAGATGACGACAACGGAACACCCCTACCTGAGAACCTACCTGGAAAGGTAATTTAGATAGATTTGATGCATGCATACAAATTAAGGTCAGTCCATTAAAGAGTTTAACGTGACTACTTGGATTTGTTTGTTTGTTTGTTTTTTTAATTTAAAAAACAAAAGTTGTTTTTGAGCAAACTTTATAAATAACTTAGATCATAATCAGTAGCCGGATTGTCTAGGTTAATAAACCCGTAGGTAGAACATTCAATGGGAGGTTCTTAGGACATTTGATGTTTCATTTTCACCTCTCGCATTTCTTCTTCATAGTCCACACCGTGAGATCTACCCTCGACCTCGAGGCACTTTTGGCATGTCCCCCCAACGAATGGTGTTTGGGTAGGTCAATATCAAGGTGGATGGAGAGAGTGTTCATAGTAAGTGGGAGCGGGAAGTGCGACAACATATCCCTCGGTTTCCCTCGTTGGATTGAATAAAGTTTATGAGCATCGCCTCGTGGAACCCTGGGTGTGTCCCCGTATAGGATAGTTGTTTTGCGCGTTTCTTTATTAGATCTCCTGTAAGAGGATAAGGTCAATTAGTCTCTTGTCCTAATCTGTCTGCGCATTAGGGTGGGACTCTGGGGCCGAAAATGAGGGGTTACACTTACGCAGGATTGTTAAGGGTTAACTATTCTGGACCGAACAAATGGTGGCCATTCGGTTTAGTTCCAAGAGTTGGTTCTGCCTAATGGTTGAGAATGTCTCATCCCAGTGAAAGGCCATCCGATCACCCCACCGGTGATGTTTGTCTTGCCTCACTGGGGCATCATTAAAAAATAGAAGTCTTTTCACTTAGGGTACTTAGAATCTGTTTTGCTAAAAATTAATTGGTTAATTAAAAAATGTGGTTTTTGCAAAGTCTTATAAAAGGTTATTCATTTTTTTAAGCAACGTTTTTAATGGCTTCAGCAACTATCAATTTACTTAGCACTGAAAAACTGAATGACCTATACTATTCAAGTTGGAAACATATGCTCACGACGATACTTATCATCGAGGATCTCAAGTTTGTCCTTATGGAGGAATGTCCTCCTATTCCACCTCAGAACGCTACTCAAAATGTTCGGGCGGTGTACGAGCGTTGGACAGGGGAAAACGATAAGGCTCGAGCCTATATTCTGGCCAATCTTAGTGACATGTTAGCCAAGAAACAGGAGTCCATGGTTTCAGCTCGTGAGATCATGGAGTCCCTGCGGGAAATGTTCGGACAACCATCTAGACAGCTCAAACATGAGGCTCTGAAACACATCTACAGCTCTAGAATGGAGGAAGGCACCTCTGTTTATGAACACGTGCTGAAAATGATGGTTCACTTTAACGTGGCGGAGATGGGTCTAAAATTGATGAGGGTAGTCAGGTTAGCATTATCATGCATTCATTGCCGGAGAGCTTCCTCCACTTTGTTAGCAATATGATTCTTAACAAAGTAGACTACTCCCTTACCACTCTCTTCAACGAGTTACAGACTTACCAATCCTTGCTGAAAAGTAAGAAGAAAAAGGGAGGTGAGGTGAATGTTGTCTCGTCCTCTAATAAGTTCTATCGAGGTTCGACTTCAGGAACAAAGTCTGCACCTTCAACTTCTAATTCTGGAAAGGGGAAGAAGAAGAAGAAGGGTGGTAAAGGGAAATGGAATTTTAAAACTATTTTTAAACATAGCAATAAATTAAATTTTTTATAACTATTTTTAAAAATAACAACAAATTAAACTTTTCAAATTAAAATAAGGTAAACTTTTTAAAACTATTTTTTCAAATTTAATACGAAATAAAAAATTAAATTAAATTAAAAATTTTCAAACTATTTTAAACTATATTTTCAAAGTTAATACTAGAAAATATCAACTTATCACAATAAACATAACAACAATAATTTTCATATGAATAAACTAAAATTTTCAAACTATATTAAACTTTTGAAACTATACTAAACTTGTTAACTATCACAATAATTTAGTAGAGTAACGAACCAGATAGTTGTGTGAGAATAATTTGTATTAAACAAAATACAAGAAGAGAAATGGAAATGGAAATGGGAGGAGATGAAGATGATTTCGAAGACAGTGAGGGGGCAGTGAGCTATGAAGGGGTAGTGAGCAAATCAAGGAGAGAGGAGTGAGCAAAATCAAGGGCAGTGAGTCTTTAAAAATTATCGAGGAAGTGATTGAGGAAAAGTGAAGAGGATGGTGGTTTAAAATGATGTAGGTCGAGTGTTGAACACGCGATCCACGAGTTTAGGGTGGTTGAAAAGGCATTAAGGCTATGGCAGAGGGGCATGAATGCGTCAATGAATGCATGGAATCGGAGCAGGGGAATCGGATAACGTCAATGCATGTAGGGAATCGTGCAGGGGAATCAGAGCAGGGGTAGCATGGTGATATATATACACTTTTTTAGACTTATGGAAAGTAAATAAAGTGAAGATGATTTCCATGTAGCAGACCACATCAGCTGACTGGTTGACCGTTTAATCCATGTGGCAGACTCAATCTCGCTCTCTCAATCTCGCTCTCTTAATCTCGCCCTCTTCTACAATCTCGCTTTCAATCTCGCTCTCTCCTACAATCTCGCTCTCTCAATCTCACTCTTTCCTACAATCTCGCTCTCTCAATCTCACTCTTTCCTACAATCTTGCTTTCAATCTCGCTCTCTCCTACAATCTCGCTCTCTCTTACAATCTGCTTCACCCACTTATCTTCCTTGTCGAGGGTTGAAGTTTCGACTTATGTATGCCAGAACTTCAACCTTCGACAACCTAATATACAAAATTAGCGAGATTTCCTTTTCCTTGTCGAGGCTCCACACAAAATTAGCGAGATTTCCTTTTCCTTGTCGAGGGTTGAAGTTTCGACTTATGTATGTCGAAACTTCAGCCCTCGACAACCCTAATTTACGTATTGTTTCCAAGTTTTTCTTTGTTTGTCGAGTTCTCAACGTTCGACCTCTACATTAGTCGAATCCTCAACCCTCGACTTCTAGCGTCTAAATCCCAAAACAACAATCTTTCTCTAATAAGTTTCAAAACAACAATATTTCTCTAATAAGTTTTGAAAACAAAAATATTAATATTAAAGGTCCACTTGGAAGGTTTTAATAAAGCAACGTTAGGTAGTCAAATATGGAGACTATTGGTTAATCCGGAATCTTTGATTGCCTCAATTCTAAAGAGTCTATGTTTTGAAAATAGAAACATTCTTAGTGCAAATGTGGGCCCTAATCCCTCTTATGCTTAGAAAAGCCTTTTATGGGCTAGAGAATTAGTTGAAATGGGCATTCATTATCGAATTGGTGACGGATCCTCTGTTCATATTTCAAAAGACCCGTGGGTGCCTCAACCAAACACTTTTAGACCTATTATTGTCAATCCTGGATATGCTGATTCAAAGATAGCTGATTTCTTACTCCTTAATGGATCATGGAATGAAACTCTTACGCGAGATGCTTATAAGATGATTTTGACATGATCAGAGGTATTCCTTTTTGTTTGAAGTTAAAAGATTTCTTGATTTGGCATTATGACAAGAAATGGGCCTACACTGCAAAAAGTAGATATAAACTCTACATTAATTCAAAAATTCTTATAGAATCCTCTAACAACAATAGTAAGAAGGAGGTTTGGAATAGAATGTATCCCCAGCAAAATCAAATATTTTATGTGGAAAGCACTAAACAATACTCTACCCACAAAAGAATTTTTTTTAACAGAGGAATGAATATTTTACCTGATTGCTCTCTTTGCAATAATCCCAAGGAATTTGTTGATCATATTTTGTGTGGTTGCCTTAGAGCATGGGAAATTGGCAGGCTGATATGGAAAGATGTTTTCTCAGAATGACTCATACCCAACGTTCACGAATGGATGGATGACTCTCAACTCTTTATGTTCTCAGGAAGAGCTTGAATTAGAATCTATCTTTTTTTGGGCTGTATGGTCAGCTAGAAACAAGATAGTTTATAACTCCCCTATTCCAAATGTGTTCTTTCGAAATTGGTGGATTCTGAAATATAAAAAAAGATGAATAGATATTCTCCTTTGAATGATGGGCTATAAATTAATATCATTTTTGCAGAATCGAGCAAATGGAATCCTCCCCCTTTGGGAACTATGAAACTAAATAAATGCAGCTTGGAAGGTCTAAAGTTGGCTTACAATCAAAGAATATCTCGGATCGTAGTAGAGAGAGATTGTATCCAAACTTTAAATCTTATCAACAAATCATCATCTTCTTTGAACAAAGCATTTTGCTGCTTACAGAAAGTTAGGGTTTGAGAAAATTTCTTCCAAGTATATAAAAGGAAATGTTATCTTGTAGTTGACTGCTTAGCTAAAAAAAAAGCTAAGAATTCTCTTGTATCTAATATCTGGCTCGATTCCTTCCTTTGTTGAATGAAGTCTCCAGTTGTAAATGACCCAGAAAATTTACCCAAGAGGCTAAATAAATTTCCTATTATTATTCTAAATAAAATAAAATAAACACGTGACAAATATGTTGTTCTTTTCAACCTTTTTGCATGTCGTTCCATTATAATTGAAAGAAAAAAATTAGGAAATATATATAAGAAAAACAAAATGTGACTAAAGAAAATATAATATTAATATTCAACATGTTAACTTGTAAAAAAATTTATTTATTAATTAATTTTTTTAAAAAAATTCTTCAAACAACGTCGATATTTTATTAATATTTTAATCGACGTTTTCGTAAAATTAAGTCTTCAGAATTTTAATTATTGGAAAAAGTTTTGCACCAAAACCGAATTTGAGCCAATTTCTGAATATAAGTTTTTCCAACTCTGCGCTATCATTGTATAAATATAAAATCAGATTTTTTATTCTTGCATTCTTGTTTTCAATTTTTTTTTCTTTTCCACTTTTCTCATTTTTTCCTCTCATTCTCACTCCTTATTTTCTCCATTTCGCTTTCACTCTCTAACCAATGAGAAAGTGAGTGAAACAAAACATAGCGAGGAGAGGGAAAGAGTAGTGCCAACAAAAGTATGAACAAAAGACTATACGCATATTTGAGAGTAATTTTTTTAATTAGTTAAAATTATTTTTTTCTTATATTTAATATCACTCCATAATATACCTTTAATTACTCGAAATTAATTTAATGTTTAATTTTAAATTGTTAAATATATTTTTCATAATACTAAAATTGATTTTAAATTATTAAAAATATCACTCTTAAATAGGAAGGAACGAGGGAAAGAAGAATAAGAAGTGAGGAAGTGTGAGAATAAAAAAAAATACTAAAGAAAAGGGTTTTATTTAATTTTGTTTCCTATAGTTTCAAAATGATTATTTTGGTCATTGTCTTTCAACTTTGGTTCATTCTAGTCATTGAACTTTTAAAAAACAATCATTTTGGTCACTTAAGAATGAAATAAAAATGAATAAAAATTGTCGTTTTTTAAAAGTACAAGAACAAAAAATGAACATTTTGAAAGTACATGACCAAAATAAACCAAAGGCAAATGTACGTAGACGAAAAGAGTATTAAAACTTTATGTTTATAAATGATAAAACTGATTAAAGTTCTCACCCAGGTCCCAATTTAAATAAGTTGAATCTGATGGTCTTCTGGTTGTAAATCTCATTAATAAGGAACAACTTGCATTGAACGAAGTCGAGAGTTGCGATGAAGAAGTTTATTTGTATTTCTTTTGAGTATGTAAATAGATGTTGTAATCGATTGGCTGATGCGTTGGCAAAAGAAGTTAGGGCCAATGAACTCATTGGTGTATGGATTAGGGATTTTCCAGCCCTTCCCTTTTCTTAACATAGCTGATATGGATGTATTTCATCTTTAGCCCATGAGGCAGAATAAAAATTTTTTATTAAAAAAAAAAAGAGTGTAAACTATTATTAATTAATTTATAAATTTGTTTTCTGTTAAAAATCTCGTATAAATAATAATTTTATAATATCATATAATTTAAAATATACTATATAATAAAAAAATTGAGTTATAACATGAAATATTATAATGGTTAATGTTTTTATCTTTTTTAATATTACTATGCTTTTTAAAATTTCAATCTCAAAATCTGAATATATTGAAAACATAAGAAATGTTGTTTTCAGAATTTACATTATTTAAATTAGAGAATCCAAAAATAATATTTGAAAATAGAACCTCGACTACCTACAAAATACATATGAAAGGATCGAATCCTGAGGTGGAAGCATTTGTGTGAGAATGCCTTGCATCTCGCAATTCGATTTTTACGTAAATAAATTCATTATACTAAAACATAATATAAACATGTAAAATAACATGTTTTAGGGAAAAAGATTGTAACTATTCTTACCTTTATAAATTTCCAAGTTCCAAGAGTGATCCTCTCGAAGTTTCAACGACGACTCTTTCTACAATTTTGATCACGAACGATTTCTTAAACAATCTCAAACATAACCATAAGAGTAACCTCATTATTCTCTAGGATTCCAATGGAAGGATAGGTAGTATCTAACTATTGGGAGAGGGAGAGGAGAAAAGGATTTTAGAGAGTAGAGAAGTTTTTCTTTGTGACCTAGGAAAGATTTTGCACAATAACATTTGTGTGTTGTGTATTACTATTTCGCAGTCCGGTCTTATGCAAATTCATTACATAGGATATCTCCACATCCACTCGCATGTCAACTACATGAACGCGTTTCATTGTGTTTGCATCAAATACAAAGTGAACCGTATCCATAGTGTTACCAGGATAAGATATCCAACTTTATTCCTACACTATAACACTTTAGGTTGTATTTTGAACATTGTCTCCACATACAGTTCATGACTCATAAGACAATCTTGGATATTAGTTTACTGGATTTAGGGTTATTAAGACAAAATAGATAAATAACACAAACAATAATATTTATTGAATTAACATCTATAACTCTTTATTGAAGACGGTCAATTTATAACATTTACTATCTACGAGTTTTAAGGTATAAAACCCAACAACATATTCGCTAAACTCAAAGATATGGAAAAAACATAAAACATTAACCAAATTGCCTACCAAATAGACCGCTAGAATTTTTTTCTTACAATAATTTTATTAAATTGCAGATATAGTTTCAATTTATATATATAAAAGGTAGAGATGAAGTTTGAATTTAATTTTATAGTTTAAAAAATTTTATTTAGTCTCTATAATTTGGATAGACCTAAACTAATTAAATTCAAAATTAGTATATAAACTAAAATTGAACAAGTAAACTAATTAAATTCAAAATTAATATATGAACTAAAATTGAACATGCCCAAAAGTATACGAGAAAAATAGATTTTTAGTCCCTAAATTTTCAGTAATAGATACAATTGGTCCCTAAATTTTTAAATTATCCATTTTAGTCCCAAAATTTTGTAAAATAAATTTAAATGGTCCCTAACCTCACATTTCTGATTTACTACAATTTTATTTTATTACTTTAATTATGAAGGAGCATTTTAAAATGAAAATAAAAATAAAATTCTCTCTCACCTCCCATCATTTCCTCTCTCCTCTCTCTAGTCTCTAGTCTCTCTTCATCTTCATCTTCATCTTCACAAGAACATAAAGAATATAATGGAGAAACACAATTCAATTGAATTTGGGTCAAAATCTAAAACTAAAAGTGAAATAAATAAGACTATTTCTATATTTCTTAACACTAAAGTTTCGAATTTTGTTTTCAATCTACATTATCCACTGTTTAATTTGCGGCATGTTCAAGTGGGAGATGGGAGAGATTTTTTTTCTTCTTTTTTAATCTAAAAATATCAATTCATAATTCAAGTAATAAAAAAAAATAGTAGTAAATGAGAAATATGAGGTTAGGGACCTTTAAATCTATTTTACAAAATTTGAGGACTAAAATGATCATTTGAAAAACTTAAGGGATGTTTGGAGCAACGAGTTAGTTATTATAGTCATAGGTTATGATAGTTTGCATTTGAGACGTAGATTATTTTAGTTTCGATTATAATAATATGTGTTTGAGGTATAAACTATTTTAGTTTGAAAGGAAATAGTCAACATTGTAGCAAATAATAAAAAAATGATGAATGTAAAATAGTAAAAACAATGTTGAGTTAATGGGAGGTTTTGAAATAGTTTTTTTCTAAATTTTAATTTTAAAAAATAATTAGCAATCTTCATGTCGGAATTTTTCGCTCGTTGGTCAAAATCGTAATAAACTTTTTGTTTTTGTTATTTTTTTTACATAATCAAACAAATCAAGGCATTATGGGCCATTTAGTTGTTTTGCACATACTGAGAGCCAAGCCCAATTTTCATGTGCGGATCATGCTCAATTTGATATTTATATTTAGCGTATGAAATCCTAACAAGTTACCTATATTTCATTAACGTTCAAGTTTTTCTTTATTTATAAGATTGTCTAACTTTTTAAAAAAATTATAATAAAATTAGGATCAAATTACCATTTAGTCACTAACAATAAATTAATTATTCATTTTTTTAATAGGAAAGAGAAAGGGATTTTAAATGAGGGACACTTTTTTAGGCAAAAAAATATTAAATCATAATATTTTTTAAATATCCACAACTTTTCATACCTTTTAATTTCTCTCTCAAAACCTTCATATGTAGGTATATATATATATATACATACTATGCTATATATATTCGATATATATTGTGATATATATACCTTTTATCTTTTTTTTTTTTTCTTGCTTTTGTAGGAAATTTAATATATATTGTGATACATGTATTCGTTTGTTTGATATAAATGAGAGTTGTTTTCTTTATTTAGATTTCATGTATTATGATATATACAAATTTTGAGTTTTTTGAGATTTCTGATTACTTAAATGATATATGATATATATACTTTGATGTAAATGAAATTTATGATATATACTATGATTTATGTCGAATATTAAGCCAATACATGATTTATATACCGTGATATATTTCATATATTAGTTTATATTATGATTTATGTCAAACATTGAGTCAAACTTTAATTTATAATACTGTGGTATATTACATATATCGATTAAAATATTTTCAAATACTTAACAAAATATTCTAAGGTATATTTAAAATAATCGTGAATCTGATAAACTAATAAGTTAATACGTGAAATTAATGTAAATAATAAATAAAATTTCATTAAATGTATTTTCTCTTTCCAATTAAACAAAAGTAATAAAATCTTAACAAATAAATATATTTTCTCTCTCCAACATTAAAGGTGTTTCATAAATATGGGAAATTTTTTCCGCCACCACATTCTCTCTCCAAATGCCCACCACACTCAATGATATTTTAGTCTGAAAAATTCATAACATCTTATATACGAAAATATAAAAAAGTTTGGACATTTATGAAAATAAGTTTGGAAAAGGATTGAATTTGTAATAATCCCTTATATTTATCCTTTTTTTCCTTCTCTCTTTCTCTCTCTAATCCACCAGAGTGAAAATTCAAACTTCTGATTTATGGTTTTTTTTCCTCGAAAATATATACTTTAATTAATTGAACAATATTAGGTTAATGTCGGATTTAGTTTGATCAATATCATTGATGATAGATGGTCAAATGATTTTTTATTTTTACTTTTCACATACTTTATATTAGTTCAACAATATGTGAGGGGAAGGATTTGAATAATAACTTTTTAATTGAAGGTATATACTTTATGCTAGTTGAGTTATGCTCGTGTTGACAAGTAAAAGAAGAGTTTGATAACTCAAGATGTTGTTTTTAGTGTAATGATAAGTTCGAGTAGTTCAATTTTGAAAAATGGGAAATAACTGTTTCATGGTAGTGAAGTTTTATGACTGTTTTTCTTCGACTCATGTTTTAAATGTGTGACAAAGGTTTCAGTAAGTCACATTGAATTAGGTTTAAATATTACTTTAATTTTTATATTTTTGACTTTTATTTATTTTAGTTCCTTATTTTCAAAATGTTCATTTTAGTCCTTGTACGTTTGTTTTTTGTTCATTTTGATCTATTACTTTGAAAATGATCATTTTGGTCGTTGTACATTTAAAAAATGACTATTTTGGTCTCATCATCTTCATTTTTTTAAAAATTTTTTTAACCAACTAAAGTTTTAAAATTCAAAAATCAAAATGAACTAAAGTTAAAAAAAATATAAAAAATCAAATGAATATTTTAAAAATAAACCAAAGCAAAAAATATGGATACGAAATTAGTATTTAAACTTTTTAACTTATTAGTATATATGTTAGTTTTGTAGTTGAAACTTTATGACTACATATCTACGTGTTATCCATTGATGAGCACATGGATCAATTAGGAACCTTGAAAAGCCTATGTTTGTAGTGAAAAAAAAAAAAGTGTTGTGTATGTACAAAGATGCTCTCTCTTATGGACTATCAAGAAAGTATGAGTCCATCAAACTAAATAAGGATATATTGTTAGTTGTTACGTACTCCATTGTGAAATACAAGATAAAAGGAAATAAATTGAAATAAAATGAACAATAGATTGAATCAAAGAGCCGAAACTTTCATTTAGGTTTTTCATGAAATTTTGACCTCTCAATTACCTCATAGAATTTGACATATGAAATTCTTAATTCTCTCTGCTTTTTCTAATTCAACTAACAATTTGAAATGCAACCTACTACCATAAATATCCCTAACCCACTACTTTGAAATTCTTTATACAAAATCTATTGGCCCGTATAGACCGCCGTTCCATATTGGAGATCCTCTTTCTGAGAGCTTACTAGAAATATTGTTTACTCTTTGAAGGGGTGGAATCAGACTATTTATAGAGCGTATCATTTGACATCCACATGGGACATGTATAACATCGATGGTATCAGCGTAGGTGTAGCCCTTGAGGTTGCAAGCTTATGTCTATTTAACTCGATTCGATTGTTACTCTTTTAGTGAAACAAAATGAATTTGGTTGGACTGACATATGGCTCGTGGCCTTGACGTCCTATTTCAGGATGCGCAAACTTTCAAGATGCTCATGATCTTAGACTACCCGTGAGACTGAGCCTTGTCGTAAACAAACCCTCAACAAACAAAATCAAATAACTTATACTCAAACATCTAAAATTTAAAATAAGTAACAGTAATATATTGGGATTGTAACATAAAAACATTTGTAAAATTAGATTAAAAGGTTCTAAATAATGAACAAATCCAATCTTTTAAAAATGAAAATTATGTTGTGAATTTGAGGAGCACAACGATAAACAATAAAAACATGGATATGGAAAAAAATATAATATAATAATAATATATAATAAAATAAATAAATATTAAAATAAATAAAGTATAATATAATATATAAATATATAAAATAAATAAAAAACAAATAGTAAATAAATAACAAATAATGGATTTCTCCATTTTCTTCAATGTTTTTAGATTGGTCACCAATATGTGTGTCTTTCAAAACCCATCAAATGCTACTATTTATAGGCAATTTGGCAAGTAGGAGATGGATTACATGGACACTAATAATGTGTAATCTTGAAACACATGGATAATACATGGGGTAATGGATAAGTGACACATGGCTAATGGACACTAATAATTGGAACCTACATTACACCTAATTTAACATATTTATAATACTTTTGGTCAGATGCCCATTATATATGAAATATGTCTCGTTAAAACATTGCTAGGAGAAAACCTACTAGAAAAAAAATCATAATGAAGGAAAAAGATTATATTTCATATAATCTAATACTCTTTTAAAGTATATTTACTCTCCCTCATGGAAACATCACTTAAGATTTCCAGATTTTTGTCGTATTCCAATGTTGTTCACCATTTTTTCAAAGGTTGCGGTAGTTATTGCCTTTGTAAATAAGTTTGTCAGGTTATCTTTCGAACAAATTTGTTGTACAGTGATGTCGCCGTTTTCTTCAAGATCATGAACGTAGAAAAGTTTCGATGAAATATGTTTTGTTCTATATCCTTTGATTTGGGATATGCATGATGCGTTGTCTTCGTATAATATTGTTTGAAGATTTTTACTAGAAGACAAACCACATGTTCCACGAAAGTATTGATCATTGATATTGGCCATACACATTCTCGACCAGCCTCATGAATTGCAAGAATTTCAACATGATTTGAGGAAGTGGTTGTTATGGTCTATTTCACCAATCACCATGATATTGCAGTTCCTCCATATGTGAATAGCTAACTTGTTTGAGATTTAGCTTTGTGTGGATTAGATAAATATCTAGAATATGCATAACCAACTAGATCAAATTTGATTTATTTGAATAAAAAAACCCATGTCGATTGTTTCTCGGAGATAATGGGGTGTATGCTTAATTCCATTCCAATGACTTTTTGTTGGAGAAGAACTATATCCTGCTAATAAATTTACTGAAAATGCAATATTTGGTCTTGTATTATTAGCAAGTATATAAGTGCACCGATTGTACTAAGATATGGTACTTCAGGACCAATAAGTTCTTCATTATCATCTCGAGGTTGAAATATTTCTTTCTTCACATCTAGTAAACAAACTTTCATTAGAATGTTCAATGGATGTATTTTGTCCATATAAAATCTTTTCAAAACTTTTTCTGTACAAGTTGACTGATGAACAAATGTCTCATCTGCTAAATGCTCAATTTGCAAGTCAAGGCAAAGTTTTGTTTTCCTGAGATCTTTCATCTCAAATTCTTTCTTAAGATATTTTATTACCTTTGAAAGCTTTTCAGGAGTCCCAATTATATTTAAGTCATCAACTTATACAGTTATAATAGTAAATCCTGACTGTGATTTCTTTATAAAAACACATGGACATATTAGATTGTTTTGATATCCTTCTTTCAACAAATATCCTCTTAGGTGATTGTACCACATTCTCCTTATTGTTTCAATCCATATAGCGATCTCTGTAATTTTATTGAATATAATTCTCAAGAATTTGATTTCTATGTTTTAGGTATCTTAAATCTTTATGAGATTCTCATAATTGATATTATTATCAAGAGATCCATATAAATATGTTGTGACTACATCCATAAGATGCATATCCAGACTTTCGTACACAGTTAGACCAATTAAATATCTTAATATAATTGTCATCCACCATCAGAAATACATCTCTTCATAATCAATACTAGGTCTTTGTGAAAAAACATGTGCAACTAGTCTTGTTTTATATCTTGTGACCTCATTATTTTCATTTCTTTTCCTCACAAATACCCATTTGTATCCCATAGGTTTGACACCTTCTGGTGTTTGATGAGTTTAATTTTGCCTCAATTGTTTCTTTCCACTAAAACCAATCTTTTTTATGTTGACATTCTTCCACAGATTTTGGTTCAGAATCCTCATTTTCAGATATAATATCAAGAGTAACATTTGCAAAAAGATTGTCAATAACTACATGAGTTCAGTTCCATCTTTTCATATTATGACATAGTTTATTGAAATCTCATTATTATCTGTAAAATTATTATAAATAGAAAAATCCCAAAAATATTTACACTTTATAGCAAAATTTTTCAAAGTGGTTTGTACTTTTATAACAAAACTTTTTGTTATAAAATGTAAATATTTTTAAATATTTTTATATTTAAAAACACCCCTTATTATCTTTATGTGTTTTACCTTCCTCATTAGTCATGTCATGAATTTCTTCATGAGTATTTACATCCTCATCGAAGTCTTCTTGACTATTAATTATTTTTCTTTTTCGATAATTTTTATCTTTGGAACCCACTAGTCTACCACACTTTTGGGAACCGCATATTCTTGACTCATTAGTGATAATTTCTGTGTTGGGATATCAATTTTTGATAGAACAATTGCAGCTGATATATGTGACTTAGTTACTTTCTTTGCATCTATAAATGCATATGGTAATTAATTTTCTATGTTTTGCAAATGAATCATCTTTTGAACTTCAAGTTCACATTGGTCAATATGAGGATCTAAATGAGACAATAACGATGCACTCCATATAATTTCTTTTTCCAACTTCTTAATTCCTCCCCCCGATGTTGGAAAATTTGTCTCATTAAAATGAGAATCAGCAAATTGTACAATAAATACATCACCCTCAGGGGTTCAAGATATTTGATATGGGGAATCATATCTAATATATATTCCTAACCTCATTTGAGGACCCATTTTAGTACGTTATGGTGGAGTAATTGGAACATATATTGCATATCCAAATATTCTCATATGGGAAATATTTGACTCATGACCATAAGCTAAATGTAATTGCGAGTATTTATGATAAGATTCTAGCTTAATGAACATGAGAGCAAGCATTATCAGTTGACATAATATTTTGTGTATAAACATGAGCTACAAGATGTTTAACACTTATCCCAATTGACATATAATAATTATCAAAAGCTTAGGATATAAATTCACCATCATTATCAAGACGAATGATTTTAATTATGTAATAAAAAAATTGTGTCCTTAACTTAATTATTTGAACAAGTAATCTTGCAAATGCAAGATTTCAACTTGATAATAAGCACATATGTGACCATCTGCTGGATACGTCTATTAGTACCATAAAATATCTAAATGGTCTACTTGGTGGGTTAATAAGTTCACATATATCACTATGAATTCGTTCTAAAAATGTACATGATTTAGTCCCCACTTTGACTGGTGATTGTCTAATAATTAATTTGCCTTGAGAGCAAGCATCATATAACAATTCATTAGATTGAAGAATCTTTTGACTCTTCAATAGATGTCCAATTGAATTCTCAATAATTATTCTCGTCATTATAGATCCTAGATGATCCAATTGGTCATGCCAAATTGTAAATATGTTTGGATTCATGAACTTCAGGTTCATTGTTGCATATGTTTGAATTACTTGTATATGAGTATAATATAATTCAGAAGATAAAACAGATAACTCTTCCAATATACGTTTTTCATATGAGACAGCATATATGATATAAAGATACCCCATATTATTCTTTCTACCAGTCTCAATATGATAACCATTACAACGTATATTTTTAAAACTAAGTAGATTTCTCTTTAATTGATTAGAGAAAAATGCACTGTCAATTGTAAATTTTGTTCCTCTAGAAAAAATAATATTTGTTTTTCCAAAGTCTTCAATTAGGTTTGCAGAACCTGATATCGTATTGACTTTTGCTTCCAACATTGTCAGTTTGGAAAAATATTTTCTCCTTGTAAGTATTGTATGTGTAGTTGCACCTTCTGCCAGACATAGACCTTCTTTACTCATTTTTTAGTCATCCAACATATGAAAATGATCTAGGTTTCTTCATTAAAATAAAATAATTACAATAAGAAAAACAACATTTGGAATATACAAAGGTTAACAACTACTAAGAGGAAAAAAGAACATGGAGATGAATAAAAAACCAACATTAAGTTTAGATATTTTCAAAGTCAAAGGAAACACTTGATGTTCCATCAGTTCTGCCTATTTTCTCTTCAGGAGATTCAAAGAAGTATGCCACATCCAAATTTGTCATATGGGATGGGTCAAATATGTCATTTTCTTGGTATATAAAATTTACTTCTATGTTTTTCTCATTTCCTTCAGGGATGCTTGATAGAGATCAACTAAGTGTTTTGACGTACGACAGGTACGTGACGAATGCCCAGTCATTCTGCATTAGAAGCATTTATTTCAACATTTTTTGAACTCTTATCTTGTGGAGCTTTTCCTTTGTGATCATCATTTTGGTGTGGTTCTTTTGAAATTTGAATGATTAGAACGACCACCACGAAAATAATAATTATTTCTTCCTTTACCACGGTCACGACCTCGACCACGACCACGACCTCAACCATGATTATTATGAAAATTCACAACATTTACTTCAGGAAATGGTTTCGTCCTAGTTGGTCGAGATTCATGATTTTTCATTAATACCTCATTATTTTGTTTGACCACGAGGAAACATGAAATTAGTTTAGAATATTGTTTAAAACCTTTCTCTCGATATTGTTGCTGCAGGAGCATATTCAAGTCAAGAAATGTAGAAAATGAACATATCAACATCAGTAATTTTCTATCCGCATAACAACAGTTTCAAACTAGTTTTAAATAATTCGGAGTTGTAATCACTTACTAATTTGAAATATTGTAGCCTCGAGTGCATCCACTCATAACAAGCTTAAGGAAGAATAACTGTTTTTTAATGATCATACCTCTTTTTCAAATTTTTTCACAAGATATGGGGATCTTTTACTGTAAGATACTCCATTTTCAATCCTTCATGGAGATGATGATGAAGGAAAATCATAGCTTTTGCTTTGTCTTGATTGGATGTCGTATTTCTTTCTTTGATAGTCTTTCCAAGATTTATAGCATCCAAGTGTATTTCGGTATCAAATACCAATAACAAATAATTACTGCCGTTAATATCAAGGGTGACAAATTCTAATTTTGTGTGATTTGTCATGACATCATTATCATAAAATATTGTATTTATATTAAAAATTTAATAGATATTAAATATGAAAAATAATGTTAAATTTATTAACTATAACGAATAGGGAAAAACCGACATAGGATCTACCTTTAGTAAGGAAAACGATAGGAGATCGTGCTGATAATGTGTTGTGAATTTGAGGAGCACAACGACGCACAACGAGATCACAGATATGGAGAAAATATAATAAAATAAATATAATATAATATATAAATAAATAAATACCAAAAAGTAAAAAAATAACAAAGAATGGATTTTTCCATTTTCTCCAATCTTTTTGGATTGATCACCAATATGTGTATCTTTCAAAACTCACAAAATGTCACTATTTATAAGTAATTTGACAAGTAGGAAGTGGATTACATAGACACTAAAAATGTATAATCTTGAGACACGTGGACAATACATAAGATAATGAATAAGTGACACATGACCAATAAACACTAAGAATGAGCATCGACATTACACCTAATACATATTTATCATAAATTATTATTATTATTTTTTTAAAAAAAACCCCATAATGAAATAAACTCTAAATCTGTACACATACATGTTTGTTAAAGTTTAAGTTCCACCCTCCTAAAATATCAAGTTATATTTATATATATATAAGTTTCCATTGGCTGAAAGTGGGGTTGGCAATTAGTTATTGACCCATTACTTTAATTTGGAAAAGGATTAACCAAATTATGATATAATAAATTAATTACATTGGAAATTGACACATCAAAAAGAAGTTGTGCTGAATCAGCAAATACTAATGGCTAAGAATCCCAACAAAAAGGGTAAGTGGAAGATGATGTCAGCAACCCCACTTCAAAATGAAACTTCAACTTTAATTACACCACCTTATATTATTCATCCTTTTCATACATCTTCTCTTATTAATTAATATTATTCCCCTTCACTACTTTTTTCCTTCTTCTTAACCAAACAAACAAACATACCCCATATGTTACATTATTCAATTCAAGCATATAAAACAAATTTATATTTATCATCATTTTGCTTTGGATATACCCTTTACACCTATCCTCTCATGTGTCCATTCTCACTAAACATATACATTCTCTTCTTTCTTTTGTTGCTAGTCCCTTTCTACTATTTTTCTCATTACACGTGTTTGAATCTCTTTTAACTACTATTTTTCGCCTTTAAATTTCTAAAAATATCATTTTTATTTAATGTTTTAGACGCTCTAGAGCCAATAAGAGTGGATAGAGAAAGTATCATCAAATTACATATAATAGTTGGTAAGGGTGCGTCCAAGGCAAGATCCAAATCTCACAGTGAGCCCAAGCCCAATTGGAAGGAGGCATAGGGGAGTATGCATCCCAAAAGAAAAATGTCGACGTTTTGGAGTTTGAGTCGACTAGTCGAGCCAGTAAATATATACCAATCGAGAAATAACTAAGTTTAACCTAGAATGGCACCTTGCAACCTCGAGCGTCGGAAACGTCTCTAATATTGTTGGCTTTATACGTAATGATGATAGGCGAGTTTCAAATGAAGGGCCTATATATAGTCCCATTTAACCATTGAAAGGAGAGGGTAAGTAATATCTAAAGAAGAGACTCGACCTTACTTTTCTTGTAAGCACTTTCCATACTAATTTAAGTATTAGAGTGCAGTAAATTCGATACTACACCGGTGAGAGGATCTCTTATGCTTGTTAGCTTGAGAATAATCAAGACCAGACCAAGAATAAGTGGGTTGAAAGTCAAGTCTCCCACAACATCACCCAACATGGATGAAATCCAAGTGCAAAAAATAATGTACTTTAATAAGATTCTAAAACTTAGTAAGAGTTATTTCAAAAACGTATATGCGTGATCATAAAAGAAATGCCAGATTTGATTTGTTTGTTTTTTATACCACGTATGTGAAGGTATGTAGATTTAAAAATCCAGTTTGAGTTAGTGGATGTCAATTATCATCGAGTTTTGGTCACTAACCGGTGTATGTTAGTTTAATATTGCATATGGAATCTTACAGAAAATGTTGTTTTTGGCTAACTTGATATTAACTTTTTCGATATATTTCTTGCTAGAAGTATCTTTGATTCATTGATAAGAGTGGGTCCAAATAATTCAGTCGAAGTAATTGTTGAACCACAAAGATTAGATAATATTATTTAAGTAAATATTAATAATTTCAGGTATATTTAGAAATGTCGTGACCCAATAATAATTGAAGTACTTTCGATACATATTTCCACTCACTATCTTTTCACTCCCTATACAAATTCCACAAACCATCAAAATATTAGTTTCTTACTATTTTTTCCCTATAAAAGTTTATTATTTCACACTTCTTCTGTAACAAACGAGGAAAAAAAAAGGATTTTTTAAGGAAAATCTTTTATATATATAATACTTTCTTTTAATTTAAAAATTTTTCTTTATCCAGTAAGATTTGTTAAATAAAAGGATAAAAGAATATTAATTTTTCTATTTATTTATTTAGTTGAAATTAAAAAAAAAAAAAAAAACCTAGGTTTTAAAATAGGGTTTCTTTATACAGACCACTTAAAGACTTTAACTCTATTTTTAAAAAGCTTTTGACGACAAAGAAAAAAAAGTGTTGGATCTTTCCTCCCAAGAAAAGAAAAAAAACGTAGTAAGCTTTGCTTTCAATTTGGCTATTGAAGTTTTTATTAAAAGAAATTTTGGGGTCTAAATTTTTTTTTGTTAATTAGAATAAAATTTCTTTAATCTTTTTTCTAGTTTTATTGTGGTTCCGCCTTTTTTTTTTCTTAATCAAAGTTTCTCTGAGAGGGTTCTTAAACATGATTTAGGGTGTGTTTGGTACATGATAAAAGTAGAGAGTTGAGTTGGTAATTATTATCTAGAGAGTTAAATTATCTGGGGAGTTAAATTATCTGTATTTGTTTGTAGAGTTGAGTTGAGTTGATAATTATTGTCTGTGTTTGTTGTACAGAGTTGAGTTGAGTTGAGGATCTGATGCAGCTTTTTGTGAATGATATTAGTTTTATTTTTTTCTGTTTGTTTTTTATTTCATTCTTTTATTTTTTAGTTTTATACTTTGCTATTGTTGATTAATTTTCAAATATACACATATTTTCTCAAATCATTTATGACATAGACTGGACAATCTCGATTTTTTTTTTCTCAATTTGTAGAACATAATAGATTATTTTTCATATATTATTTTCAAAAACTGTAATAATTCTAATTCTCTTCAATCGGTAAAACATACCAATAAAATATATTTCATATTGCTGCTCAATTAATTGGTATATTGTATATTGTATGTATATATATTGAATGTATGTATATATATTGAAGGTAATTATCCCAATTACTAATTGGTATATTGTATGTATATATATTGAATGTATGTATATATATTGAAGGTAATTATCCCAATTACTAATTGGTATATTGTATGTATATATATTGAATCTTACTAACTTAACTTTATTATTTCACATATCATACAGTTTATTTTTATATAATATGAATAGTATATTTGGAATTGAAATTGTACATAGGATAATTACCTTTCATTTGATTATGAGTGAGAATGTGATGTAGTACAGTAACATTTTTCATAAGATCACAAAAATAATATGAACCGGCCGAACATGTGGCCGTTTCCAAAAAAAAATACAAAATATATGTTCTTTTCGATACTTATAATATTCGTGTCATAATACAAACACAAAAAATTACATGTCATGGCGTATGCAAAAGAAAAAAAAAAAAGAATCAGATCTGGATCCAAACGGCAAAGATGAGGGAAGAGAGAAAGAAATGAAAATAGAATCCAAAGTTTTGACGATAAAAAAAAAATCAAATCTGGATCCAAACGACAAACCTGAGGGAAGAGAGAAAGAAATGAAAATATATTGATTTTTAGGGTTTGTTTCGAGGGGATAAAAAAAGGGAGTTTTGAGTGGGTAAAAAAGGGTTTTAATAACCCATAGTTTTCTATATGTGCTTAACAAACAAATATGGGTAATAAATATCCACCCAACTCAATAACTCATACCCATTTATCAAACATCTCTTTAAAGTTTTGAAAAGTGTAGGTTTTTTTTTTTTTTTTTTTTTTCCAGAATTTACAGCTTTAAATTTCTTATAATTTAGGGACTGTTTTAGCATTTAAATTGGATTTTTTTGCACAAAAAGTTTACCACACGATTTCAACATTAAATGTTAACTTTGGTTCTTAGTTTTGCTTTAAAAAGGTTGTTTTTGCAATGTTTTACAACAGTTTAAATGGCCTTTATAATGGGAGTTTTCAGAAATAGAAAAATATGGGAAAATAATTATACAAATAGAAAAATTTAATTGTAGTTGTGATAGACATTGTTATCAATATCTATCACAGATAGACACTAATAGAAGTCTATCAGTGATAGAAACTGATACAAGTCTACCACTGTAGACACTGATAGAAATTTATTAGTGTCTATCAGCGATAGAAACTGATTGAAATTGATAGAAGTCTATCATTGATATATTATCAGTAATAGAAACTGATACAAGTCTATGATTGATAGAGGTTGATAAAAGTCTATCAATGTTTTTTTCTTTTGCTATTTCTGTAAATAGTTTGGTATTTTTTCTATCTATGAAAATTTCTCATAATTTTGATTTTTGGATAAAGTGTCAATTCTTTAATTAAATGTTTGTAATCTTGGGAGTTTTTATTTATTTATTTATTTCATTTTTATGGAAAACATAAAATTTTCATAATTAATTTTTTCCTAATTTATGAATGTCTTATGGGTTTTGAAAAGTTGTTGGATTGAAAAATTAAGTGATAAGTGTGGAGCATTAACTCTATCGTTTTTTTTTTTAGAATAGGTGATATTATTATACAACAACAAAGGGGATCCTACAGCTTGGGATCAAGGCATCAAAGCAACAAAGCACAAGCAAAGATAGGGTAACAAAACAAAAACAAAGCCAACAGGATAAGAACCCAAGGTGAAAGACAGAGAAAAGAACCCAAAACCCCATAAACTAGGGGCTACAACAAAATAGAGAATAACGTGAAGTTTAAAAAGAAAAAATATCCGTACACACACTAGATAAGACCAAGAAGGTCAACCCGCCAGGAAGTAGCACGACACGAACCGTAGAGACCATAAGGTGAACCAGAGCAGACACCGATCTCGGTTGACCTCCATGTAGTCGCTGATTTACGCTCCTGTCAAATGTAGTATATGGAAGCACATCAGAAAAACACGGAACAACTTACTATGCACCCCCTTACCTAACCCCACTCGCACAACCAACTCAACTCTAATCCCAACCAGTCACCCAATGCATCGAACCCAACTGACGCAACACACTAGACCACACCTCTCTCCCAAAACCACACTAAAAAAATAAATGATCCGCGACTCCACACCTCCCACACCAGAAGACACCCCCTCTGACAACAGACCTCAACTCCTCAACCATCCGCGTACCCACTTGTCCTCACTGCTAACCACACACAAAAGAAGTGACGCGAAATACCATCCCCCGCCAAAATACCAGCCCACGACATCCTAGGGCGACGAGGACATACACTCTCCAAAGCACTAGCGATAGAAAACCAACACTAACATCCGGCACCCAACCCAATAATCTCTTTCCCCCACTCTAGGCCCCACTGCCTGGATAAAATCCCAGATCTCAAGCAGCTCCTAAGACACTGTAGGCTACCTCCAACCTCCCTTACCATCCATGAACTACTGACAACCGCGTTCAAACTACTCCTTGAATCATAAACCATAGTAGACTCATATGATTCCAAAATAGCGCCCCTCGGCAAGCCAAGGATCCCACCAAAGAAAACAAAACCGTCCATCGCCAATCATCAAGCGAACCAGATGTTTAAATCTATCTCTACTTCGCAGATAGCCGTCAAGCACCAAGACCCTCCAACCTCAACTCCGAACAGCCCATAACGACCGCCCACGCAAAATATATGCCTCCACCCACGCCACCCAAAGTGACCCCAACTTAATTAAGATAAGCCAGAGCAACTTCACTAAGAGGCTACATGCTTCACACCCAACCCCCTTCTCCCAACGGCAAACACATCTCATCCCACGCCACCCGTGCATCACTCCGACTCACTACACTACCCTTCCATAAATAACTACGTAACAGATGATCAACCTCATGAGTTACACACGCAGGAAACACGAAGATGCTACACCAAAAAACTTGAAAGGACTGTAAAACAGACCTAACAAGCTACAACCTCCCAGCAAAGAAGAGGGACCTTGCTGCCCAGCTTCTAATAGGAGCTGTAATCCTCTGTATCAAAGGCGCACAATCCACAACCCTCAACCGACCCGCCAATAAAGGTAAACCCATATACCTAACAAACAACGAACCAAGAGAGACACTCATATATGCAGCTAGTTCCTCTGCCTCCCCCGACTCCACACCCGCAACAAACATGGAACTCATCCCAACATTTGCAACTAACTCAGACAGCTCTGCAAACTCTGTCAATACCTGCCTGACAAACTCCAAAGAATATCTCTCAGCTGCACAGAAAATCATCAAATCGTCTGCAAAAACAAAATGAGTTAGGCCCAAACGCTCACACCGATCATGGAACCTAAACCACATAGAAGGTTTATTCAACAACCTAGACAAGACCTCCATCACTATCACAAAAAAAAAGAGACGGCGAGTCCTTCTGCCTCAACCCCTTCCTACTAGGAACAAATCCTTCAACGGAACCATTAATCATCACAGAGAACTTAGGTGAAGTAATACAAGCCCTCACCCAACTAACAAACTGAAGGGGCGTACCTATAGCCAACAACACACCAAACAGAAAATCCCAATTGACCGAATCGTAAGCCTTCTGAAGCTCTACCTTTAGCACACAGCGCGGCTTCCCTCTGCCTTCCTTGTAGTTCCCCACGAGCTCATGACACAATAAAATGTTATCGAAAATCGACCTACCCGGAACAAATGCAGACTGATTACTACTGATGAAATCAGGCAACCACAACCGAAATCTCTCAGCTAAGATCCTCGAGATACACTTATACATAACATTGCAACATGAAATAGGACGAAACTTCTCCATACGTTCAACTCCCCGCCTCTTAGGGATGAGAGTAATAGCAGTAGAATTAACTCCACCAGGCAGGTAACATGTCTAAAAAAAATTTAGCACAGCGTCACAAAAATCATCTCCAACCACACTCTAAGCAGCTCTATAAAAATCCACCGAAAACCCATCAGGCCTAGAAGCCTTCCCAGACTTCATCGAAAATAAAGCCTTCTGAATCTCCTCCTGACTCACTATCCGACCAAGGGCCTCAACACCTTCCTCGGGCCAGCTAAACTGCATAATATCACCAATTCGGGCAGTAAGATCCCTATACCCCACATGCTGAGCCCCTAAGCAACCCCGAAAGAAATCTATCGCCACCCCTGCCACCCTGTCATGCACCGTCTGGCGAGTTCCCTCAGCATCCACGACCATAAACAAGCCACTACAGCTGCGACAAGAACGAACACAGTAATGGAAAAAAGTTGTGTTCTTATCATCTAACTCCAGCCACTTGACTCTAGCCTTCTGCCGGAGCGACGCCTCCTCCAATCTCACCACTGACCAGAACACCTCAGTGGCCCGAACCGCCTCCGCACACACCGACTCTGAATCAGGATTCCTTTCTACTGCAGCCTGAGCAGTCTCCATAACCTGCCTAGCTGCCCGTCCCTCATCAGCTAACACAGAGATACGCCTACCAAACGAAGCAAATAACCCGCTTCACTACCTTTAAATTATGCACAAAACTAACCATAGGAGACACATCCTCAGACCTTCTTCATACGGACCTGATAGTATCAAGAAAACCCTTTGCCTCCGCCCAATGAGAAAAATAATGAAACATAAGGGGCGGCCTGCTCCTGTCTCCCTTGTAGAAACCAGAAGAGGGCTATGATCAGAAATCCCCCATTGACAACCTCTAACCTCTGAATATGGAAAAGCTACCTTGATCGCAAACGGTGCAAAATACCATTCCTCTGAAGTTTACTAGTCTAGGTAAACCAGTTACCTGTCACACCCAACTCAACCAGATCCGCCTCCAATCACACCCTATCAAACTTCTCCATTTCCCTCATGCTAGGGCAACCACCAAAATCCTTCGAGCTACTACGAATAGCATTAAAATCCCCCAAAAAAACTCCAGGAAGCTGCCATAAGGTACACACATCAATCAACTGAGACCACAAATTCCTCCTCTCACTCACGTGGTTAGAAGCATATACAACACCAATATGTACCCTAGCACTAGATACAATATCCACTAAGGTTCCAGAAATGAATTGATCCCCACTGACATCAATGGAAAAATCATAGACACTCTTACGCCACATCACCCAAATCCTCCAAACTCCCTTCACACTATAGCCTGTCTCTTATACACATCTAGATGTGTATAAGAGACAGCACTATAGCTACACACACAACTCCAAGCACCACCAAACCTACCCATCACCATACCAAAATTCTCACGACGAACCCTCGTCTCAAGCAAACTATAGAAACTAACACATGAGGAATCTAGAAAGTCTGCCACCACCCTACACTTGACAGGGTCATTCAACCCCCTAACATTCTAGGAACACCAAATCATGAATCTTGCAATAGATCACACCTACCACTTCCCACTAGGCCTTTGCCCAAACTCACGCACATCCCATCCATAACAAATAATGGATCAGGATCTGCCTGTACTAGTGCCAAAGCCAACGAGTCTCCCCCCTTATCACACAAAACATCAAACTGATTACGATCATCAACATACTTTACAAACCCCGTTATTCCAGGGGACCCATAAACTACTCTGCTCTTTAAGGGCGCCGTACCCGGTGACCCACTACCACTCCTATGTCCTACACCTCCTCTATCACGCCTACGCCGACTAACCATAGTAAACTCTTCAGCCCTCCCTGCATCCTTAATCTCATCCATTGGGCTAGCTCCCCTCGCACCCATACCCAAGTCCTGCCCCTTCCTCACACTCTCAATTCCCCTATTCTTCTCCAAACACCCCTCATTGACTGCCACAATACATAACTTCTGACCCTTCTCCAGACCCTGTTGCTCACACACCGCCCCATTATGCCCAAAATAACCATAGCAAGAACACCTACGAGGTTTCCACTCATACACAACTGGAATAATAAACTCTTGACCCCGCATTCTAACAGTGATTGAAGGAGGCATTAACGAATCCATCTGAACACAAACCCTCGCATACGTTGACCGTCGCCGCTCTCTTGTTGCAACATCAAAAGAGACAGGTTTACCCACGACACTAGCTAACACTGCTAAACCCTTATCCGTCCACAACTCTAGGGGAACACGCTTCAGTTTAATCCAGATAGGAACAGAATCAAAAACAAAGATTTCAGGAACAATACTTGGAGACCACTGTCGTAATAAAATGGGCTTGCCACCCAAGTGCCACAAACCATTCTCCAGCACCCAATCTCGTGACTTTACCTTATGAAATTTAAAGATAATCAAACCGTTTTTTTGTCAATGTTGTTTTTTTGGGGTTTAAAAGTCTTATTTTACAAAACTCATTATGAAGAAAATTATTTAACATGGAAAGAATAATGGGTGGATAAGATGGGTTATCTTGGGATTACTTTTAGATCCGTTAAGACACGATGTTGGTTTCTAATTAGTAAGTTTGGATATGTTTACGCTTTTAGAAAGTTGACATTCAAGCGATTGAATTTGGGATTTTGGAGTGAGATCACGTGATTAATAATTAAGGTAAGTAGTTTCCACATCCTTTCCAAAATATAAATTTTGACTATTGTGATTTAATGAACTTTGAAATATATTTGAAAAAACGTTCGAACCATATGAAATTGTTTGCTTGCTTTAAATAATTTTCTTTTTAGAAAGCATGTTTTGTGTGATTTGGGATTTGATTGAAAATACTTTGTATATTTCTATTTGACTTTATAAAATAAAAGTATATGACTGTTCTGATGATTGAAAATATTTTGACTGACCTTGAATTGAAAGTGTTACTATTTATTTTATTTTATTTTATTTTTCATCAACGCAAGTTGCTATGACTTGCGGCAATAAATTTTCCTTTATTTCTCAATCGTTCACCAATTGAGGACTAACGCATTAATTACAGAAAAGTTAAAAGAATTAAAGACGGTACAAAAATAAATGCAAAGGATATAAATGAAGAATTAAATTCATAAAGTCAAGAAACGAATTAGATGAATAAGTAAAGACAAAATTCAAGAATTCAATAAGACAGGAATTTAAAGAAAGCGTTAAACATAGATGTGAGATATAGACCGAAAGATGTGTTTCTTTGAGTGAGCGCAATCCACATCCCTGCAAGCGGTCTGACTTGCCTGCCCAATTTCCTAGGGACATTGCTCCTTTCCATTGGATCCCGGGGCTTCAGAGTTGCTGGGCAACGTTCCTGGTGCTCTATTTCTCAGCTCAGATGCCAGCTAGCCCACTTGAATCTCCAAGTTTCGAATTGAAGACGCCTGCGCTTGCATTACTATGTCATTTTTGTCCATATATTGTTTAAGTAGGGCCTCTAATGAGCTTCCAGAGGTGTTTGAAGATGAGGGTTGCTGGTTATGTGATTGCCTTGGTTGCCCCTGGTTTGAGTTATGGTGAAAAGGAGGATTTCCTTGACTGCCACTCTGATGGTTGATTGGCCCCCCTTGGTTAGGATTGCCTCCCCAACCCAAGTTAGGATGGCTCCTCCAGCCAGGATTGTAGGTATTCCTGAAGGGGTTGTTTTGGATGGCGCATACTTGCTGGAGATTCGATGGGCATAGTTCTGCTACATGAGCCCCTCCACAATTAACGCAACTTATTGCGGCCACTTGAGCCGGCACAGTGGGTTGTGCTGATTGTTGAGGAATGGCTCCTTGATTGATTGCCATCGATTAAAGGATGGAGGTCACCGCGACCATCTAAGCGGCCAACGTGGTCATTGTCTCTGCAGGGACAATGGTAGTTTCATTCTTTCTTCGTTCGGCGCCTCGGCCTCCATAGCCATCATCAATCCAGTCATCCATGTTCCGCAATATGCGGTCAAGGATGACTTTAGCCTCAGTATATGTTTTGTCCATAAAACCTCCTGCCGCAGAGGCATCAGAAATAGCCTGCGTCGATCTATTCAGGCTGTTATAAAAGGTCTCCATCATCATGCAATCGGGTATCCCAATATGCGAACAGTTTTTCACCAATCTTCTAAATCGTACCTAGGCAGTGCTCAAGGTCTCATTCTCCATTTGCTCGAAGTTCAGCACGTCCTTTCGTCGCCTTACATTGACGACCGGTGGGAAGAACTTCTTTATGAATCGTTCCACCAGTTGATCCCATGATGTGATCTCGTTTGGCTTCAATGAGTGAGCCCATCTCTTGGTTTCGTCCCTCAAGGTGTAAGGGAACAAATACAGTCTAATACTCTCCAGGGTAACGCCAGGTAGTGAGAAATTGCCGCACATTTCAACAAAGCTGGTCAAGTAGACATGCGGGTCTTCACCTTGCAGACCCCCAAATTGCCCTGCATTTTGGATCATTTGTAGCATGACCGGCTTTATTTCGAACCTTGCGTTCTCCTTAACAATAGGCCTCGAAATCCTCATGGGGATGTTGCGATCAACAGCTAGGGAAACCGGATCCTGCGCTGGCCTAACAGCCTCTTGATTTACTACGGGAACCGCATTATCGTTATTATCTTCCATACTCGCTGCTTTCTTTCGCCTTATCCGATTCTAACGTGCCCGTGCACGAAAGGTATGCTCGATCTCAGGTCAGCTTTGAATTCTGGTTCAGCACCAGTACTCATAAACCGTCAAGCTGCTCTCCACATTGAATAGCTAGTACAACGAGATCTGTCTTGCAAAACACCACAAACACACTAAAATAATAAACCGTTAACCAGTTCCCCGACAACGACGCCATAAACTTGTAACGCGAATTTTTTTAGTATGATGCAAGTCCATGCCATAAACTTGATGACATAGATTTTATGCGATGATATGTGATACTACTTCTAGATATGCGTTATTAATGAATGTTTGAGGTTATTACGTTATGTTTGTGATATATGCGACCATGAGTTTTTCAATTTATAAAAGAGTTTTGTGTACAAGTAATTAAACATCCGATAAAGTAAAGTAAAACGGTAAAAATGCGATAATAACATAAATTGTGTTAAAGTAAATCTAAGCTCAAATGATACAAGATACTGAGGTCAAGGCTAGCTGTGAAGATTATACAAAGATCGTGTAATGCGGTGACAAGTCTTACATGTGAAGCAGAAACAGAGAAGATAATTAATACAAACATCGTAAGTTCCTTAATTTCGTTAAAGATATAAGTACGGTTCCGCTTTTTCCTTGCCGTACACCTCTCGGTGTTCGGCCGTGTTCCCACATCTCTGTGGTGAAACAGGGACGAACGTAATGAACACAAGGTTGCTTCCATCTCTGAAAGTACTACTTGATTTAGTTAACGCATTCTTCTAACCTTCTCTCGACAGATCAGAATGACATCTTCACTTCTGCTTTCACAGGTGAAGATGTCGTCTAGCATACCTTAGCTAAACGCATTTCTCTCTTTAGCACAAATTAAGTTATTCATTTAATCCATATAAATTACCAAGGTATTAAGAAAACTTCATGGAGAAAACGATTAATGGAAGAGTGGGAATGGAAAGGATCAAGACATTCAATAACACTATTTATCTGATACATGATTTGTGAATGAAGAGATTAAGAGAATGAAATACAATTGATGAAATAGAGTTAGAAACAAATACAAATAAACGCCAACGTCTTGGCGCCGATCTGGATGGAGATTTGCTTGTCGGCGTGGATGGATCGTTCCGAAGGATGACCTTCCCTCTCAGACTTGCTCAACCGGTAGCAGGGATCTAAGCACAGAGCTTCACGGTGGGGATGTGGCAGAATCACACTGAGACTCACCTCTCGGCCTTGTCACTTTTCTTCCCGGATTCCTTCCGATCAGTACTCAGCTCAGCCTCTATCTCAATAATCTAGCATCAATTATCCCTCGTATCAAGTATATCTTCTCTGAATTCTATGGGGGTATTTATAGGTGAAAAGCTTTGACTCTTAGCTGATGAACCCCACTTCTTGTTATGGAAATTTCGAAGATGGAGGAATAAATATTCCTTCTGTTATGTAATCAGACCATCAAATCTGCACAACGGTTAGTTGTACCCGTGTCACAATCCTCCACGCTTGCATTGCTCAGCTGAATCTCTCGATCGGTTGTTCGCATGCGGTGTTGTTTTTATTACCGCATGCGGTTGAAATTCAGCTCGGGATCGACTGCTGCATTGCGCCATCATTGCGTTAATTGTCTCTTCATTGTTGAGTGACGGATGCAATGTGACAGAGATGCGTTGTTCAGTTTCTCGTTGAGCCTTGATCGCAAGCGGTGACTTGGTTTCCTGCAAAACAGAGTAGAAATATCATCTTCTACCATCTTAATGATGTCAGTGGGTGTAATTACGATAATTTATATTTATTGTATTTCTGAGCTAATTTTTATACAATCGACGTATATTCCTTCTCTTTTGGCCGCAATATCTGAATAAGGCAGCATAAATAACTTGTATTTCTACAAGTTATCAAGTACTATAAGACTTTGACTGAAAAACTGAAAAACAAAAAAAAAAGTTGTTTGTTTGAAAGTTTAAACTTCCATGTTTCAAAATGTTTTTTTTTAATGTACTGTGAAGTTGATGTGGAAGTTATTTTTGTACTTACCTTTGTTTTTCAAAATGTTTTTAAGATGAAAGTGCAAGCGATAGTTCTGACAGTGAATGAAGAATTAGCGTTCTAACATAGCACAAAAAGCTAACTCATGTCTTAGGAGTATAGACTTCTGTTGAATCTTTGATAGTCATAATTGTTCTTTATAGTTAGTCTCGGTGATTTCTAATTATTTCTTCTTCACATATTGGTTAAGTAATTTATGTTTGGTTGTTGAATTTTGACTTGTAATCTCAAGCCATAGTGTTATGTTATTAATGAGATTATTTCCTCTAGTTTTAGTTATGTTTTATGCATTTTTATTATAATAGTTAAAATACGGGTTGTTACATCTTCACCTAGGATTACCGTTGCTCTCATTTATCCCTTTGACTAATTTCCAATTCTAGAAATGGTGTTTTTAAAATAAAATCGAATCATTAAAAAAAAAACATTCTGAACTATATCAAAACACTTTAAAAATATACAATGAAGTGTGAACTATTATATTATTATTATAAAAGAAATTAATTAATAAGAAGTATTCAAATATTGATTACTTTATAAAGAAATCAATATTTGACTACTTCTTATTGAAGTATTTGTTTATTAAAAAGGAAAAAAAAAACTCTCAACCACGTCTTAATTAAATATAAAAATTAGGATTATTTTCAAATATAGAAAAATGATTCGATTTATTTAATAATACAGTAAAATGTTACTGTCTATTAGTGATAAATACTGATTGATAGAATTGACATGCAATAAACGAAAGCAAATAGAATCATTAAGTACTATAACTATATCAATTTGAGTAAACAAACATGCAAGCTCACTAAACTTTCTTAGGATTTCAAAATTACCATACATTTGAAGATCTCTTCAAATCAGCAACACCTTGCTCGTTTTTCCTCTCCAATTGCTTGTAGATAACCACTTGATCTAACCATGATCAGTAAGTTGATCGTTCACAGATTGTCAGTATTAACAGCTAGGTCAAAATTACAATTTTACCCATGTAATACATCTTGCTCCTTAAGTCTCCATTAATCCAATAATGAACAATTGGTTTATAGTCCTACCAATAAACCGAGTCCCTCTCTGTCATAGAGAAAGCATTGGCCCCTTTGTTTAAGACTAGAAATCAGTATGTAAGGGAACAATCTATCTGCTAACCCTAAAATGGGTAGGAGCGAATTTCATCTTGCAGAACTATGTCCCCAGCTATCTACTCGGTCTTACCCCTAAAATAGGAGACTTATTGAGCGACGCTGTTAGGTTACTCTCACCCATGCAGATTAAAGGATAATCCCGAACAAACAAGAGTTCATAGTTAGCTCAGGATTATGATCGATTTACTTTAGGTCATCAGATTGAAATAATCAGTTTTAACAATAAACGGTCATTATAAAGAAAAATGACTATTTCGTGGTCCGGTCTTATGAAAACATCTTTTGCATAGGATGCCCCCACTTGCATGTCTCCACATGAACGATTTTGGCATCACATCATTTGTATCAAATACAAAGCAGGCCGCATCCATAGTGTCTCCAAGATAAGGTACCCAACCCTATCCTTATACTTATAGACCATTTTGCTATATACTCAAACCTAATCCTCTTTTATGTCTCTACATAAAGTTCAAGTATTCATACTATAGTCAGGGGTTCATTAGTTTATTGGATTTAGGCTATTACTAATGCAATTTACACATTCAATAACAATTTCACTTAATAAATCTCAATAACAACTTTACTGCAAATAAAATATGTTTAATGTCTACAAACTACAAGTTTTAGGACATATAACCCAACAAACTCTCACTTGGACTAAATCTCCAGTGGGTTTACATATATACAAATATATACAATGTTGAGTATGTGAGAATAAATATAAATTCAATAAACTAGGGCATTAGATACCCATTAATTCTCCCACTTGCCCTAGATTTATCTATCTCGTAGTCCTAGTCCAACTAGGCGACCTTCAAACACTTTAGACATGAGGACCTTTGTAAATGGATCAGCTAAATTGTCTTCTGAGGCTATCTGCGTGACTATCACGTCTCCTCGGTGTACTATCTCTCTCATAAGATGGTACTTGTGCTCGATGTACTTCCCGCGCTTATGGCTTCTTGGTTATTTTGAGTTTGCAATTGCTCAATATTATCACAATAGAGGGTGATTGGCATACATATTTGGAACCACTTCCAACCAATTAAGAACTTTCTTAGCCAAACTTCTTTTTTTGCTGCTTCACATGCAGCTACATACTCCACTTCCATGGTGGAATCAACAATACAAATTTGTTTTATACTCTTCAACACTATAGCTCCTCCATTTAGAGTGAATATCGATCCCAAAGTAGATTTTCTAGAATCCACACTGGTCTAAAAATCAAAATCAGTGTATCTAGTAAGGATTAAATCCTTAGCGCCATACACAAACATATAGTCCCTCGTTCTCCAAAGATACTTGAGGATGTTCTTAACGACAGTTCAATGATCATATCTAGGATTAGACTGATATCTGCTGACTATTCCAATTGCATAGCATATGTCTGGCCGTGTATACAACATGACATACATCAAACTTCAAAATATTGATACATAGGGAATTTGTTTCATAATCTCAACCTCTTGAGGTGTCTTAGGACATTATTCCATAGGCAAATGAATTCCATGTCTGAAAGTAACAAATCTTTCTTAGAATTTTGCATTTTATATCTAGACAACATCTTGTCTATATAAGATGCCTGAGTAGAACGCTTTTTGCATCTTCCAAATCCTTCATTTGAAATTGCGATGTCAACCATCTCTTAACGTCAGCTAGGAATTCTATCTCATTTCCAATGAGTAGAATATCATCAACATATAATACCAGAAAAGCTACAGTTACGTTGACAACTTTCTTGTAAACACAAGGTTCGTTAACGTGTTGTTCAAAGCCATGGGATTTGATCACAGTGTCAAATATCATATTCCAGGATTGAGATGCTTGTTTCAACCCATAAATTGATCTTTTAAGCTTCCAAATCTTTTACTCTTGACCTTGCTTTATAAACTCCTCTAGTTGAGACATATAGATACACTCTTTAAGATAGCCATACAGAAAGGCTGTCTTGACATCCATTTGCCATATTTCGTAATCATAACAGACAGTAATGGATAAGAGTATTTTAATTAACTTGGAGAAAGGGTTTCTTCATAGTCTACCCCTCTCTTTAGGTAAACTTTTTTGCCACGAGTCTAGCTTTGTAGGTCTATATCTTACCAGCTTGGTCTCGTTTTCTCGTATAGATCAATTTGTAACCAATAGGTTTTACCTCATTTGATTGATCTACAAGTTCCCGACTGAATTAAAGTACATAAACTCCACTTTGAGGTCCATGACTTTTATCCATTGGTCTCAATCTACATCTTTGATTGTCTGTTTAAAGGTTAATGGATCCTCTAAGTCATCATCATGTATGATGACTTGAGTTTATATCAAACCCATGTACTGGTTAGGTTGTTGAACAACTCTCCTACTACGTCGAGGCATTCTCAACTCTTGAGAAGAATGTGGACCAATTTCATCAATATCTCTTGTTGAAGGACCAGTCTGATCAACAACTCTTATTGATCTATCTATAGTTTCTTTGGAAATCTCATTAATACTAGCTTACTGTGAGGTTGATAGTCCATATTTTGTCTCTTTGAGGTGACCTACAAATAGGAATACTTTTGAAAAATGTTTCAGTTTCTTCAGGTTCTGTACCAATACATGTGCTGGACATCTCCAAATCCTAAAGTGACATAAACTACCTTTACGTCCTCTCTATAACTTGTAGGGTGTTTTTGAAACACTTTTCGAGGAAACCATGTTCAAAATATATACAACAGTTTCTACTGCATGTCTCCAAAATGAATTAGGCAACTGAACATAACTCATCATCAAACGAACCATGTCCAACAGAGTTCTATTTATCCTTTCTACTACACCATTCTATTGAGGTGTACCAAGTGCTATGAGTTGAGATTGAATTCTGTGTTCTATCAAATAGTCTTGGAATTTTACGTCCATATACTTGTCACCTCGATCTAATCAAAGTGTTTTAATCATTTTACCTAATTGATTCTCAACTCTTGCCTTATATTCTTTGAACTTTTCAAGGGTTTTAGACTTATGATGCATTGGGTAAATATAGTCATATCTAGAATAATCATCAATAAAATTAATGAAATATTCGTACTCTCCTCATGCTTTAACATCATCGGACCATAGAGGTCTGAATGTACATGCTCTAAGGGTTCTTTAGCTCTAAGACCTTTTCCCGTAAAATATTTTTTAGTCATTTTACCCACAAGATAAGACTCACAGGGCGGTAGAGAGTTGTCTTCTAACTTGTTTAGGAGTCCACTCTTAACCAATCTCCTAATCTTATTGAGATTAATGTGGCAAAGTCTTAAGTGCCAAAGATAGGCATTAGGAGAGATTTTTCGTTTCTTATTTTGAGTTTCAGCTTTTTTATGTCAAGGGTATATAGATGCACTAGTTTATTGCATTTTCTCTTTTCTCAACATTATATATTTGTATATATTAGTAACCCACTAGAATTTTAGTCAAAGTGGAAGATTGTTGTGAATGTCCGAAAGCTCACAGGTCGTAATCATAGAAACATAATCTATTTATCAATAAAAGTATTGTTGAAGCTTCTATTCAATAAAAATATTATTGAAATTGCATTATATAAAAAAAATCCAACAAACGAATCCATGGCTATAGTATGAATACTGTAACTTTATATAGAGACATAAAAGAGGATCCAATTATAGTATATAGTGAAAAAGGTCTATAAGTATATGGATGAGATTGTGTACCTCGTCCTGAGGAAACTATGGATGCGACCTACTTTGTATACTGATACAAATAATATGATCCCAAAATCGTTCATGTGGGCACATGAAAGTAGGGGCATCCTATACAAAAGAGTTTTGCATATGACCGAACCACGAAATAATCACTTTTTCTTTATAACAATTGTTTACTGTTAAAACTAACGATTTCAATTCGATGACCAAGGGTAATTCGATCTTAATCCTGAGCTAACTAGGAACTTCTGTTTATTTGGAATTATCCTTTGATTTGCATAGGTGAGAGTATTTCAACAACACTATTCAACAAGCCTCCCATTTTGAGGATAAGATCGGATAGAGAGCCGGGGACATAGTCTTGCAAGATGAAATTTACTCCTACCCGTTCTGAGTTAGTAGATAGGTTGTTTCCTTAAGTACTGATTCCTAGTCTTAAACAAAGAGGCTCCATCCTTTCATGGTTGAGAGTGACATAGTTTATAAGTTGAACTATAAACCAATTATTCAATAAAGGATCAGTGAGAGCTTAATGAGCAAGATGTATTTATAGGAGTAAAACGATAATTTTGACCTAGTTGTAAATATGAACGACATATGAAGGATCAACTTGCTAATTATGGTTAAATCAAGTAGACAGAAATATATCTATAGTGAGGAGAGTGCAACCATCGAGCTATAGTGGTATGTCTCGATGGTTAACGAAGATTGATCGACTCAGGTTAAAGAGTTTAATCAATTAATCTTAAATTGTTGGAGCTCATGATCTATTGGTCTATAAGGTCCCTCTACTAGCTCGTAAAAAACATTAAACATTGGATTAGAAAATTGAGCAAATTTGAAATGTTCAAATTCAAAAATAGAGTTTGGAATTTGAAATATTCAATTTTAATTTTAAGGTTTGGATAATTATATTCGATATAATTGACGTTTAAATTTATCGAAATTAAACGTAATGGGAGAGTTTTTAATATTTCAATATTGATTACATGAATAGGGATTCATGTTTAAATTAGGTATTTTATTAATTTAATATTTTATATTAAATTGTTAACTAATTAAATAATTTAATTTAATTAATTATTATTTATTTAAATTAAATCAATTTCAATTTAGGAAATTTAATTTAAATTTAATTTAATTAAGTTGAAAAAATTGAGAGTTGAGTGGAAAAATCCAACATTGAGTTTTTAGTGGATTTTTCCACATTTTGACAACTTACCCATTCACTTAGTGCTAATTGAGGTGTCAATTAGCTAAATGTATGAGTGTTTGCATGCTAGAACTTATTAAATACTTCATTATTCAGAATTTTGAAGGTCATACAATCCAATTTTCTGAGATTTAAAGCAGAAATTATTTTGTTTGCTAACTCTCTCAAACCTTGTCAATCTCTCTAAAATCATAGTTTCTACTACTCATTCCAAGGCTGAGAATAGTAGAGAAGCTCCTCATGTTGGTCTACTAGAGAAGCTCCTCATGTTATTTTATGTGGTGAAATAATAGAAGGAATTGCGGTGATGGGAAATACGTTGTGCAACAAGTTTTCTCAGTAGAACCCAAGTATAAATCTTGCTGAGTTTCTTGGTAAGTCCAGGGTCGAACTCAGAGACTAAGGAAAACAATATGCGGTAATAATTTTTAAGATAACTTTGCGGTAACCAATAAATCAAAGAGTTGTTGGGTTGTTGTTTGCGGTAAAACAAATATATGCGGCGGAGTTAAGAAAAGATTGATTATGCGACAAATACAGTGAGTGTGCAGAGGAACGTGTTGAGAAGGTCTTTAGCTAGCGTTTCCCAAGAATGCGTTCAAACTATGCGATCATGCTACACTCATGCGACAACAAATCATTTTCCAATGCAAATGCAGTAACTCCTAATTCTAGGATGCATACGATGAATGCGATAATGTCCATAGAGCTTATTCCTAAGTCTCTACTTCTTGCCTATGCGATGACGCAAGATGCACACAAAGACAAGCTGACCTCATACAATCATAACCTATCTCTAGGATGCATGTGATGCGTTAATAGCAAACAGTGTTTATTCCTAAGCTCCTATCTCTCTATTATGCATTTCTAATCTGACTCTTTCGAGCCTAGATTCTAACCTAAATTTTCCAAGCCTAGATTCTATCCTTAGACTACCCTCCCGAGTATCTCTAATAGACGAATGACACATACATATTACAAGATAATCGCATACAACGAAGATACCCAATTATGCTAACTAAGTGATTCCCAACCCATTCTACAGATTTAGCTGCTCATGCGTAATGTATAGAGAGTAAATAAATATAAAGATGTAAATTCCATTTCTATAGATAAGTTTAGAGTACCAAATGACAATGGAAGATAAGGGTAGAGAGCCTGGTAGCAATTCCTTGCTTCCCAAGGCTTTTACATCGTTAACTCTATTCTGCTCAAAAGATGTTCCTGCTTCCGCAGAAGTTGGCTCTCTCTCTGATCTCGACGCTTCTGGCACTCTTCCAAGTTCACTGGAATGATCTCTCGGTACAATCTTACTTCCCTCGCTTACGCCTTCTAAGTAAAAGAAAACTAAGAACAAGGCTACTTCTATCTAAGGAAAAATTCTCTAACTGTCGAACCCCTTCACTGAAGGTGGCCTCTGGTATTTATAGAGCTTCGGAGTGAAAGGCTTCTTCTCTCTTATGATTGCATTGATGGGATGGCATTAATTCTCTGTCTAAAGCTTGAATATTTTTCACCGAAAAGTTGAGTGTACTTGCTACTGTAGGTCGTTAACAGCTTGTCAACTTAATTCGGAATCGACCGTCATCAACTTTCTGTCCCATCGTGATTTATTACGCTTTTTCATCCACATGCGCCGACTCTATGCAGAAACCTTCCTGAGCAGATATTCGCAAGTGCAAATGATCGCATAGCTTTGCGTTAACGCAATCTCTTAATGTGCAGATATAGCCTTGCGTTAACGCAATCTCTTAATGTGCAGATATAGCCTTGCGTTAACGCAATCTTTTGATGCGCTCGGCCGTTGATTTCTTTGGATCGCATTTTTCGCCTTGCGTCAACGCATGTTCTGCACAAAATTACATAAGTTAACTGTTTTAATGCGATTGACGCATGCGACCACAATGTTGTGAACTTAATGCTTTTGGACGCAATCTTGTATATTTTTATCAACGCAAACCTACATTGTTTAATAAATTAGCACTATAATAACGTGCATTTCTGCTCGTTATCACACCTCCAAATTTAAACAATGTTTGTCCTTAAGCATAAGCTAAATATTTTCTTTAGAAAGTCGACCGCAATCTCTTTTCCTAGATTTCTCAAGGATGCCTTATTCAAATCCTATACACCAAAATTTTCTTAATTTTTGTCCAGATCTCTTCATAAAATATTTCTAGAATTTAGGGACCGCAAGTTTAACCTTCAAAAAGACTTTACTAGATTTCAGGTCATTGCATGATTTATTTTTTAAAAAAAAAAACTTTTTTTTTCACTAGGGTGTTAAATGATTTTTTTTTATCCTTGCATATTTTAGACATTATTATTTTTTTCTCTTTGACCTTGCGCTAATCATAGTGCTTTGCCTTCGTTTTGCCTTGCCCCCACGGGTGTCATGCGGATATCCAACTACGAGCAAGGCGTTCTTTCTTAGACTAAACTCATGCTCATTTGGTAGCGGAGTTGTGGTCATTTACTTATGCGTTGATCACGATTCCTACCTTCGTTTTGGCTTGCCCCCACGTGTGTTATGCGGACATCCAACTACGAGTAGGATTCGATCGCAACGTTATGATTTTTTTTTAAATAAGCAAGGCTAAAAATAGCAAGGTCGAAAATGAATACCGCACCCCCAAATTTAAAATGCGGCAATGTCCTCATTACCAAAAGATTGAAAGAAGTCATGCGATGTTCTTAGGAAGTTCGTAAAGTGTCAGTTTGAAAGAAAGCTAGCAGACCACTAACTTCTAGAAATATTTCATGAGGTGACTGTCCTAAAATTAAGTTGACTCTAGTGTATACGAAAAAATAGAAGCATGTGTTTCATCATTGAAATCATAATTGACAAAGAGAAATCATGCGGTGACTGACTAAATTGATCAATGTTAAATGATTGCGATAACCAAAAAGGATGCGGTGATAAAATTTTCAAAATTAAAATGCGACACGATAGTGCAAAATTTGGAATAAAGTCAAGGAAAGATACAACCCCCAAATTTGCGTTGTCGCCTGCATTATTTGTTGATGCATCCTGTTTTGCGACGATCTACTTTCTTTGGATTGCGATGACGAAATTAAGTAGTTGCGTCTTCGTGTAGCGCCTCCGCAATCGATTACCTCGATCGTTTGCCAAGAAAAACATCAAGATGGTTAAATAATAAAATGAAGTTAACAAAAATTTTCTCTCTTTTTTTTTTAAACAGATATAAAGACTTTAATTTTTCGGGAAAGAGCCGTAACCGTGAATTGAAAAGTAAGACCTTTTGTCCGATGTGGAGATTTTTGCCACATAGCCGGTTTTCATGCCAATTGCTCGTTCTTTGTAAATTTTGGCATTTTCATAAGTTTGCATTCTTCCCTCATCAAGCTCGACCAATTGGAGTTTTCTTGCTTCCCCTGCATCTTTTAAGTTGAAGTTAAGTTTCTTCACCGCCTACAACGCTTTGTGCTCCAGCTCCAGTGGTAAATGACATGCTTTATCGAACAACCAACGCATACAGAGACATGACTATCGGTTTTTTGTAGGCAGTCTTATGCCCACAGCGCATCGTCCAGCTTTGTTGCCCAGTCTCTTCGCGAAGACTTTACCACCTTCTCCAATATCAACTTAATTTCCCGGTTGGACACTTCAGCTTGACCATTCGTCTGTGGATGGTATGTGGTGGCCACTTTGTGGAGGATATTACATTTGAGCAGTAGATTTTTGACGAGGTAATTGACAAAGTGGGAGCCTTCGTCACTTATTATGGCAGGTGGAGTGCCAAAACGAGTGAAAATATTTTTCTTCAGGAATTTGGAGACTATCGCCGCATCACTTGTAGCACATGCTACTGCTTCTATCCACTTGGACACGTAGTCGACGGCTAACAGAATATACTTGTGACCATTCGAAGGTTGGAATGGTCCCAGAAATCAATGCCCCAGATGTCCAACAACTCCAGTTCCAAAATGATGTTCATGGGCATCACATGTTTCCATGAAATGTTACCCGTGCATTGGCACTGGTCACACATCATCGCGTAGTCTCTTGCATCCTTAAATAGTGTTGGCCAATAGTACCTACTTTGTAATACTTTCGCCATATGGTGAATCATGACATTGCGATAATATGCATTGGTGAGTAGCATCCGGTACACACAATCGCATAATCTAGTCTGACCCCCTCTTATACAGATTTGGCTCATCCGAAAAATAATATCTGCATTCATGCTTGAGTCGCCTCTTTCGTTGGTCGGTATAATCTTCGGGAAATTACTCGCAAGCCAGATAATTTACCACGTCTGCGTACATTGGAAATTCTTCAATCTGAAATAGCTGCTCGTCTGAGAACACTGCGCTCACCTCTGACTGATTGCAATGAACCTCTGGATTTTCCAATCTGGATAAATGATCGGTAACTTGGTTCTCCGTCCCCTTGTGATCAATTATTTCCATATCGAATTCCTAGAGGAAGAGAACCCATCTAATCAATCTCGGTTTCGTGTCCTTTTTTGTCATCAAATACTTTATCGCTGAGTGGTCAGTGTGGATTATTACTTTTGTTCCCAACAAATGTGCTCTGAATTTCGCCAACACGAATATTACCGCAAGTAACTCTTTTTCTGTAGTGGTGTAGTTAGTTTGAGCAGGGTTTAAAGTCTTACACGCATATGCGATGGGATGCAGTATTGTTTTTCTCTTCTGCACTGCCACTGCTCCCATCGCATACCTGCTCGCGTCGCACAATAATTCAAAGGGAAGTGTCCAATCTGGTGCGATCAACACGGGCGCGGTCGTCAGTGCATTCTTCAAAATCATGAATGCATTGCGGAAATTATCATCAAAGTCAAATTTTCTATCGGCCTCCATCAACGCACTCAGTGGTCGTGCTATTTTTGAAAAGTCCTTGACAAAACGTCTGTAAAATCTGGCATGTCCCAAGAAACTTCTGACGGCCTTTACACTTGTTGTAGGTGGTAGCTTTTCAATTGCTTCAATTTTTGCCTTGTCCACCTCTAACCCATCCCTAGATACCTTATGCCCCAGCACAATGCCCTTTTTCACCATAAAATGGCATTTCTCCCAATTAAGCACGAGGTTCGTCTCCTCACATCTTTTCAATATCTTCTCCAAGTTGTCAAGACAAACTTCGTATGTGTGCCCATATACAGAGAAGTAGTCCATGAATATTTCTAAAGAGTCTTCGAGATATTCTGAAAACATGGCCATCATGCACCTTTGGAAAGTGCTTGGCGCATTCCAGAGGCCGAACGGCATGCTGCGAAAAGCAAATATTCCATACGGGCAGGTGAATGTGTTCTTTTCTTGATCTTCGGGAGCAATCATGATCTAATTATAACTGGCATACCCATCCAAAAACCAGTAGAAGTCATTTGCAGGTAGACGATCCAACATTTAGTCAATGAAGGGTAGAAGGAAATGATCTTTCTTTGTTGCCGCATTTAGTTTGCGGTAGTCCATGCAAATACGCCATCCGATGACGGTCCTTTGCGGTATCACCTCGTTATTTGCATTAGGGACTACCGTCATCCCTCCTTTTTTCGGCACACATTGCACGGGGCTGACCCATGTGCTGTCTGCTATCGTATAGATGATGCCCGCGTTTAACCACTTGATTATCTCCTTCTTTACGACCTCTTTTATCACATGGTTGAGTCTGCGCTAATGTTCGATTGATCCTTTGTGGTTTTCTTCGAGGCGAATTCTATGCATACAGTATGCGGGGCTAATTCCTCGAATGTTTGCGAGCATCTAGCCAATTGCTTTTACATATTTTCTTAGAATGCTCAGCAGTGCATTTTCTTGTTTTTCATTAAGTGCGGAGGAAATGATTACCAGTAGCTTCTCATTCGGCCCTAAAAACGCATACTTCAGGTGGTTAGGAAGGGTCTTCAACTTTACTATTGGTGGTTTTTTTAAGGACGGTTGCGTTGTTTTTCTTTCTTCATTCACTGTTGGCTCAACTTCTTGGGTTGCGATCATCTCATCTTCCTTGTTTATTTTTTCTGTGATCGCATTGCATGCAACAATGGATGCGATCGCATCCTCATCTTCGTTTTCCTCTTCAGGCTTCTTTTCTTCATTCAAACTCTGTTCATCGTCGGATTCATTAAGGTCTTCTTCGTCATGATATTTCATGGCTCGAATAATGTCAAACTTGAGCTTCTGTCTATTCACGCTCAAGGTGATCTCTCCTTTGTGCACATCAATCTGGGCACGACCGGTCGATAAAAATGGTCGCCCTAAAATGATGGGCACATCTTTGTCTGCTTCGTAGTCCAAGATGATGAAGTCTGCTGGCAATATAAATTTGTCGATTGTAACCAGCACGTCCTTCATCTTCCCCTCTAGATGCACCAGAGATCTATCGGCTAATTGGAGAGTCACTGTTGTGGGCATAAGTTGCCTCATATTCAACTACTTGAAAATTGACAGAGGCATCAAGTTAATGATGGCTTCAAGATCGCATAGCGCTTGCCCGATGTATAATCCTCCAATGAAGCAAGGGATAGTGAAACTCTCAGGATCGCACATTTTCGGTGGGATTATGGATTTTGAGCTCTGCGTCAAAGCCACCGTGGTGAACTTACCAGTGCCTCACTTCTTTATCACCATATCCTTTAGAAACTTCGCATATGCGGGCATCTCCTCAATTGCTTCAGTGAACGAAATATTAATATGCAATTATTTTAACATATTCTTGAAGCGTTGGTACTGTACCTCATCATTTTTCTTCTTTCCGAGTCTCTGCGGGAAAGGTGGCAACTGTACTCTCACGGCCCTTGTTCTTTTGGCTCTGATGTGGACGCAATCTCTGGCTCTATCGCCTTTTTTCTTCTGCTTCTTCTCGAGTCACCGCAAGCTCTGGTTTCAATGCAATTGGAGTAGTCTGGCTAGGCTCCTTCTTCTCCCCTGCCATAGTCTTTCCACTCCTCAATGTCACGACTTGACATTTCTCTTTACTCGTACCCCTTGGGTTGCGTGGGAGTTCTGTTGAACTCAATAGGGCCCTTTGCAGTCTGTTCTTAAGTTCGTCGGCAATCTGGCCTATCTGTATTTCCAGGTTGTGGATAGATGTCGCTTGGTTTTGAAGAACAGTTTTGTTCTTTTCAATATATTGCTTCAACAAACCTTCCAAAGAGGAAGATTACGGTGCCTGCGAACTACTGGCTTGATTATTCATCTGACCGTTGCTTCGCGGAAAAAATCCGGGTAGCCCTTCTTTTTACGCCACTGATTGAAAATTTTACTGGTGATTTTTCCATGCAAAGTTGGGATGGTTTCTCCACCCAGGGTTGTACGTGTTAGAAAATGGGTTATTCTTCACGAAGTAGATTGACTATGGCTTTTACGGGCATTCCTCTATTGTGTGTCCTTCACCACAAGTAGCACACCTTGCGGTAGCCTGGTTGATTGCGTTCACTTGCCCACTATGCATTGTGGGGCTATTGATTGTGATTCCCTGTATCAAGTTCATCATCGCAGTCATCTGACTCTGAAGTGATGCGATAGCACCATTGTTTGCGTCACTATCCTTTATTCTCAATCTTTGATCGCTCTCTCTCCAGTCCTCGTCATTTTTAGAGATGCGATCAAGGATGTTCTTGGCCTCATCATATATTTTATCTAGTAGACCTCCAGCGACTGCCACATTGGCTGTGGTCTGTGAAGCAAGGTTTAATCCGTGATAAAAAAATATCCATTTGTAAACAGTCTGGTAATTCGTTGTGCGGGCAGTCTCTTACCAGCCTCTTAAACCTCGCCCAAGAATCACTGAGCAATTCGTCCATGTCCAGTTCAAAATTGGTTATTAATTTCCTTCTTCTAGCATTTTCAGTTGGTGGGAAATATTTCTTCATAAACTTCTCTACTACTTGTTCCTAAGAAGTAATCTCCTCCAGTTCAAGAGAGTACGCCCATTTTCGTGCCTGATCACACAATGAAAATGGAATTAGAGTTAGTCGAACTTCCTCGATGGAGATATTTGGGAACACAAAAGTGTTGCAGATCTTTATGAAGCTCCGGAGGTGGGCGTGTGGGTCTTCGCCACGCCTTCCTCCATACTGTCCAGCAGTCTGGATCATCTGCAACATCACCGGTTTCATTTCGAATTGAGATCCATCAAGAACAAGCCTCATGATTCCTGGGGAGAAATCGTAGAGGTTGGGCGAGCATAGTCCCGAATGGGCCTATTGCGGTCGTTTTCCAGTAGGATTGGATTTGTCATGACATTGTTTTCATTTGGTGCTCCGTTTCCAGATTGTTCCACCATATTATCTTTCTCTTGTGGTTTTTTTTCGGCTACCTCTCAATCTTCGTTGGAACATTCTTTTAATCTCTGGGTCGTAATGCGCCAGAGATTGAACGCTGCAAAGAAATCAGAAAAATTACTATTAGCACACTAATTTGCCGAAGTCTCCGGCAACGACGCCAAAAACTTGATACGTTATTTTATGCGGTGAAATAATGGAAGGAATTGCAGTGATAGGAAATGCATTATGCAACAAGTTTTCTCAACAGAACCCAAGTATAAATTTTGTTGAGCTTCCTGGTAAGTTCAGGGTCGAACTCAGGGACTAAGGAAAACAATATTCTGTAATAAATTTTAAGATAACTTTGCGGTAACAAATAAATCAAAGAGTTGTTGGGTTGTTGTTTGCGGTAAAAAAATGTATGCGATGGAGTTAAGAAAAGATTGATTATGCGAAAAATAGACCGAGATGGTGGAGGAACGGGTTGAGAAGGTCTTTAGCTAGCGTTTCCCGAGAATGTGTTCAAACTATGTGATCATGCTACACTCATGCAACAACAAATCATTTTCCAATGGAAATGCGGTAACTCCTAATTCTAGGATGCATGCGATGAATGCGATAATGTCCATAGAGCTTATTCCTAAGTCTCTACTTCTTGCCTATGCGATGATGCAAGATGCACACAAAGACAAGCTGACCACATACAATCATAACCTATCTCTAGGATACATGTGATGCGTTAATAGCAAACAGTGCTTATTCCTAAGCTCCTATCTCTTGATTATGCATTTCTAATCTGACTCTCCTGAGCCTAGATTCTAACCTGACTTTTTCAAGCCTAGATTCTATCCTTAGACTACCCTTCTGAGTATCTCTAATGGACAAATGACGCATACATAATACAAGATAATCGCATAGAACGAAGATCCCCAGTTATGCTAACTAAGTGCTTCTCAACCCATTCAGATTTAGCTACTCATTTGTAATGTACAGAGAGTGAATAAATATAAAGATATAAATTCCATTTCTATAGATAAATAGATATAAAGATGTAAATTCCATTTTTATAGATAAGTTCAGAGTACAAAATGACAATGGAAGATAATGGTAGAGAGCCTGGTAGCAATTCCTTGCTTCCCAAGGCTTTTACACTGTTAACTTTGATTTACTCAAAAGATGTTCCTACTTCCGTAGGAGTTGGCTCTCTCTCTGATCTCGACGCTTCCGACACTCTTCCAAGTTCACCGAAATGATCCCTCGGTATAATCTTACTTCCCTCGCTTCTGCCTTCTAAGTAAAAGAAAACTAAGAACAAGACTACTTCTATCTAAGAGAAAATTCTCTAACTGTTGAACTCCTTCACTGAAGGTGGCCTCTGGTATTTATAGAGCTTCGGGGTGAAAGGATTCTTCTCTCTTATGATTGAACTAATGGGATGACATTAATTCTCTATCTAAAGCACCGAATATTTGTCACCAAAAAGTTGAGTGTACTTGCTAAAGTAGGTCGTTAACGACTTGTCAACTTAATTCGAAATCGACCGTCATCAACTTTCTGTCACATCGTGATTTATTAGGCTTTTTTCCACCCAGATGCACCCAGCGCCCCCCCCGCGCCCCCCCCCCGCCCCGCGACACCGCGCAGGATGCGCCGGCTCTATGCGGCAACTTCTTGAGTAGATATTCGCGCGCGCAAATGATCACATAAGCCTTGCGTTAACGCAATCTCTTAATGCGCAGATATAGCCTTGCGTTAACGCAATCTTTTGATGCGCTCGGTCGTTGATTTCTTTGGATCGCATTTTTCGCCTTGCGTCAACGTATATTCTGCACAAAATTACATAAGTTAACTGTTTTAATGTGATTGACGCATGCAACCGCAATGTTGTGAACTTAATGCTTTTGGACGCAATCTTGTATATTTTTATCAACACAAACCTGCATTGTTTAATAACTTAGAACTGTAATAACGTGCATTTCTGCTTGTTCTCAGTATACATACTTGAAACCATTTTACTTGAAAAACTATTTTTTAAGCATGCTTTATACTCATAGTTAGAGTGTTTAATGATTTTGTTAGTTTCCGCATTTTTCATCTTTACTCTATCATTTTAAACATCTCTATATTAAAAAACAACTTTTACTATAGTTGGTTTTAACACATATAAATTATTTTTAATTTTGCAGAACATATTTTAATACCCTTTGAAATAATGAACACTTCAACTTTATACTTTTGTTCTAGCAAACATGAGATAGATATTAAATTCCTCCTCATGGCAGGAATACAATAAACGTTTTCAAGTAAATGAATCTATCTTCAATAAATAGCTTCATATGTCCTACTGCTTTAGCTGAGGCAACCTCTACGGTCTCTACCTTAAAGGTTGTTACATCTTTTGCCTGCCTCCAAGAACTAGTTTCCTGAGTGAAAGCGCAAATATGATTCGCGGCATCTGAATCTAATATCCAGGTAAATTTATCATTTTCCATTAAACCTGTTTCAATGACAGGTAAATCATATTTACTTTATTGTACTTTCTTAGTTTTCTCATCCATGACATTCATGTTTATTACTTTTAACATATCCAGAATATGTTCATTAACAGAGTTCTATCCTTTGTGTCATACTTATAAACTTCTTCGAGAATATTGTTCCTGAAAAATTGTCCAAACAATGTTTGTAACGAATCTATGATTTCTTTAGCAGAAACCATGTTCTTGAGTTTCTTAGCTAGTATATCGAATATATTTTCCAAGATATGGATTCGGGCTTTTTCGTTTTCCTTAGTCCATCTGTCATATGTATTAGAAACCTTTTGATTTGTAGATGAGTTGGGAGATGGAGGACATTCCTCTGTTAAAACAAATTTCAAACCATCAACTGCTAGTATCACATTTATTTTTGGTTTCCATGTTGAAAATTTAAGACCGTTAAATTTATCGAAAGCGAGTAATTTAGAAGAATTCGACATGCTGAAAAAGTTAAACAAGTTCTAATCAGTAAATTACTTTTTAAATCCAATTAAATTTTAGCAAAAAGTAATAATGTACCCAAATTTCATTATTTATTTACAAGGATACTTTAGTGAGTCAAAATAAATGCTATTGAAAGGAAGTCAAAATGCTCTTTCACTGAAGTAAGAAATTTTTGACTAAATACTAATTCTAGAATAACTATTTATTCCTATAATCATTTAGTTACCATTTTCGATCAAGAACTTATTAACATTTAGTAACTCTTGTAAGTGTAAGCTAGCGGTCGACTCCAACGATGCTATCGAATTGGAGAGTCAAGGTTGGGAATGGACCTAAAAGATCCTATTCATTTCTAAAGTTTGAGTTGTTTTGAATCTCTTGTTACAACCCTTCGAGGTTATAGCCACCGTAAAGATGACTAGCTTATGTTGCCTAAAAACGGCAAGCAGACGTAATATTGGAATCTCATGGTCCAAAATAATGGAAGAGACTACAGGATACGTTGACACACATCCTTTACCCACTAACTATGAACTACTTCCCTTATTCACTTTGCTATTGACCCGTGCAAACACTTTCCGAATGGAGGTCACTCCTAGGGTGACACGAAGCCGGGCATGAGTCTTACGGTGTGAATTCTTAGGGATGAGAGCTAAAAACAATATATCTTATATATTATTAATCTCCCATTGAAGTGTTCTATTTGTTTTGAGTAAATATTTACTTAGGTATATTTCAGCTAATAAACATCCTAAGTTTAGGTGATTATCCAAATATAACATTTATATTTGGATTTAACCTACGATGTTTATGTGATAAACCATTTTATTACCTCACATCGCTCATGCATGCTCATAAAATTAAGCTAACAACGCTCAAGAGCTGACTAAAATCCCTAAATAGCAGGTGTCCCGTAAACCATCAACTTAAGTACCTCCAGCCTTAGATGAGATTTTAGTCCCAGTGAGTTTGTAACCAAAGTTTTACAAGATAATGACCTATTTTAACTATTTAAAACAAGTTGTTATTTGTGAACCCTAGATAAGCATGCATCTTATCTTTGTTATAGACTTTAAATTACTAATTTATTTTATAACACTTTATAAATATAGACATACTTTCAATCCATAACATTCATCAAGCCATTTCATAATTTAATATAACACTTTATATTAAACATATGAAACCCTAACACATGCATCCTATATATTATAACTAATTATAACATACTTTCAATGGATGCTACATGATTCCTATGGTGGGATTTTAAATCTATATGGCATACTATATGAACATACAAGATTTATTTAATTATAACATACATCCAAATGCGTAAATAATTAAACACACACTGATAAGGACTAATTTTGGCATCTTAAGCAAGCAACAGCCTAAATTATTACCATAATAATTAAAAACTGCCTTGAACCACCAATGGACCACCCAAACCAACTCGAACCGGCTCCAAATCTCTCGAAATGGACCTCAAATGTTTGAATTTGGGCTGAACCGGACTTGAAAGAGTCAAATTGGCCCAATCGAATCGCTTGGACAACCGATTGGTGCATGCGTTTTGGGTTGGCTGATGAATAACATTGCAATGCTTCAAAAGTAGCGTTGCAACGCTACGAGGTATTTCTCCTTTTTGTTGGGTTGTCTAAAGAACAGCGTTATAATGCTTCAAAAACAGTGTTGCAACATTGCGAGGCAGAAGCCTCTCCTGTTCACTGCCTCGCAATGTTGCAACCAGCTGCTGAGCTTGCTTCATTTCTTCTTCAGTTATAATATAATTGCAACTCTATTGACTCTAACAAATTTACAGATATTTAATCACACATTAAGGCCCATAAACAAAGAGCCAATTACAACTTTGCAACATTGAAGATAAATCTAATGCCAAAACTAAAATTATCCATATAAGTACCCACTTTCATACAACTTATGAAAAACACCCACCATAGTCAAATTAACGTAAATTGAGTGCTTAAATCATTCTCTCATACCAATTGATAGAGTTGATATGTAATAAACGGGAGCAAACAAAATCATTAAGCACTATAACTATATCAATTTGAGTAAACAAACATGCAAGCTCATTAAACTTTCTTGGGGTTTCAAAATTACAATACCTTTGAAGATCTCTTCAAATCAGCAACACCTTGCTCATTTTTCCTCTCCAATTGCTTGTAGAAAACAAATTGATCTAATCAGTACGTTGATCCTTCACAGGTTGTCCATGTTAATAGTTGGGTCAAAATTACCGTTTTACCCCTATAATACATCTTTCTTCTTAAGTCTCCACTAATCCACTAATGAACAATTGGTTTATGGTCCTACCAATAAACTGAGTCCCTTTCAGTCAAAGAGAGGTCGGGGCTTCTTTATTAAAAACTAGGAGTCGATACTTAAGGGAATAATCTATTTGCTAACCCTAAAATGGGTAAGAGCGAATTTCATTTTGCAAGACTATGTCCCCAGCTATCTACTTGGTCTTACCCCTAAAATTGGAGGCTTATTGAGCGGCACTGTTGAGCTACTTTCACCCATGCAGATTCAAGGAGAATCTCGAACAAACAAGAGTTCATAGTTGGCTCAGGAATGAGATCGAGTTACCTTAGGTTATCAGATTGAAATAGTCAGTTTTAACAGTAAACGATCGTTATAAAGAAAAGTGACTATTTCGTGGTCCGGTCTTATGAAAACATCTTTTGCATAGGATGCCCCCACTTGCATGTCTCCACATGAACAATTTTAGGATCACATTATTTGTATCAAATACAAAGTGGGCTGCATCCATGGTGTCCCCAAGATAAGGTACCCAACCCTATCCTTATACTTATAGACCATTTTGTTATATACTCAAACCTGATCCTCTTTTATGTCTCTACATAATGTTCAAGTATTCATACTATAGTCAGGGGTTCGTTAGTTTATTAGATTTAGGCTATTACTAGTGCAATTTTAGGTCATACTACGAGTTTTAGTATGTACAAACTGCGAGTTTTAGGACATACAACACAACATTGTTAGACACTGAAAATTACATAAATTACATTTAAAACTATTGTATCCATGATATTAAATTTTTATTGACATATCATTATTTCCATTTACATTTTCACATTTTCGACATCAACATGAAAGTGTGAATCTATATTTCCATTATATCATAATTTTTTAAAAAAAAAATATGAAAAATAACTAAAAAAAACATTCAGTAATATAAATATATTATAATTAATATACATGTTACCTTTGCTTGTTTAAAAAAATTGAAAATGTTTATTTATTAATCTATATATATTTTTTGTTATTATAACAATTTTAAATTATCAATCGATATTGACATATTATCAATAATGTGACCAACAATTTTATAAATTGAGATCTTGATATTTTCATCGATGTCGATATTTTAAACCCTAATTGTATTTTAGTAAATATCTTAATTATCATCGGCTTCTAGATCCCTATCACATTCATCTACAAACTATGTCTTGACTTTGGAGAATATTCCACGACCAAAAAACTAAAATAAATAAATAATAATGTAAAATATGTACACACGCTTAACGTTACATTATATTTATAATTTATGATTCCAATCCATATAATTAACTACAAAAATGCATGTTTATTTATGTTAATCTTGGAAGCCTTTTCCACGTGTGTTCTCTTTCTATAAAAAAAAATAATAATAAGAAGAGAAAATAATAGTTTGAAAGATTGGGGAGCATGTGAGATCCACATTAATATTTGAATATAGAGAAGAATATTTATTATTCCAATGAAATTTCAAAATAATAACAATAATAATAAATATTGATGAATTTAATAAAAGAATACTGAATTTTATGATTATTTTGTTGAAAAATGGAAGACATAATCATAAATGGGAAAGGTGACAATGTATAAAGGTAAGACAAAACATGTTGAGCATATTAGACCACATAAGTTGGGAAATAAATGGACATAACATGTCCCATTACAAATTATTGTAGGGTCAATTTTGTCCATAGAAAATAACCCAACCATTTTTTCCTCATTATGAAATGTTCTTGTATATTGGAACACATTAATTTATTATATCGTGGGAATGTCTTTTCCTCTTTTCTCCTTCCATTTTCTAAATATCTAGATATTATAATTCATGTTATTTACTTCAAAATAATGACTTGTGAAAATGATATTATAGTTGTGTAAACTGCAAATTAAATTCCATTTTTACCCATGTGTAATTTCTTTAATTGCGTTTCTTTTCTTATACCTTTTTTTTATCATATATATATATTTTCAAAAAAATACTTGATTTCATAACCAAATATTCCAAAAGTTACAAAAATATTTTAAAAAGAGTAACTGTTTTAAACGGTAAAAACACTTTATATAATTTAGTAAAAATAAATATAATGAATAAGGCTTGAATCTAAGTCTAGAGAGGGCTAAAAGACGAATTTAACATTGGACTAGCTTGTGATTTTGATATTATGATAATCTTATATATATATATATTATATAAAGAGTATAAAGTTAAGGGGCGTTCGAGTCCCTGGACCTATACTAAATCTGCCCATGATCAATGATATACCGCAATCTATCGCTAAGTAATAGAAGTTTATCGTAGATAGACAGTAACATTTACATAGAAAACTCTCAAACTGAATAAAAATCTCAATCAACTATAAAGAAATTTATTATGTAGAAAATTATTAGAATCAAACTAAAGTATTCTCTCTTGATTTGAATTACAATAACAATTTTCTCAAAATTATTTTTAAAGTTTTGTCAAAGCGTGTTAAAAAAGAAAAGAAAAGAAAAAGAAAAGTAAGAAACATCCATGAAATTGTGGGTTGGACATTTGATTGACTTATATATGTTTTAATAATTATTAATTTTCATTTGTAAAAACAAAATGATGTCTTTTTCTTAATACACTTAGGTGGACCCTACAAGACAGGAAGTCAACTATGGGTTTCGTCAAGGCATTAAGACCACATTTAATTTGGCTGCTAATATTCATCACTAACCTCATTTTTTAATCCTTAATTACCCATTATAATATATTTTAATTAACAAAGTAACCTCTTTTTGGGTTGATCACTTAATTATTATTTTTTTTACCATAAAAAGTTAATGTTAATTTTATATTTGGTGGGTTATACACTTTTAAGGTGATGACTAATGGATTAAACCCATTTAAAAAGATAAAAAGAAACTTTATATATATATATATAGGATTAGTTTGAAAAATGAGGGAAGAAATGGACAAAATAGCTTAGACCCATATGACTGATTTAGGGTTTTCAAAATTTCCCATTTTTTTTAATAGCATATTATATAATAGGAAGCACATTTAATTGGGTGGGGGAGTTTATTGAGTTAAATTAATGGGGTTGATTAATTGTCATTAGCAAGTAGAATTGGACCAATTAAGATAATATTACTTAATAATACAAACACCAACATTGTTAGGCCATGCCATTAGAAGGCCATTAATTTAAGGAAGATGATAATGGCTAACTAACCCTACTTTTGCATGCCATTGCCTCCCACTAAGCCCTTCATTTACATCTTTAATTTTATTTAAAACTAAATTATCTCCAACTTTTTTATTAATTTAGACCATATTTGAAAATTAAACCATTATCCTCATATTGTGTTTGTGGGACTAAGCCTTTTAATTTACTCTTATATTTTATAAAACACATATTAATCTTAATGCATACACAATGACCTAAATTCAATAATGTTATATATATATAAATCCTTTCATAATCATTTATTATTTGGACTTAATTAAGTTTAAAAAAAAAGTTCCATTATCCTTATATTCTTTCATAGTTCTAATTGATATAAGACTTTATTATCACATTTCTTATAGACAACAAAGATATATATTTAACTTACAAATTAGGTTTCAATAACGTTATACTTTTCATAAATTTACTCATTTCAAATTACAAATATGCTAATTCTATAAGTTGTTAAACTCTAGTTATATAAAATCTCATTATGTTTATGCTAATTAATTAAAACCCCATTTTTAACTTAAAGTACTTTTTCAAAACATAAACCTACAAACTAAACTTATAGTTCAAAATCTTAAGTTCAACATGGATACTCTATTCTTTGGACTAATTATTTAAATATAAGCTACATATAAAAACTCAAACTTATCAACTCATAGTGGTTAAAATGTCTAGTCAAACATTTTCAATAATAATAATAAAAAAATTGTTGATGATTCAAATGATACGTTCGTTACTATAACATAATTGGGATTTCATGACATTTGAAATCGGTTAGATTTAAAATTTGTGATAGTTATTTTCAATTATTATATCGTCGGTAAACGTATACACATCAACAAAAAATTTTAAAAAATGTCATAATTGGTCTTCTCATGACAATGAATAGTTGTCAATAATGAATAATTATTGACAATTATAAACTGACATTGTCAAATATATTATGACAGATTATTATTGTTATCAATTGACTAAAAATGAGTATTTTTGTAGTGTTATGGCCATTGGCAACAATTATAAAATGTCAAAAAAGAATATGTGAACCGTAACACTTCATTGTCAAGAATATTTAAACAATGACAACTATTTTATGTTAAGAAATGTTCTATCACGACGCTTTTTTATTGTCACATAATTTTATATTTATGACATTTTTATGTTAAGGAATAGAAGACTTAGGGTTTTTTCCCTTTTTTTCAAAAAAAAATTCTTTTAAAAACAAAAATCCATAACTAAAATTCATTACTGACATTTAATCGAGAATATTCAAAAACTATCCTAAGAAAAAATCTGAAAAACTTCGTCTTTTCCTACTAAAAACGTGCATTTTTTTCAATTATCACACTTTTTTTTCACTCTCCCCTCAGTTTCCCATATGTCATGGAAGCCTAATTTTGTTGTAGTGGTTATTTGTAGATCAATAAACATAGTCTACTTACATATCGAACTAAAAAATGAAGACAATTAGACTAGCCACTCCAAAAATAGTCCAATAGTTGATAAGACACTAATTATTATTTTAATTGTTGAACTAAAAAATTGATGTCTACCTGAATATTAAGCAAGCAATTTCCACTTTTTAGTCCTAATTAAAGAACTTTAATGCATGTTAATTATAGGTTAGGTTAAACAAAGTGTTGGACTTACCAATTTATTTTTCTGGCCATTATATTATTTTATTAAGCAACTATACTCAAATAAAATGGGGTTGAAATTTCCCCTTTCTAGAGCTTGAATTGGCTAAGCTAGGGATTGTTTACATCAACTTTGATTTGTCATCTTTAATTTGGTATTAATATTTTCTTTAAATATAATTATACATCAAACAAGATAATAATAGATAATTTAATTTATCATATCTCAATTAAAATCGTATTATAAGGAGTTAGTTATCTTCCTCTAAAATCGTCCATAGTTTTAGAACTCATAAAAATATTATCAAATTATTAAAATCGTCTTCATCTCCAATTCATTAAAGTTCAACTAGTTTATAATTTGTACGCCGAATTCTTCACATCTCTCTACCTCATTCTTATCTTTCTTTTTCTTAAAAAAAAAAGAAAAAAAAAATGTCATTGTCTTGTTCTTGTCTAAAACTTGATTATTATCCTTGTAAATACAATAATTAGAAGGATGCATTAATTATGCTTAAATTAAGGAAGTTGTTTGCATTAGAATTAGATAAATAAAGTGTAGGGATTATCATAAGTACGTAGATTATAAAGTATGTATATAGTTCATAAAGTTTGAAGAGAATTCAAACTTAGCTACCATTAACAATTAAATATTATTAATAATAAGAGGAAAAGGCCAAAAAGTGCGTGGATAAAGAGAAATGGTTGGCTTGCAGTCACCACTTCAACTCAACGTGTTTTTCACTCTCCAATTAGGTGAAAGGCTCTCGATATTTTTCGTTATGATATACATAAACAAAAATAAATGAAAAATATAAACAATAAAAAAAATCGACACCAAAATTTACATGATTCATTAATAGTGTTTAAACTACGTCCACAAGTAGAAGAAGATATCGATTTTTATTAGATCGAAATATCAGATAATATGGATTTAGAGGCGTTTAGTGAGTTTATATACAACAACCAAAATCCTAAATACAAATGAGGATCAAGCGAGATCTCATGTTTGGTCATTCGAAGTGTCAGATAACAAATTCGAGATATTTTCAATCAATTATATATATATATGGATTCAACGTGAACATAAAAGGTATTTTTTTTTCTAACCCGCGCTTGGTCACCAATGGTTTGGAGATGATATTTCATATTAGAATTAAAATAAAACAATTGAAACTTAAATTTTATATTGGATAAAAAAAATTAATTTTATTGAAATATTATTATTAGCATTGATTGACACGTGGCTAAGAAGTGGCCAAACAACTTTTTTCTGTATGGAGATTAAAAAAATTTAAAAAAATTTAAAATTGAAACTTATGAAAATAAATTATTAAAAACAATATTAATGTAAAGGGATGATGAAGAAGACCATTGAATAAAGGTGAATAATTATAAATTATAATGTAAAATAAAAATAATAAAAAGGCTTAAAATAAATCTAAAATTAAAGGGCTCAAAAACTGTAGTGGCTATCGACGTAACACTAACAACCAAACCGAGTGGAAAGAAGAAAAAGGAAAAACCACATTAAATAAAATATAATCAACAATTTCCAAACCACATTAAATAATCAATGATAAAATTTATTATTCATTTATCATTTCAATTTTATTTTTGCCTTTTAACCATAACATATTATGGTTCCTAATTTTTTTTAAAAAAAAATTCCTACTTGGCAATTAGATTTTTTTAAAAATTACAAATATGGTATAACTTTAAGCTTAAAAAAATCAAAGTTGAAAAGACCATCAAATTATATTATTTCCATTTTTTTAAAATATGATAATCAATCTATCCAACCGGTCATTGAATTCTTTTACTAATAATTTAGAGTAAATATCAATTTATACGTCTAAATTTTAGGTGTTGTATTAATTTAAACTTTAAACTTTTATAAATGTATCAATTTAAACATTGAACTTTCATGATTATATTTTCATTATATAATTTTATTTGGATATACTTATGAATGTTTGGTGTATAAATGGATATATTTATAAAAATATAAGGTTTAGATCAATACACTTACGAAAGTTTAGGGTTTAAATGAATATAATTATTAGTTTGAAGTTTAAATTGGTAGAAATTCAAAGTTCAAGATTTGAATTGATACAACCCTCAAAGTTTAAGATTGATACAATTCTTAGTTTAGGGTTTAAATTGATATAATTCTCAAAGTTTAGGGATATAAATATATATTTTTCCATTTTTTATACTAAGTAAAATATTTTCATGCACATATCCAAAATTTACAATATTTATTGTCAATCAAAAGGAAACATAGTTGTCAGATGATACATCTTCCAGTCTTGAGATTGAGATTCGTTTAGGAAAGGCTTTGACACTAACCTAAGTCTACATTTCATTACAAAGATAATCGAATTTTAACTAGGTTGGCTCCACCAACGTTCATGCAATACTAAACTTAAGCTTAAAGTGTATGTGACGATCCAAGGTCGTTGAACTTCTAGGTATTTAGACTAAGTTGGAAAGCACCGAGTTGAACGCTATACTAACTTAAGTTTTGTTGAGCACTCAGCACCACACTAGTCTAAAGTTGGTCTTTTGAGTACGTGATCAAAAGCTCCTTTTGGACACTACGTCAACTACCCACCTAATCCAAAATCGTGCATCAATAATTATTTTTTAAATTTTAGAGATTAAAAGAATAATGTTAAATTATAAATTTCGTTTTCAAAATTTGAAAAAAATTGGAATTTAGTTCACACGACGTAAAAAGTTTAAATTCATATTTATTTATGGTGCGATAAAATTTAGAAACTTTTTATGAAAATTTTATCCAACAATGTAATATAGACTATTTTCAAACTGTAAAAAGTCGATGTAAAAAATCAAAATGCAAGAAATTTAAAAGATAAAATGGCTCCTTTGATAGATTAAAAAAAGACAATATTTTCTCTATATATTAAGACACCATCCATATCTCCACATAAATATTATATATGTTCAATTATTAATTAATTGTGTTTTGGGGCTCCATACATTTCTCATTTTAAATATTTCATTAAAAAAAGCATAAAAAAAAATTCCAAAAAAAAGAAGAAGAAGAAGAAAAAAAAAAAAAGAAAAACTCCCTATAAATTCCCCTATCTCTCATTTCTACCTTCTTCATCAAACTTTTAAACCTTATTCTCTCTCTTCCATCTCAATGGCCAAAGTGTACCCTCAAACCTTACCGTCGCCGTCGCCGTCATCATCTCCGTCGTCTTCATCGCTCTGTTCCGAAACCGAAAGCGAAACCTTCACAATTTGGATGAAATCTCTGATTTACCACACAAATGGCTGCACCGTCTTCGATTCCAATGGCGACATCGTCTACAGAGTCGATAACTACGACAGAAAATGCAGTCGGGAAGTATTTCTCATGGATCTCAGAGGAAAAGTTCTGTTCACCATCAGAAAAAAGGTTAGCCAAGCCACAAACAAAACTAACAAAAATTAGCGGTTTCTTCGATATTCTTCCTCTTGATTTCGATGTTAAATCATCTAGTTCTGTTGGATTAATCATAGATGTGAATAAATTTCTGCAGAAATTCTCGATTCTTGGAGGATGGGAAGGATTTCGATGGATCGAATCGGAGAGAAGTAAGAAGGCTAGCTTTGGAGTGAAGAAACTGTACAGAACAGCTTCGAGGAAGAGCAATCAATCGGTATGTGAAATAAATGTGGGATTTGAGAGATTTTCATTGGTGAAAATGGATGGGAAACTGGCTTTCAGAATAATCAACATCAATGGAGAAGTAGTTGCAGAGGTAATTATAAATCTGAATCTGAATCTGAATCTGAATCTGAATTTGGTAGAAGCGGATTTGAAAATAATTGATTTGATTGTGTTATTGCAGGCGAAAAGAAAAGTATCATGGAACGGAATATTATTGGGAGATGATGTGTTGAGTTTAAATGCAAATTCTCAGATTGAAAGATCTTTGATTATGGCTTTGGTCACTGTTTATGGCTTAATCCGTCGCCAAATGTAAAATTAAATTATAAAGAGGAAAAAATGAGGAAAAAAAACAGAGAGTTTATACAAATTTTCCTTTTTTTTTTTTTTTTTGGTTGAGGATTTTGTGATTTGTATAGAACTTTCCGGATTTTGGTTTCTTGTAAAGGATTAGTGTAGAAGTTACGAAGGAATACAGATATCAATTTCATTCATTAATTCTTCTTCTTTATTATATTATTTTATTTTTCTGGTTTAATCGGTCTTTTTCTTGATATGTTTGGTACAAAATAATAAATTACCAAAAAGAAAATTATTCTTTAATTTTGCTAAAAAGAAAAAAAAAAAAAAAAAACTATTGAATCTGATTTTTTTTTTTTACTGTATAGAAGATTATGATAAGATCGAACTTATCATTTTATTACATTAATGGTTGATTTTGGAGTTTACAGTACAAAGCTCATTTTGACTTCAAAAGTAGGGGTGTGCAGTTATTACCAAATCGACTATGGTCGTTTTAGTAAATGTTCAAATCAATCTCATCCGTTAAGGATGGAGAATTGTTCCTCGATTGATTTTGGTCGATTTTATTCTTTAATTTTTTTAAAAAATGTATATGATGGTGTATTATGTACGTGGTGTCACATACGTCTCATAATTTTTACATACAGATTGTTGCATCATTTTCTACTTATTTATGAAGATTTTTTTTTTTTTTTTTGACAATATGTTGTGTGGAGATGGAAGTTCATACTTTGAATTGATAGTACAAATTGATGTCAATTGAGTTATATTCATGTTAGATAGAAGATGTTGTCTTATATGTACGATGTTGCAGATAATATATGTTAAGTATCAATTGAGTTATGTTCATTTTGACGTATTTATATTGATATCTTAAAAGTGTTAATTTAACTTTGACTTTATTGTTAAATATCATTAATTATAACAAAAAGAAAAATATCTTCAAACCTATGAATCTGTTACAGTGTAATTTTCCCTACTATGATTGCAAGTCTTTTATTTGAAAATAAGGTATTACATACTCTTAATATTGAATTTAATTTCCTAAAAAAATCAATTTTATATTTTGAAAATTATTTTTCTTTTTTTTCCATAATTTGTGTGGTAAAGAAAATCTATCTCTGGTCATTTATACTATTGACATTTTATAACAAACTTTTGAGTCTATACACATGAAACAATAAGTTACACAATCAGTAGAAGAAAAAAAAATCAAACCAATTAGTATATATATATATATAATATTACAAATGTTTTCTTAAAAATATTTTTCACATATATTTAATTATAATTATATAAAAATATTAGTCAAAATAAACATAGTTCAATCAACATAAAGTTTCTATGGATCACCGACTAAAAAAAATTGGATTCTCTAAAAAAACCAACAAAATCATTTACACTTATCAAATAATTAATTTAATCTGACACTGCACTGTATGAATAATGAATTCTTAACTCAAAATCGAAAAAGAAAAGAAAAACATGTAAGGTAAAGCCAAAGGAGGAAAAATTATTTATAAAAAGAAATACAAAAGATAGGATAACTGGAAATAAATAAAGAAATAAAAGACAAAATATGGATCATCATGTTGTTATTATCTAGTTTTGTTAAGAGCTAAATGAATGTATCTAATATTCTTTTAAACAAAGAAGAAATATGGATCAATATTTAAGAAATTAAAGAAGTTATCCTTTTACTAAAAATTAAAAATTAAAAAAGTTATCCTTATCTAGGAAAGGGTAATTAAATAACCAATTGTTTTTGTTTTAATTAATCTTTGATATTCATATAAACTCTTTTTTTAATAATAATAGTTATATTAGTGAGAGGTGATTTAGATATCTTTTGATTATCATTTCATTTCTTGTAGTTAAATTCATTTACTCACAAATTTTTCCCCCAAAAAAATAATAATTTCAATCTTTTAAACCACATTTGAATTCTTAAGTTTAAAGTGTAAAATTAAATAATTTGAGTCCCTCACGATATCTAAATATCACCTATCTTAATATAAAGGTGTTTGTAGATTGAGTTTAAGACATGGATTGTAAATTTCTGTAATCCAAATAATTTATAAATAAATCCAATAGTTTAACCTAACCATAAAACATTTTCATTGGGTTGGATTGTGTGTCTTGATCATTAATTTTAATTTTTGTTTATTGAACTAATATTTCAAAATGTAAAATGTAAAAATGTAAAATATCAATTTAATAATTTTTAAATATTAAATTAAGATTGAACAACTCAATTTCAATTTATATTAAAGTTACTTTTTAAATAATAAAAAAAAACTTTAAATATTTGTTGGTGAATAACTAATTTTTAAAAAGTTCGAGAAATAAAATAAATATATATTTAAAAAATCTTACTATTAAGTCAAGAAATTTTTTTAATTTAATAATAAGTTTTGGTTTGTTTGAGGTAATATGAATTAAATTTTAAACCACCAGATATCTCCACAATGGTATGATATTGTTCAGACTTTACTTTTAATTTCATCCAGAAGAATTTTATATCATAAGAGATAGTTATTATTCTTTATAAACTCATGATCATTATCTTATTTAACCGATGTTTGATTTTGATCTCATTCTCACCCAACAAATCAATTAAACTAAAAATTCAAAGTTGACTACATAGCATTTATTTAATTTCATAAGATAATTTTATTTTCAATGTATTTTTCTTTCTTTGGTTGATTATGTTACGATGTTATTAGTTTGAAATTCATGTATTTCTGAAAATTAAAAAAAGAAAAAAAAAATTAAGACAATACAGTATGATAATTTTAATTTTTGTCAAAATATATCATTTTCCTCGGTAGTAAATAGTAATGAGATATTAGGTGTATAAAATATCTATAATCCAAAAAATTTCTCTGTCCAAAAAGTCTGCCTATATAAATTTTTATCGTATTCCTTTATAAGATAAAGAAAAAAAAAATACAACTTTCGTAAAACTAACAATTAATCTCCTCGCTTTAATTTATAACAATTTAACTCGTTTTATTTTTAAAGTTAGTGAATAACGGTTTATAATTCATAAAATTAGTTGTAGTTACTCACTAAATATTAGGTTGGCTATAAATTATTATTAATTAATTTATGAATATATTCTTTTGTCAAAATATTGGTATAATTATTCTTTTATTATTATCATATAATTTTATAAAATAATATATTACATAATACATATTTCGATTAAAAAGATAAAGTGTGTTTATAACGTAACATACTAATTCTAAATATATGTATCATTACTTAATATAATTCTACATTTTAAAATTTAAAATTCCATTGAAAACATAAAAATACATTTTTTTTTTTCAAAATTGCATTATTTGTATCACATAATTTTTTTTAAAAAATCAATAACATAATTCATATCATCTATAAATCACATATTTTTTTAATTCAGTGAATCTGAAAACATAAAATAAAATTCATATTACCAACCAAACATGCCCATAAATACTTTAAAATTATTATCAATTTAGTCTCTATTATACGAAAAATTTCGTAAAATTTAATTAGGTATTGATTTTATTATATAACGACTAGTTTGTGAACATATTTGGTTTCTTATATGTACTCCTACTAAATTTTAACAATCTTTTCTGCTATATGGATTAAAAATTTGAGAATAACGTGTCATAAAATTGAAAGTAGAATGACTAAGTTGTCGTGATTCTACTTATGGTTTTTATCCAAAATGTTGTGTACTAATGAAGATATTGTGACTCATTTTAATATAATATGATACAAAACTAAATGAGGTAAAAATAACTGGGATAAAAAAAAAATTATATTGTATGGCAAATATATTTTAAGAAACCAAAATCATGACTTCAATTCTTTTTTGTAATTGTAAATGTGACAATCACATAACAATCATATAGAAATCAGATAGCAATCACATAGAAATTAGATAGCAATCAAATTTTAGACAGAAGTTTTCAAAACCTAGAGATACGTGTCCAATTTTCAATTTTTTTAAATTAAAGTTGCCATTGTCAAAAAAAAAAAAAAAAAAAAAAAAAAAAAAAAAAAAAAAAAAAAGTCCATATCCCATATAACATGATACACAACTAAATGGGCTAAGGTTTATCAAAGTGAGCAGTCATCTAATGAAGTATTTTTTTTCTTATTTTAGAAAAAGAATATTACATTATCAATTTTCTTTTTTAGGCCTTTGATAAACTAAATAAAATTGTCCATAATTTAGTAGTTTTGATTTTTCGTTCTACAAGTTCTTTTGTCTATAAATTATTGCTTTCATCCTTGAGAGAGTTTAAATTGTTGTTTCTTTACTCTTGTACTATTTTTTTTTAGGGAAAAAAACATATTTAAACTAATTAAATCACGTTGATTTAAATACTTATATAATAGAAAGATTAATAGATAAATTTATAAAAATGTCGATTAAGATTATCATTGATAGAATGTCGGCATGTTGACAAATATTTTAATCCTACTAATAATCTTTTATGATCATTATATGCATATTTTAAATGATTATTCATTTATATAAAATTTGAAGCTTCATGTTAGATTAAACTTAAACATCATCATCACATAAGAACATATTATTTTAAGAAGTGTGACAAATCCTATCATCAAACCGTCCCACAATCATGTTATAAGAAAATGAAATTAAATAGAAAAATTCAACCAATAAAGGATCAAAAATCCCAAGTCAATGTAACCAATATCAATAGTAAGTCAATATATATACTTAAAAAACATGACTTCAACGTGACAATCATGATCCCAATACATATTTTCAAATCTCTACTAGTTTTGATTATTAGTTTGATAGTTCATCATCATCTACTCTTTTTCTTTTTCGAATGAAAGTTAATTATTACAGAATGAGGATCGGACTATCAACCTTTAAGATGATACAATTAATATAGTGTTCGAGTTAAGTACTAGATGGAGTTAATTTTCTTTCAATAATATCCTCTTTAATATACGATTGTTTAAGGAAATATAATTATATTTACAATTATTTTTAAGTAGTTATGCATTTAGAACCTAAGTTAAACCAGTATAATTGTGTTCCTGAGTTCTAAAGAATCTAAGCTGGAACTAACCAATGTAGTGCTATGCTCCACACACTCCAATGCTTAAAATAAGTTCGAATTGAGCACGATTAATTTTGATATCTTTCGTGGTGAGATTTTCTTCCTTGTTATACTACTCGGAGATGTGTGGTATTTGTCAGAAGTGCTCGAGATAGGTTTGATATAACGTATCAATCGCTTCAAACTTTTTTTTACCTCTTTTAAATAGACGAAGTTGCTTCAGCTCAACCAACGCGACTTACAAAGCTACCCTTTTCCTTTTTAGAAAACGTATCGATGTGACAAATCTCCAAGACTATGTACCCATAGGGCCTCCATCTCATAACATATTTTTCCATGTGCTTTTTCAAATAAACCATGTGTATGGTTTGTCTATTCTTAGTTTTCCTCTTGATTAGTATTACTTTTTCCAATTGATTAGGTAATGTAATTATAGTTTGTTTGATTTTCTTCTCTTATTTTGCATTTTATTTTTATATGCAGATTTATCATGTCGGTTGTGAGATATTTTGTATTATTCGTTGTGCAATGCAACAATAGGATAAAATGTCAATTTAGATTAAAGTAACCAATACTGTTTTAGATAATTTGTCAAATAAATAGCATTTGCTATTGGTGCAAAACGAGAAGTGCAGAGCTGTATTTTTAAGACCTTAGAACAAAAAGGAAGAAAAATTAGAACTTTTCCCCCCCAAAAGGTAACCAAAAGCTATATAAATGCATGCATGTTAATTAATCTTTTTCTTGTCAAGTTTAGGTTGTCTTTTTGACATCACTACTATGAATTGTTTTATCGTTATTGTTGTTATTAAATAACCAATGAAACCAAAAGCTTAAGTTTATAAATGAATGTAAATTTAATATTGAAAAAACCTTGAGTATAATTCAGGGTTAACGAAAGGTTGTCATGTGTCAATTTTAAAAAAAATGAACTTTTTAAAATTTTATTTTTACTATGTAAAGACAATAGGAGTATGAGATTAGGTGCAACCTAGACTACACCTAATCATGATTCTTTAATATTATTATATGATCTAACAGTCTCTCTCACTTGTGGACTTGAAATACGTAGAAGACCTAGCAAGTAGAAATTAATATTAATTGAGGAGGAATAGCGATGTAGAGGTTTCAATATAGGGCCTCTAAGCCATCTACTCTGATGTTGGCATTGTTAGATGATATAATCATAATTTACCTTCAATCATAAGTTTAAGGGCTTCTTTGGATTGACTTGAGAAAAAAAGTGTTTTTAAAAAAATATATTTTTATTTAAACACTTTGATAAAAGCTAATTAAAATACACATAAAAAAAAAACTTTTTTGAGTGGTGGTCAAATACTCTAATTTCTTCCAAAAATACTTGTTTCTTAAATTAAACACTTGAAAATGTATTATAAACACAGTATAAGTTTTTGGATCGATCGGTTATTTAACCATTGTGGTTATTATTATGAATGTTATTTACTCAAATTTGATGGCTCCTTAAGCTAATTAAGTTGTGACGGAAGAAATGAGGTATGGGTTTTAATTAGAGGTCAACGTTTTTGTTAGTAGTGTGAAAACTATAAATTTAGATATTAGCCAAAGCCTCGCAGTACTTAATTTTGATAGAATTTGTATTTACTCTGTTGAATTTGGAAAAGTTGTAAATTTTGAGATTTTAAAATAGATTGAAAATAGTTTTGGCAGTGGCTTACTGAATTGGATATGTCCTAAATATAGTTGAAATGGGTGTTTTGATTTTATTAGAATGACTAGAATTGTAGGGATTATGTTTAGTTTAGCATATTATAGAATTATTATTTTTTAAATGTGGACGTCAGGTAAGGAGCTGAATGGTATTAGAAACTTTTATTTTTTATTTTTTTGTTTAAAAATACTCGATATATATACTGAAAATCTACTATGCATTTGATAACCCTTGCATATTTTTCAAAGAAAAATAGCTTTGTTTTTATTGATGACTTTTTTTTACAACCTACTTTTTAAAAATATCTTTAGAATCCTAGTCAAAGTTTAATAACTTAAAAAAGACGGTTCTAAATTCCCATTGAAAGGCTAAGATTTTAAATTGTACTTAAAAAATAGTGTAATATATAAGAAAATTATTTCAAATGATAAAACTGTTGAAAATATTTACAATATATAAATTTTTAAGATTATCAATGATAGATGTTGATAGATTTCTATCAGTGTCTATCAATATCACTGCTATCAACGTCTATCATTGATAGTTTTAAAATTTTGTTATAATTTGTAAATATTTTATTTTATTTTTCTATATTTAAAAAATTGTCCATATATATATATATCAAATGCAATAATCTTGAACTTCTAACTTTTTTGTTTTTTTTCAAAGTGAACCTAACTCATTAGTATGCAATATGTGTTAGCAGCCGAGCAATCTGGAGGTCAAATCCTCCCACCCCTATTGTATAAAAAAAATGTTTGTTTTTCCAACTTAAATTTTAGCATTTCAAATTCAAAATAACTCTGATTAGTACACATTATTTTCTTAAATATTGAAATTAAGTTTGATCTTGTATCCACATTTGTTTTTTTTTTTTTTTTTTTTTTTTGAAGATTCACGAAAGTACTAGATACAAAAATTGAAAGTCTAGGAATCTATTAAACATAAATTTAAATTTATATCTTAGTTCTTGAATTTATTAGGGGGTTTGTTAAGACACAATATTAGAAATTTGAGGACTTATTAGATAGTTTTGAAAATGGCTTTTTCATTTTTCCTGAATTTGTGCAAAACTCAGTACCCACCAAATTATAATCATGACAAGGGGCATAAAGGAAAACAAGTCATATCCGCTAGGAGGTTTTTTTATGTGATTCAGACAAACTCAATATTTGGAAGAGAATTAAAGCAATTAAAAGTCCAACCAATAAATTTAAAAAGAAAAAGAAAAAAAAAAAGTAAAGTAATTGAAAGTCCAACCAATGACAACACTTGCCATCTTAATTTTCAATTCTAAGTTCTAAATAATAAATAAATAATAGACAGCATGGCTAAAATTCAGTCGCAAAAAGCAAGCTTTGTTGTGAACTAGCAAGCAATCAACTTTAATTCTGAAAGAAAAGTAAAATAGGAGGATATTATTCTTTATAAATATTATATATAAAAAAAAATAAGTACTTCCATTTACTATTAAGAAAACAAATAAAAAAATAAAGAAAAATATTTACGTGTATCTCTAGTTACTCATCTTTGTTCAATCTATCCAATACCCAATCACTAGTTGTCACATGACAAACTTTTCTTTATTTTGAAAAAAATATTATTTTATATTTTTTTAAATAATAATTAAGTGTAACTTAGGTTGCTCCTATATCAAGCCTTCCTTTTTAACATAGTAAAATAATAATAATAACTCAATTTGTCGTGTGATGAATTTTAATTGGATAATAGGCCGCACAAAAATGGATGTAGCCACTAACACCTGAATATTACTCAAAATAAATAGTTTCATTCATCTCATTGTAAGACTATGAAATCATATAATTTCCATAAAATAAATATATCTATATGTCGTCATGCATGATAAACATGATGAATTCCATAAATAAATAAATAAATAAAAACTCCAACTCCATGTTTTGTTTTGTGTTTATTCTCATACTTTTAAGTTGAGTTTCTGACTTGATATTTTTATTTTAACACATAAACTGAGATTCTGTGAAAATATAGATGATCATGGAGGCCCATAAAGTATTTGGGAGAGAAGACAGAATCTTCTGTCCCAAATGGCTAAAAGTTTCATTTTCACCAATTTCTCTATTCTTTGGTTGTGAAGCTGCTTGTTTTCCTTGTATGACAGCTGATTCAAAGGCAGAAACTTTCACTCTATGGATGAAGTCTCTTATCATGCAAGGAAATGGTCTTACTGTTTTCAATGGAAATGGTCGGATCGTTTTTCGCATCGACAATTATGATGAGAAGAGCAGCCGGGAAGTTTTTTTGATGGATCTTCGAGGGAAACTTCTCTTTACGCTGCGTCGAAAGGTGGGTTTCGATGAACAAGGACCGAATACTATTGTGTACCTTTGATGCATTGTTTTACCTTATTCATAATTTTTGGTTTCCTTTGGCAGAGTATCTGGTTTGAGTGTGATTGGGAGGGCTTTAAAGAGGATGGCGATGTAAATAGAGAGGAAAGAAAGCCATTCTTTAGAGTGAAAAAGGTTCTCAGATTTTTCAGTAAAAAGTTAAGCTGTGATGTAATATTCTGTGGAGATGAATCTCAGGAAAGTTTGTGCTATAGGTTCGAAGGGTTGTGGGGCAAAACAACATTTAGAATACTAGACAGCCGTGGAGGACTTGTCGCAGAGGTAAGACCTTTCTTTCCGAACTAAAATGCCACAACTTTTGATATCCTGCATTAGTATCATATTGTCTACTTTAGACGTAAACCTTCAATTTTTCCCACTCATAATCGATGTACGACTTTCGTCGAAGTGATGAAATGAAGTAACTCACATCTGGATTTGTGCAGGCAAAGAGAAAGCAATCAACTTTAGGAATTCAATTGGGAGAAGATGTTTTGAGTTTGGTCCTAGTACAGACTAATTTAGACCATTCCCTTCTCATGGCTCTTGTGACTGTGTACCTATTGATTCAACATAGAATATGATTCATTTAATTCAAGAGAGAGAACAAGGAGAAAGACCTGGGAAAATGCCTGAAGAATCTGATGTTTCTTTGCTTCACGCAGCCAAAGTAGCAAAGTGGACCCAAAATAGCCAGCTTCTTGACCAGTCCTACCTGCAACACTTTTTGTCCCTTTCCCCTTCAAATTCTTTCAAGAGAATAAGAGAGCAGCCATTGGAAAGTATGCAATTTAATTCATAAATCTTGTACATGAATACTTTTACACTGTATGTTAGTAGATTTCTTTTGGCTGATAAGGTATGGTTGGTGGTTTCTGGCCCACCTCCAGGTTCTTCAGTTATTAGGCTTGGTGGGCTGAGAATTGTATGTCAAAATGCATCTGCCTGCAATAGACTTAATTACAAGAAATTCCCTGCAAAAGAAAAGGGGGTTTAACCATAGGAGATTCACTTCTAATTTCACAAGTAAAGGTCCCTTTCTCCTCTTCCAATCCCTATAGTGTTGACTGAAATAATAAAAGAATAAGAAACCTCGTGTATTCCATGGCAAGCTCTGAAAGGTAATTACAGAATATAAAAATAAATAGAGAAAAGTTCAATGGACCAAAAAAAACATTTGACTCAATCGGACAGATAATGCCAGATAAGGGCATTTCTGGCTCTCGCTTTTGCTTTTTTTTCTCTTTCCATTTTATGGTGCGGGAGGGGGCTATATAATTTACAAACAAATTATTTATTCACTCTAACAGAATGTATTGTCTTGTGTGGTATCACGCTACTTGAAGTGTATACTTTTTCTATATAATGCTACGAAATAATTACTAATTCTTCTTGTAATTTTTAAGACTACGTAGAGTCATTACAAGCTGTTGTCTTTCACCTTCTACCTCTGCGAACTTGAGACTTATCTCTGAATATCTTTCTTGCATTTCGTTTAGTTCACTTTCCATTAATTTGTTTCTTTCCCTCAATAGTGCTAATTCTGTTGAAAAATTGTCACAATTGTTGTCACTGTTGTCAAGTTTGCAGGCTTTCAGTTCTGTCTCTGCCGAAATTCTGTCATTCCTGCGGGAGAATAGAATAAGGACAAGGATTAGGGAATTGATTGTTTCTTTCGTTCAATTGGGTAAACAGAATCAGAGACTCAGCAAAACTTTGAAGAGAAAGAGAGACTATTATCTGCTTTCTACCATACCTCCCAGCTGATGCCGCATTCCCATATTCTATGGATGATGAAGAATTTGTGTTTTGGCCTTGATTCACCACTGTATCCTTGGGTGCATCACTGGTCCTTTCGAAGTTGGTTGGATGGATATTTATCTGCTTCCAATTCAATCAAGAGATGCTTTTTAACCACATACAAATATATGTAACTTCTAAAAAGTAAAGAAAAAAAAGGAAGCATAAACATGAGAGACTCCAGACAATATAGTGTATGACAAGGAAATCCAGACAAAATAAACAGTTATGGTGAATCAATGCTAATATTGTTCACAAATACCTGTGTAATCCATAAAGTGGGTGATTTAAATATAAATGAAAAGAAACATATTCAATTTTGACACAAGTATAGAGGTTTGAATCTGCATGCCTTAAAATAATGCAAATTTCCTACCTCTTGGCATGGGCTAGTAGGAACAACTTCTGCCAATTTGCTCTCTAGCTCTTCAATTGTGTGCTGAAAATCCATCGCCTTTTCTAAAATTCTACTAGCTAGAGATTCTATGGCGTCTTCTTTCAAACTTATCTGTCTCTGGAAAGAAAAGTGGGATCCATTAAATGAATAACATGATTGAACAATAAACCTACCATTGCAAAAACTTTCAAAACAAATATTGCTGCTTGGCTTGCAAGCATATGCAATCATGCATCTCCCATACGAGATTCTTCATTTTGACATTGCATCTTTAGACTTAAATTCTTCTTTAATGTAAGAAGGGATCTCAAGGATACCTCAAGCAACTCGATTTTCTCCCTTAGAGCTGCAACTTCCTTTGGGCTACTTTCTGAAGGAGTGTACTTATTACTTTCCGTAGTAGCTTCAGTTCTATCACAGGCTGACGTATGTTCCTCGCTATACCAGAGCATGTCAGCACCATTGAATTCTTTTAGCTTCTTCAAGTCATCATTTAGCTGAAAGACCTGATGTCTGAGCTTATCTTTCTCTATCTCCCCTTCAACCAAAGAATGTTTTAAGTCACTGTAGTGATCTCTGAGCACCTCTAACTCTGTTTGTAGACATCCAATTGATATCTCATGTTCATCCTTCCTCTGCCTGATTCTATTTAACTCGTTTTGAAATTTCTCGCCTTCTTTCATAATCAAAGCAATGGTTGTTACCAGGTGATTTCTTTCCATGTTTTTGTTCTGAATCAAGCTCTCGCTTTCCTTGAGAAGCCTATTCTCTGTCGTGAGCCTTTCAACTTCATACTTGAGCAACAAAATCTCCCGAGAGAGAGATTCACAAACCTCTTTTTGAATTTCCTGTTGATCAAGCAGCTTGGATTTCGTATGAAGTTCTAAGAACATCTGTTCGATCTGACTTGTTTGCAAATCGACCACATTTGTGAGTTCACAGAGCTTAGCCTCATGCTCCCTCTTAATTGATTGAAGCTCTTTATTAGCAGATGCAAGTTTTTCATCTAATTGAATTTTCTGCAGTTGCAGCTCGATAGATTCTGCCACCGCTTTTGCAGCTACCTTCTCATTTGCATTAAATGTCGAGGCTATCTGCATTGAAAGCCTCTTGAGTTCTTCTTGAAGCCTCTCAGCTGTATTAGCATTTCTCCACCTTGTCTTTCTCAAGTCCTCCTCTGCTAGGATGGCTCTCTGCTCCTGCTCAATTTTGGCACGAGTCATATCTTCTAGATCAGCTACAAATTTTTCAGCTTGCTGCTCCAGTTCTTCCTCCAAGGCCTGGATATGTGCTTCAAGTTCTTTTATGGTGCTCAAAGAATCAGAGAAGTCTTTTGACCGCTGCTTAAGTTCCCTATCCAAGTGTTCTATCTGTGTTTCCAGCTCTACTATGGTAGCTGAGGGTGTGCATTCTTCTTTCATGTCAAGTTTCTCCTGCAGTTCACATTGCTCCAGTTTATACGACATGCCATGATTTTCTTGTTTCAGTATTTCATAGTCAAGTGCTAGTTGTTCCATATGCATTTCTAATTCATCCTTTTCTCTCTTGTAGAATTCTACTTCACTATATAGGTCAATAACCTTTTGTTCCAGAAGAAATGTTTCATTTGCATTACTATGCTGCTTAACAAGTTTTTCCAATGCCTTCTGCTCATCATCATCCTCAGATTCACACTTTGAGACGGAATTATAGAACTCTTCAGTATTCTCAGAAAATCTTGATCTGTCATATAGATGGACTCTGTCACCATTTTTTTGCTCTAACATTTCCTCGAGGTCTCGCATCGCTAGAATTAACTCATCGTTAGATTTCTGGGTCTTCTGGAGTTGTAGTCGAAGATTGATATTTAGTTCCTTTTCTTGGTTTAGTTCTTCCTTCATTTCTTCCAGAAGAACCTCCATTTTCTGATCCTCCAAGTCCACGTTGTTTTTTGATTTGGCTTTGAGTCTCTCGCATTCCATCCTGAGTGAATCTCTCTCCTCTTTCAAAATGACAATTTCTTTTGACAAATCCTGACCCCTTTTACTTTCTTTGACAATTTGCTTTCGTAGTGTCTGTAGTTCCAATTCTGAAACTTCTACCTGCCTGGAAAAGCCAACTAGCTCAGCCTTGAGCTTTTCAATCTCAATGTCTGTGACTTTTTCAGACATCGAAACTGGTCCAGAACTTTCTACAAGAGGCATATCATCTGACGATTCATCTATGCTTACTCCGTGATCGGAACCAAGGGACCACATTGATTTTGATCTCTGATTCTCCTTATTAGTGGATGTTGAAAGGAATGTCTCTGGTTTGTGAGGAACTGATGATAAAGTAACAGGTTGAAGATGGTTATTGTTTCTCGCCCTATGTTCTCGTGGAGTATCAAGTCCAGAGCTGCTCTCAGAACTTGACAATGTAATATCAGATCCACTTGATTCTCTACAGTCACCATTTAATTCAAAATCATGAGGGCTCTTGCTAATCTGCTCATCCTATTTACAGAAAGAAAAGGATAAGAATTAGAGCAACAATAACATTATCTGTAGAAAATCTCAATTAACTATCTACTCGACAGGGGCTTTCTAAACGAAAATAAAAATACTGCAGTCCACAAGTTAAAAGCTGGAAAACTGGCCATTGAATCTCTGAAAAACAGTAAAAGAGAAAAGATGCTCATTATGCTAGTTGGAAATGGAGCCTTACTTCAGTGCAATTGTTTTTAGTGCTCTTATCCATTTCACCATTGCTCAAATATGATTTCAAGTTCGTTTCCTGGGATCTAACACTGACATTGTCAAAATCTTCCACCTCTCTGTAAAAAATTTTCATCAGGAGCAGAGCAAACCCTCAGCCAAACATTAGGAAGATAACCTCTAGAAATTTTGCAACTATTGAGAAAGGAAAACGACTTGAAACCATATAATCACACCTTGGCTCAATTTTAGCCTGCAGCTTCTGTATCAAAACCTATGAAACAACAAAATAAAAATTTAGTAAACACTGGATGATGAAATTTCAGTACTCAACACAGTTCCTAATGTTCAAATCCAAACACAACACTCCTTAAACACGATAGATTCACACAACCAGTTGGAAATACTCACGTGCAAAACCGCATCAGACTTTGAATTCTTTAGGGGAAGAGAAACAGAAGAAGATTTTGTGGCATCGGCATAATCAGCTAAGTTGATAGAAACCTCCCCAAACACCCTGGATTTTGCTCGTCCCTGCATGAATGAACACACAAGTTAAAACTCCATATGTAGTGTACATTTTCATTGACAACAAAAAATAAATAAATAAATAAATTCTAGAACTTCCATATATACATACCATCGAGACGAGGAAATAATAGATTTTGTCATTGATTTTCCCAGATTTTGTGTCCCGCACGAACTTGACTGTTTCATAAACTGAAGTTTCCCATTTGCAACTTCCATCACGAACTGTAACTTGATCTAATCTTGCAGTTGGCTTTCCCACATCTCCTGGAACAACGGATAACGTCAATGCATCCACCACTGGCTGTGACACCTGAAATCAAATTGCAATTACAATCTTAACTATACGGCCAAGTAACTTAATACCAGCCAAACAATTTTTCTCTGTTTGCAGTGAAGAAAACAAAAAACTAGAAAGGTTCACGGGCATAGTTGTATTAATTCATTTCTATTCCATCCATACAAATCACCAGAAAAGTCTCAAATCCATTAATATACTAAGCTCTAACTGGAGGACACATCAACAGCTCAAATATTCCTCTCATTTCCAACAATCATTTCAGCTAACTTCAAGTAATGCTCGAAATTCCATCACACAAACTCAATCTAAAACCAGCTATATGCAATCCAACACCAAAAAAGAACTTCCAAAATCAAGGTCAATGTCGAAGCCAGAAGTGAAGAAAGAATAAACAAAATTACTATTGCCAAACATACTTTAGTGACATAAAACTGCAACTTAAATTCCGCCTTAATCTTATTCTTCTCACTCCTCCATCTCGCCGACTTGAACATCTCCGCCTATCTCCGGCAAAGCTTCCGCCGGAAACCGCTTCAGAGAAGAAATTCAAGCAGTGGCCGGAACCTCATTGCTGCAGCGGAATGAGGCGTTTTAGAGCAACACAACAAAGCGATGAACAGAGTAGATCAAAATGCAAACGAGTTGGAATCGGTGAAGGCCATTGAAATTCATAGTATGAAAAGCTTAAGAAAGAACATGAAATTGAAGAAAAATGGAAGAAGATTATGACTTGGAGGAATTGGGAGATCTGAAGGATTCTCTCACTGTCCTCTTTTGGGAAGAAAAAATAAATAAAGTGGAAAAAAAAGAAAAAAAGAAAAAGGAGAAGCTTCTGAGTGTTATATTTCTATTTTATAATCTAATTTACAATGAAAGTTGAAATAAATTGTTTTATTTTATTTATTTATTTCAGGTTTGGTTTGTCTCGAGTTGAAGTCGAATAATGAAAGAGAGAGATGATGTAAAAGTAATAGAAATAATCAGTGATGATTCAAAAAAAAAAAAAAAACAAATAATAATAATCTGACTGTTTTGCCCTTCAGCTCTTCAAAGTTCAAATATTCCTCTGGGATTTATTTTTATTTTCACGTGTCACGTGTCATCCAGCTAAGATTTTTCACACACATATCTGCTGAATTTATTTTTTAAAAAAATTAATCATATATAATTATGGTATTAAATTTTGTGGAAGGGATACATTTACAATGTCAAGGATCGATATTTTTAGAAATAAATATTTCTTTTATGCTTAAGTTTTAAGTTTAGTTTCTATATGGTTCTTAGGTTTTCAAATGTTATACATTTGGTCCAACATTTAGTCCTTAAATTTTAAGTTTTGTTTCAATTTAATTCATAAGTTTCAAAATATTATAATTTTACCCTTGAGATTTGAGTTTTGTTTCAATTTGATTCTTAAATTTCAAGATTTTATATTTTTATCTTCAAAGATTTCTATTAATTAATTAAAGATAATTATGAGTGAAATTTTAATTTTAATTTTAAAAGTGATAAAAAAAATAGTGGAACTTAATTAATTATAATTCTTTTAATGATTTTTAATTTATTAACATAAATTAACATTAAATGTAGAAAAATAGTATTTAGTAAATAATCGAGATTAAAAATGTAAATTTTGAAATATAGAGACCAAATTGAAGTAAAACTCAAACGTTAAGAGTAAAATAGTAACATTTTGAAGTTTAGGGACTAAATTGAAACCAAACACAAAACAAGAACTAAATATGTAATATTTTGAATCCTATGGACTAGATAGAAACTAAATCTAAATCTTAGAGACAAAAAAGATACCATTAATTTAAGAATCCTATATTAACTTTTAAAATTTTTAAAATTAAATGTTGTTTTATTAATTTAATGAACTTTTTGCTTTTCTTATTCTTTTATAAATATATATTTTCTTCAAGCTTTTATTTATTTGATGTATCTTTCGACATTTTCCGTGAAATTGAGATTTCGACTTTTAACCATAATTGGGAATAGAAAATAAGGGGAAATAAATGTTTCATTGAGACGGGTTTTTTCTTCGTTATTAACTAATATACAATTTTAAATATTTTATTGATCCTACAATTTTAATTAGTAAATATGGTAGTTTTTGCCTCATTTTTTTGGGGTTAATGAAGTGATCCACTCCATCACAAAATGAGTAAAAATTATCCGGTAATTTAGAGATGAAGAGTAATAGGGAAGCATTGAGAATAAGAGAGAAAATTATAAAGACTAAGACGTCCATTCTATATACAACTTCACTCGAGAAAAACTACTCATTCCATCACATCAATCGATCAAAAATAATATTATCATTACCGTAGTGAGATGGATAATGGAAGAATCTACTTATGTAAGATTAATTTTTGTCAAATTAAGAAGTTTACCCAGAGAAAATTTTAGATATATAAATAACAATTTTTTTTTTCTAAAAGAGTATGAACCGAATCCAAACTACATTAGAGATTCTTAAATTGAGTCATGAAGAAAAACTTTAGTTTTTTTTTAGTACAATAGGTGTAAAGGATAGGGGGATCGAACCTTCAACCTCCAAAGAAAAATGATATGTAAATTATCGTTGAGATAAGTTCATTTTGACAAAACTCGAGCTGTTTTGTATTATATTTATGTGAAGATAATTTTATCGAAACAACAAGTATGCCAATAGATTAAGTAAAAACTCAAATGTTTATGTAGCCGTAAATGATATCAATTGTGCTTTAGATAATGCATTTCTTGTATTCATTCCAATTATTTCATTTCCATTGATGTCCTTAGATGCTATTTTCAATCAAATTCTTAATAAATTGTAGCCTTTAACAACCGTTAATTTGGTTAGCAAAAATAGCACTATCCCTAATTAATTATTTATATAGCTATTTCTTTGACTAAATTAAATTTTAAAAAAATGAATGTGAGAAGATAAAATAATAAAATATCATAGGATTCTTTTGAGTTGATATGATTAGGAGAGCCTACTTTTATTTCCTTGTCCCATGCGCAACCGTAGATTTCTTCCTTTAATTTCACCTTTTTCATCTATCTTTTGACCCTATAAAAAACAAACAAAAAATTTACAATAATTTAATCCCAAGGGAAAATGTTTAATATTAGTTTTAATATTAAATATACAACATTAGAGGGAAAAAAAATATTTTATTTTTGTCACTTTCAAATTTTTGTTTTGGTGACTAAAATATGGATAAAGTAAACATATCATTTTCAATTGTTGGAGTTAGGTTTTTCTTTATAAATTAATTGGTAGAAATATTGAAAATTCTTGTATATTATTTATTTACACAATGGTTATGTACCAAACAAATATTTGAAAGGTAGTAAGTTAAAATTCTTGTTTGATAATAGTTTTGTCTTGTTTTTCTTTCTTAATTAAGTATATAATAGCTATTTCTGTTCATAAATTTTTATGTTTTAATATTTACTCTAAATTAATGTTTTCGATCCAGTTTAATAACTATTTTGTTTTTAATTTTTGGTTCTTGAAAATTAAAGGTGTGTTTAGAATATATTTTCATGTGCTTAATTTAAAAAATAAGTGATTTTGAAAGAAATTGTAACGTTTGGTAACCACTTAAAATAGTTTTTAAAGTATATTTTAATCAGTTTTTATCAAACATGTTTAAATAACAATGAGCTTTTTGAATAATATTTTTTTTCTTAATTCAACCCAAATGAACCCTAGTCTATTTACTTTCATTTCTTATAATGATTTGCATCTTTTTCAAGTATAATGGTTGAATTTTTTGTCAAATTTCAAAAATAAAAACAAGTTTTTAAAGACTACTTTTTTTAGTTTTCAAAATTTGGCTTGATTTTTTTAATCATTGGTAAAAAATAAATAATAATTGAAGGAATTTGGATGTGGAAGTAGTGTTTATAGGCTTAATTTTCAAAAACCGAAACGATACCGAATGAGGTCTTCAAAATTCAAGTCAAATTTTTAAAACTAAAAAAAAAAAAAATTGTTTTTAGAATTTAACTAGGAACTGAAGTATTTCTTCAATGAATTAAATTTTGGGAGGAAACTAGTCTAAATTTCAAATTAAAAATTAAAAATGAACATGTTACCAAATACACTTTAGATGTAAGGTTTCTAAATGGATTGCTAGAGATTTCATTTTGTCAAGAAAGCCGTTTCCTCGATTTCTCATTAAGCCTCATATGCAAATATATACAACCTATTATTTATTAAACCTAGAATACAAACCAAGTTAAATAAGGAAAATATATACAAAGTAAACATGGAAATATCTCCTAATACCTCCCCTCAAGTTGGAACATGATGATCACGAATATCCACATACTTTAACTTGTGAAGAAGAGAAAGAAATTGTTATTTTCCTAATGTCTTCGTAAAGATATCTGCAAGTTGTTCGTTACTAGAAACATGATGTGTACTAATGGTGTCATTCTGAACATAATGATAATCCACCTTGATGTGTTTTGTGCGTTCATGAAAAACTGGATTTTGAGCAATATGTAATGTTGATTTACTATCATAAAATAAATTTATGGCATGAGAATGATCCACTCGAAGACTCCCAAGTAATGTTTTAAGCCATTTAATTTCAGAAGTAATAAAATCCATGGAGAGGTACTCGGCCTCTATGGACGAACAAGACACCCTTTGTTGCTTCTTAGATTTCCAAGAGATAGGAAAACCACCAAGAAAAACAAGCCAACCTGAGAGAGAGCAACAAGTTTAGGGACAAATGGCTCAATCTGAATCGCACCAACCTAATAGAAAAAGATCATAGTTGGAGCGGAGGCAGATCCCTTGGCCTAGACTATTTTTCAAATAACGAAATGTACGAACTGCACATCTCAACGTTATTGTCGTGGTGCTTGCATAAATGGAGCCAAAATAAGCACCACATATGCCAAGTTCGGCTGTGTAAATGACAAGTATATGAGACATCTTATGAGACGTTGATACTATTCAGGATTTGTCAATAAAGTGCTAGTAGCCAATGTTAGGTGGTGGTTTTGCTTAATTGGAAACCCTACAGGTTTAGCTCCAAAAAGCCCCATCTCTGAAATAATGTCAAGAGTGTACTTTCGTTGACAAAGAAAAATACCCTCTTTATTCCGAGCAACCTCAATGCCAAGAAAATATTTCAAATTGCCTAAATCTTTCACGTGAAAACATTCATCTAAATACTTCTTAAATGAAGCGATAATGACAAAATTGATACTAGAAATAATTAGATCATCAACATATACTAGTACATTAAGTTGAACTTGTCCCTGATGCGATGTAAAGAGCGAATAATCTGAATAAAATTGAATGAATCCATATTTCTTCAATGAAGCAGATAGCTTTGCAAACCAACATCTCGGAGTTTGATGTAAGCCATACAAAGATTTTTTTAGATGACACACTATACCTAACTTACTACTAGTAAAACCAAGGTGGTAATGTCATGTACACCTCCTGATTGAGATCACCATGGACAAAGGCATTGTTAACATCCATCTGATGTAGTTCCCTTTTTTTGCAGCTGCAATTGTAAAAAAAAAAAACTTATGCGATTACTATTTTTGCCACTAGAGCAAATGCCTCGTTGTAGTCAATACCCTCAATCTAGTGATTGCCAAAAACTACAAGATGTGAGACGTTCAATCTCCCCATCCACGTGATATTTGATTTTATAAACCCAAGGGAAAGGGCTAACAAGTGAAAATTAATTTTAATTGGGGAGAAAATAACATTGCAGGAGTTTGAACACATAACCTCCCTGGATCACCTACTCTGATACCATATTAAATCATTGATTGACCCCAAAAGCCTAAGTTAATGGGTGAAGATAAATTTAATACTACATCAATTCAACATATTTTGACAACTAAACTAATTTTAAATTTTATAACTACCATGATTTATTAAATCAATACAACTTCATAAAATAATCTCGTTGAGCTACTTGTGTGGATATCAAATCATTGATCTTTTAAAAGGTAATAATAGGTATTTTATCTATTCAACAATGGTCAAATTGGTCATTATATTTTATAGATTAAAAAATACTTTTGATTTTGAACTTTCATATTAATAATAATTCAATCATAAGCTTTAATTTATAAGAATTTAGTCCATACATATATTTTTAAATGAGTAAATGGAACATTAGCATGTAACATTATAGTCATAATTTTCAAATTTGTAACCGTCTAATTTGTACTTTTGAGAATCCAATCAAAATTAAGAGCTATAGTTTAGCATTTCTTGTTTAACCTAAACACATTTAGTATCTAATCTTTTATCAATTTACATTATATCACAAAATTCCTTAAATTAAATGTATTTTCACAACATAAAATGAATAGCTACAGAATTTTTCATAGACATACTAAATTGTTACATACTAAAATTAAAATAATAAATTATTATAGAATAAAATTTATGAACTACATTTTTACAAGGTACCAAATTCTTTGAACGCTTATATATTGGCTAAGAAAAATCTCAACTTTGTCATATGTTTTAAACAAATCATATTCCTTCCAAAGCTGTAATATTACGAACCTTACATAAATGCTTCAAAACTTCTTTTAAAGTAGAAATTCATTAGAATTTAAGATAAAAATTGAGATATGAAATGACTACGATAGTAACTATTACAATATAGCGGTGTGTTAGGTCCTAATTAATGTTCCAAGTCATTGTATATCATTCTAAGTCTCAATTTTCTTCCGATAATAGATTTGTATAATAATATTATATCTTCTAAGAATCAAAGCTTAAAATATTGATATCAACATTTCAATTTTACGTATAAATCGACAAAATATCGATATTGACATATATTTTTATAAATCACGAATTTCAAAAAAAATATTTAAATTAATTATTAAGTTACTTTTACTTCCAAATTAAGTTATAGATATTGTTATTAGTATTCATGTTCATTATGGACTAAATATATGACATTTTTATGTTTTATAAATATTAATAAAATATGTTGGAGATATTCATGAATATTTAACATCGATATTAAACCCTTTGATTTACAGATATATTAACAACAAATAATAAAGTATAATAGAAAATTATTTTATATGTAGCTCTAGCCTCGAATTAAAAAGAATGGGGGAGGGCATTCTGGTCATTCTGCTTTTTGTTTGTTTGTTTTTAAAAAAAAGCAGGTTTGCCGGGCGCCGATGGGACGACGACACAAGGGACGTAACGTAAGGGAGCCATTTCCAACGGTCTAAAAATGAAATAAAATGAAACAATTGTTTTAAATTTATATATACTTATATATATTTTAATATTTTGAAAATGACAAATTGAATTGAAGCACATGTAATTCCTCTTCTGCCCAACAACTTCACATATTTACAATTACATCCCCAAGAAAAAAAGTTCTCTTTTTTTTAATACAAAAACGTTGGTTTCACGAGGAAGAGTGGTTAATGCTTCTTTGGGAGTCTAAAAAACCGATCTACAAACGTTGACGTTGGTTTATGATTTTTTTTTCTTTTATAAACACTTTATCACTGAATTATAGATTAAATTATAACAAATATCATTACTTTGTACTTTATTTCAATAATTTCTTTAAATTTTCAGATATTGCAATAGAACTTTAAATTTTAAAAAAGGAGTTTAAAATGTAATTGCTACGAGTATATGGACAAAAATTATTAATTTACATCTTCAAATTTTGCATTTAGTTTCGATAATACTTTTGAACCTTCAAAAGTTACGTATATACTGTTTTAACCTTTAAAAGAAGTTAAAAAATGCTTACCGTTAGTATATAGATGAAAACCGTTTATTTATACTCTATTACGCCCTTCTTTTTTTTCATTTCTTCTTTCTTCTCTACTTAAATCTATGACCAAACTCCTTTTTAATTTTTTTTTTCCATTTGCTTTCTCTTTCTTCTTCAATACCCTCTTAACCTTTTTCTTCTATTATTTTCCATTCTTTAAAGCTATCCTCTTCACTCAAAGCATATAGACTATAATAAAAAGAAAAGAGAATAGCGGCTTAAACTATATTACGAACAAAACCGAATGAGTTATATGCACGCCAATTTAGTCAAAGATGAGGTAACAATATTAGAGATTTTTGACATAGAGCATGTAGATATTACAAGCAAAATAAGGAATGTCGGGCACTAACATCATCTTTTGGAGAAATTAGCACACTACTGAAATTAAGTACTTGATTTAAAACAAATATATAATAAAGAATGATCATTTGAATTTTTTTTCTAGAATATAGGTGAGTGAGAACAAAAACATACTAAAAATGATCTATATTGATTTGTAGATATAGTATTCACTTTTGCAAGTAACCCCATACTAAAAGGGGACGAGGCCGAGTATATGCAAATGTCCAAAAATATTTGGATCGTTAGGTATTGAATCGAGATTTTAAATCTTATATTAAAGTATTACTCTTGAGAATTTGCATTATTATTTTTCTAAGAAAAAAAATTACCGACAAGTGCTACAATATACTTGACATATATATGGATTATTATATATGATTTGAAATATTTGTTTTATTTGAATTAGATTAGATCCAAATATGAATGAAAACAATGTCTATGATTTAATTAGATTTACTATATTTTGATATCTCATATGCTTGATGTATTGAATATTGGAGGAAGTGTGATGGTGACACCATGTTTTTTCTATTGTGTAGACTTATCCAAATTTCTTTGGACGAAATTTTTGAAAAAATGAGCCTACTTTGATGTAACAATATGATTTTCTAGATTGAAAACAATGTTTCTATTTTAGTTTATTGAATATATTAATTTAATTATCTTATTAAAAAGCAAGGTTAACTTTCTTTTTCTTTTTTCTTTTTTTGGATCATAAGGTTGCTTTTAGTTCTTAATCAATCATCATATAGTCATAATATGTCTAATTAGGCTTTGAAGAAACATCACTCAAATAATTCTTTTTTCGTAAGAAAAAATCAACTTAATCAAAGAGTTATTGAGTTTTAATTAGAATTTGACTAGAGAAAATAATGTTTTTTTTTTTTTTGAAAAAATCATTTTTATTTAAATTTTTTTATATAAAAAAAAACAAAGTGTTTCGACTTTAAAAATTATTTTGAGTAGTTATTAAATACTTTATTTTTTTTTTCAAAATGACTTATTTTCTAAATTAAATGCTTAAAAAGTTACCAAATACACCATTACACTGATTTAATACAACTAGTATCTTTTTGCATAATAAATAAATACATTGACTTTATTTCTATTTTCAGAATTAATAAAAGAATTTTTAGATACAATTCAAATATTCAAACCTTAATTTAGATAATAAGGCCACGTTTGATAATCATTTAGTTTTTTGTTTTTGTTTATGAAAATTAAGTATATTTTATCCATATTTCTTATAATAATTTGCGTCTTTTTTAAGGACAATGTTTGAATTCTTAGCCAAATTTCAAAGACAAAAACTACTTTTTTTTTTTTTAGTTCTCAAAATGGAAGAAATTTGGATGTAAAAGTAGTGTCTAAAAGTTTAATTTTAAAAAACAAAATGGTTACTAAAAGAGGCCTGAAATTTCAACAAAATATTAACTTTGGCCTTTGTCATTAGGTCTTTTAGCAATCTTTAACAAAATTTTGGGTCCATTTCAAACTTAACATCTAGGGTCCGTTTGGATTAACTTGAGAAAAAATAATATTTTTGAAAAAAAATCATTTTTATTTAAACTTTTGATAAAAACTAATTGAAATACAATTGAAAAACTATTTTGAGTGCTGTCAAAAAACACTAATTCTTTAAAATGATTTATTTTTTAAATTAACACTTAAAAATGTATTCCAAACACATCCTTAATTTATGGGGATTTTTCAAATTCGAATTTCTATTCTAAATGCGAATGAAAAATGAAAAAAGAAAGAAAAAACCATGTCTAGTGATAATTCTGTTAAATAATTAAACATAATATACCTAGAAAACTATAATTAAAATAATTACTTTGATTTCTTTTCAGTAAAAAGTCTAATTTTTTGTTTTATCAGAAAATGACATTATACCATATGTAATCAACTAAAAAAATCAGGCTCCAACTCTCATCTCCATATGTTGAGTTAGCATATATATAATTAGGCTTGAAATTAAGTTTTGATTTTTATTAGCTAATTATTTAGCCTTTATATTTATAAATATATGTAGTCCCTAATCGATTGACATATATTTTTATAATATAAATTAAATTCTTACAAATTCTAAAATTGATATACTTAATTATTAATTAGTCAAGTTGAAAGAGTAAATGGTTATAATGTCGAAATTACAAATACCAAATTGTTAAACACTATAGATTGATTATAGACTAATTTTTTTTTATGAATGATATATATGTTTAATAAATTGAAAGTATATAAATATAAAATTAGGAGAAGGATTTTTTTTTTTCTTTTAAATTGAAAAATAATAAAGAAAGAGAAATGGATGGAAGAGAAAGAAAGCAGGGTTTTTGACTTTAAAAAGAGTCATGAGGTGAGCGTGAATGAAAGGTCGGCGTTGTAAATCAGGAGAAGTCCACGTGACACTAACCCTGTCGGTAAGAGCTCCACGTCAGCCACTTTTCACGGACTTTATTCCCATTTTAGTAATTTATGTTGCTATCAATATCACGTTTTTATTTCAAGGTTTACCCTACTCATTTTTTCTATAAAAAAAATTACTAAATTATTTTTTTTCAAAAATAATTAAACTCCTAAATTTTAAAAATCATCCGTGTATCAATTTTAATCGTTCATTTTATTAATCTGTTGTCCAACATTTGAAAAAATATATATGAATGTAAGAATTGATGCATGGATATTTTTCAAAAGTAATCTCAATGATGAGTTTAAATTGATTTTTTTTGTAGTCAAACACAATAAAACACAAAGATTAATTGACCATATCAACCTCCACAAGACAACATAACCAAATAGGAAAATGATCCTCGAATAATGAGATTGAGATTAAACTGCTACCCAACGTGCCAAATCATTAATAACTAAATTTTGAATATGACGAAACTGAAGATCAAGATGAGCTCCTAACACCCCGATCTCCTCAGCTAAAGATTTGACGAAGGTTAGTACCTCTTCCTCTCCTGATAAAACACGAATAGTTATTATACAGTCTAAATCCACCACTAAGAATTGTTGCACGCCCAAAGTCACCATTCGGATTCCTTCATCATGTTTAATTCATGCATTTGTGATAATTTAAGAGTTTAATGGATTGAAGGTCTAGTCCAATATATTGATTTTAAAATAAAATTTGAAGGAAGATGAAAATTAATATACTTGTAAAAATTTAAGATTTAAATGGATAAATTAACCCTTCTTTAAATTGATACAACTATTAAAGGATTTTTTTCCCTAGACAATCGACTTTTCTTATTAAATTGATTTTGAGGCTAATTTTTTAATTTATTAAATTTCAGATTTGTCAGTTATCAGTTTGATGTTGTAATTTGCTAATTTAAGATAAAAATTAAAGTTTAACATATATAATAGTCTTGTATAAACTTTAAAATTTTGAGTTAAAGTTTTAACAGTAAAAGAGTATAAAAATTATTTTTTCTGTTAAATTGTAACGATTCTATATTGAAAACTATTCTTTGGGCTTCCTAGAAGTATATATATATATATTCCAAACTTTAGCCAATAATTTTGAGAATTCATGCATCATAGTTTAGTAAAACTTTTTTTTTAAAAGAACATTAATAAAAGCTTTGAAATAAAATTAGAGAAGGTCACTCCTAAAGAGACAAAGCCCAAATTTGGGCACGGATAAATGAATGCAAAAGGGGCCTAGCAATATGCCAATTATGCCAAATTTTATTAAAAGAAATTAGACCCCACGCTTATATAATTGTACCATAGAAAAATGCTGGCACATGCCCCCTTTAATTTGTCACACTATATAAAATTTCTTTGCCCTTCTTTCTCTTATTCGTTCGTATCATAGGCTAACTCATGTAAATTCATTTACCTCAAATTAGATTGCTCTATTATAAATTTTTAAAAATTTGAAATGAAAAAATTGAAATCCCTTTCTGCATATACACCATATATAATATAAAAAAGTAAAAGTTTACTATATAGTCTCAATCTATATTAAAAAACTAAGATTCTCTTAGTCATTGAGAGCGTATATGTTTTTACTTATAAATAACAATATAAAATGTCCGTTTGGGATTGGTTTTGAAATCTTAAAAAGTTATTTTAAGATAATCTTAGCGACCTAGGCTGTTTGGTAAGATAATTTAGTTATTAATCTACTCACAATCATTTTTAAAATTGTTCTAACGTGCAAAAATTATTTGATGGAGGTTTTAGATTCTAGCTTTCCTAAAAATTTTGGTATCTTCCCTTTCTATCTCAAATTTTCATTTCATTAATTTATTTTCTCACGTTTATCCAAATTTTATTTGGTCCAAATTCTTATAACAATTTTCTTAAAAAGATATTTCATTTTTTTTAGTTAAACAACGATGGCTGCAAGTCAAATCATATATATTTTTAAATAATTATATAACTAAATTACATTAATTTAGTATTAATTTACCAAACACCCTAACTAGTTTTTTCTAATTTAAAATTAAAATTTTCCAAATACTCTTTTATTTCTATCTATAGCTGATTTTTCTATAAACACAACTACCAACCATTATTTTAAAAGCTACAATAATCCCAAATAAAGCATAAAATTGAGAAGAAAAAAAAAAACAAAGGTATTTAAGATCAATTGAGATGTTAAAGTACATGCGGGCACTTTTCTCTTACACCATCAATATAAACTTTCTTTTTCTTTATAACTCTCAATGTCTTTTATTAGTTCAATGCCTTCAATCAAAATGTCAAAGGTTCGAATCTTCCACCTCATCACACATGTTGAATTAAAAAAAAAGAATAACAATGAATAAATTTGAAGTCAAATTAATTAATTCTTGTAAATAATAAGGATGTGTTTGGAATGTATTTTCAAGTGTTTAATTTAAAAATAAGTCGTTTTGAAAAAAAAATGTAGTATTTGACAACCACTTAAAATAGTTTTCAAAGTGTGTTTTAAATAGTTTTTATAAAAAATATTTAAATAAAAATGCGATTTTTGAAAAATACTTTTTTCTTAAGTCAATCCAAACAGACCTAATATTCTTTTAATTACAAGTTCTCGACATAATTCATTTTTTGAAAAATTCGTATGGTCTAACCTTTGCCAATTAAATAGTCTGTCCATATGTTGTGTTAAGACTATTAACCTGCATCAAAATAATAATTTGTTTAATAGTTCAATAACAAAGTAGAATGAAAAATTTTAACCTCTTAATTGAAGATACATATTATATTAGCAATAGAAGGAAATTGTCACTTTAAACTGTAACAAGTAAAGTATTCCTATTTTTATATTTTTGAAGAGCATAATAATTCATAGACATAACTTAAGATTTAACAGCTTTGTATAAATCTGCAAAAAATTGCTTTTGGAGGGCCATGATTGATGAAATAGTAATATTTTGGGGATTTCTTCTTCCTCCTCTCTCTCTTTTTTTTTTTTTTTTCCCACTTTGGAAGGAAGTGTAAAGAAGAGTGTAACCAAAAAAAAAAAAAAAAAAAAGGGAAAAAAAAGCCTGTTTGATGCTTCCTAAGGAACATGAAATCATGGTCTTCCTCCAAATAATGTCTCTCCAATTTCTTGTGAATGGGTCCCTTTAATTATTGTCCATTATAAAATTATATCCCTCCACTCACCATAGGTAATTAATCAAATATAAAAACATTTTTTTTTCTCTTGCAAAATAATACATTGAAAAACTTTCCAAGTTCCAATTTTTTTTTTTAAAAAAAATGGTACATTAAAAGGCCATCTTATTAACATTATGTTATAGCACATTAAATGGACTAAATTGTTATTTTAGTAAGGTTGAGGGATCAAAAAATGATTTTTCACCTTTACAATTTTAACCCTTACTCCCATTTAGTTTTCGTGTTAAAAAAAAAACCCATATATCTATGACTTTTAATTGTAAAAAAATGGTTGTTAATATTATTTTTTGCCACACTAAGTATAGTTCAAAGGCAATTTACAAATACAATTTCTCTTGAGGGTAGATGTTTAAATCTTCCTACCCATTTGTTGTATTAAAAAAAATAAATAAAACTATATATTTAGTTATATATGTGCTTCAATTTATATTTATGTGCTTTTAAATATCTTTTATTTTATTTTATTTATTGATTTTTTTTTTAGAATAAGTGATATTATTATACAACAACAAGGGGGATCCCACAGTCCGGGATCAAGACATCAAAGCAACAAAGCACACGCAGAGACATGGCAACAAAACCAATAAGATAAAACCAGAATAAAACCACACGTAAATGCAAACTCGCAAACCACCAGGGAGAAAGGTAAAGAAAAGAACCCAAAACCCCATAAACTAGGGACAACAACAAAACAGAGAACAACATAAAGTTCAAAAAGAAAAAACATTTGTAAACACACTAGATAAGACCAAGAAGGTCAACCCGCCAGGAAGCAGCACGAGCACGAACCGTAGAGACCATAAGGTGAACCAAAGCAGATACCGACCTCGGTCGACTTTCATGCAGCCGCCGATTACGCTCCTGCCAGATGTAGTATATGGAAGACTAGAAAACACGGAACAACTTACTTCGCACCCACTTACCCAACCCCACTCGGCACAACCAACTCAACTCTACATCCCAACCTGCCACCCGATGCGACGAACCCAACTGACGCAACACACTAGACCACACCTCTCTCCCAAACTCACACTCAAAAAATAAATGATCCCACGACTCCACACCTCCCCCACACAGAAGACACCCCCTTTGACAACACACCCCAACTCCTCAACCAATCCTACGTACCCAACCTGTCCCTCACAGCTAACCACGCACAGAAAGAGTGATGCAGAATACCACCCCCCGCTCGCAAAACACTAGCCCAAGACACCCTAGGACGACGAGGACGCATACTCTCCCATGCACTAGCAATAGAAAACCGACCACTAATATCCGACACCCAAACCTAATAATCCTCCTGCCTCACCCGAGGCCCTACTGCCTGGATAAGACCCTAAATCTCAAGTAGCTCCCAAGACACTGTAGGCCACCTCCAACCTCCCTTACCATCCATGAACTCCGACACCCGCACTTCCAAACTACTCCCTACATCATAAACCACCATAGACCCGTATGAATCCAAATCGCTCCCTCTGGCAGCCAAGGATTCCACCAAACAAAACAAGACCATCCATCGTCGATCATCAAATGAACCAGATGCTTGAATCTATCTCTACTTCGCAAGATAGCCCTCAAGCACCAAGACCTCCCAACCTCACTCCGAACAGCCCACAACATCCGTCCACAAAAAACATACGCCTCTACCCATGCCACCCATAGTGACCCCGATTTAATTAAGAGAAGCCAGAGCAGCTTTATAATAGCAGCCTGGTTCCAAGAGGCCACATGCTTCACACCCAACCCCCCTCTCCCAACGGCAAGCACACCTCATCCCACGCCACCCATACACCACCCCGACTCATTGCACTACCCTTCCATAAATAATTATGTAACAGACGATCAACCTCATGAGTTACACACGTAGGAAACACAAAGATGCTACACCAAAACACCTGAAAGGACTGTAAAACAGACCTAACAAGCTGCAACCTCCAAGCAAAGAGAGTGATCGTGTTGCCCAACTTCTAATACGCAGCTGTAATCCTCTGTATCAAAGCCGTACAATCACATCCTTCAACTGACCTGCCAATAAAGGTAAACCCATATACCTAACAAGCGACGAACCAAGAGAGAAAACCCATAGACGCAGCTAGTTCCTCTGCCTCCCCAGACTTCACACCCTGCAACAACATGGAAACTCTTCCCAACATTTGCAACTAACTCAGACAACCCTGCAAAATCTGCCAGGACCTGCCTCACAAACTCCAAAGAATCTTTCTCAGCTGCACAGAAAATCATCAAATTGTTTGCAAAAACCAAATGAGTCGGCCCAACGCTTACACCGATCATGGAACCTAAACCACACAGGAGGTATATTCAACAACCTAGACAAGACCTCCACCACCATCACAAATAAAAAAAAAAGACAACGGATCCCCCTGCCTCAACCCTTTCCTACCAGGAAAAATCCTTCAGGGAACCATTAATCATCACAAAGAACTTAGGCGAAAGTAACACAAGCCTTCACCCAACTAACAAACTGAAGGGGCGTATCTATAGACAATAACACAACAAACAGCAAATCCCAATTTACTGAATCGTACGCCTTCTAAAGATCTACCTTAATCACACAATGCGGCTTCCTTCTGCCCTCCTTATAGCTCCCCACAAGCTCCTGACACAATAAAATGTTATCGAAAAATAGACCTACCCGGAACAAACGCATTAATCTCTCAGCTAAGATCCTCGAGATACACTTATACACAACATTGCAACAAGAAATATGATGAAACTCCTCCATATGTTCAGCTCCCCGCCTCGTTGGGATGAGAGTAATAGCAGTAGAATTAACTCCACTAGGCAGGTAATAAGTCTAAAAAATCCAGCACAGCGTCACAGAAACCATTCCCAACCACACTTCAAGCAGCTCTATAAAAAATCCACCGAAAACCCATCAGGCCCAGGAGCCTTCCCAGATTTCATCGAGAATAAAGCCTTCTGAATCTCTTCCCAACTCACTGGGCCGACCAAGTGCCTCCACCCCTCCTCGGACCAGCTGAACTACATAATATCCTCAATTCGGGCAGTAAGATCCCTATACCTCACAGGATGAGCCCCTAAACAACCCCAAAGAATTCTACCACCACCCCTACCACCCTATCATGCACCGTCTGGCGAGCGCCCAGCATCCACGACCCGTACAATAAACTACACTGAGAACGAACACAATGATTGAAAAAAAGCTGTGTTCAATCACACTAACTCCAGCCACCTCACCTGGCCTTTCTGTCGAGCGACGCCTTCTCCAATCTCGCCACTAACCAAAACACCTCAGTGGCTCGAGCCGCCTCCGCATACACCGACTCTAAAGTAGGATCCCTTTTCACTCATCCTGAGCAGCCTTCATAATCTGCCTGGCCACCCGCACCTCATCAGCTACACAGAGATACACCTACCAATGATGCACAAAAAACCGCTTCACTGCCTTCAAATTTCGTACAAAGCTAACCATAGAAGACACATCCTCAACTTCTCCACACTGACCTGATAGTATCAATAAAACTCTCTGCCTCTGACCAATGAGAAAAATACGAAAACATAGAGGCGGCCTACTCCTCGTCTCCCTTGTAGAAACCAGAAGAGGGCTATGATCAGAAATCCCCCACTGACCAATCCTAACCTCCGAATACGGAAAAGCTACCTTCCATGCCTCATTAGACAAGCATCGATCTACTGCACAAGATACCATTCCCCTGAAGTTTACTAGTCCAGGTAAACCAGTTACCTGTCAAACCCAACTCAACCAGATATGCCTCTAGTAACACCCCATCAACTCCTCCATCTCTCTCAAGTTAGGACAACCACCAAAAATCCTCCGAATTACTACAAATAATAACATACAAATCCCCAAACACTTCCAGAACTGCCACGAGGCACACACATCAATCAACTGAGACCACAAGTTCCTTCTCTCGCTTATGTGATTAGACATATAAACATCAAAAATGTACCCTAGCACTAAGATACAATATCCACTAAGGTTCCAGAAATGAACTGATCCTTACTAACATCAATAGAAAAAATCATAGACACTCTTCCGCCACATCGACCCAAAATCCTCCCAAACTCTCCGCACACTATAGCTACACACACAACTCCAAGCATCACCAAACCCTATCCATCACTATATCCAAAATTCTCGTGACGAACCTCGTATCAAGCAAAACAACAGAAAGTAACAGAGGAGGAAGCCAAAAAGTTTGCCACCACCCTACATTTGACAGGGTCATTTCAACCCCCTAACATTCCTAGGAATACCAAATCATGAACCTTACAGAAATCAACCTACCACCTCCACTGGGGCCTTTGCCCAAACTTTCGAACATCTCATCCATAACAGACAACGATCAGGATTTGCTTGCACTAGCCCAATGCCAACGATCCCCCCCCCCCCCCTCCCATTCACACAAAACATCAAACTGATTACGATCATCAACATGCTTTACAAACTCTTAACCATCCTTTTTATTAATGAGATGTGTCAAAAAAAAAAAACATGATACTTAAGAGTACAAATGTGTCATTAACGTCTTACTCAACAATTTTACAACCAAACTCTTTGTGATAGGGAAACCATTTTGAATGATTAAATAAATTAAATTACACGTATATAAAATTGGAAAATAATTTAAAAGTAACACTAAATAAATCAAAGCTATGATTTAGCATTCATGGGATTTATTCCCTTAAACAAAACGAGATAGATTTTATTTTGACTTGTTTTTAATCATGTGAATATAGATTTTTATTTGATAAATCAATATCCACTTTATCTCTTTTTGTATAATGTGACAATAAGATGAGATTTTTTTAATTTTTTAATTTTTACAATAAAGTGCATTGTGATTATTAATTGCCCATGATTATTGTATAGCTTCTCCAAGCAAAAAGATCACAAGAGGTAATTTTATTTTATTTATTTATTTTCTATTTTTGTCATTTCTTTTACCTTCATTATTTTATCCCCCACTTCAATATCTATATCCAAGGTTTTGGAAGCTTTTGTCTCATATCAACTCTTGGAGAGTCACATGATTTTGGTTCCATTTTCAGCTTTTACTTTTGCACATTGATTTGCTCTTTAATTTTTGGTTAAATTATAAATCTAATATGAGAAAATTATAATTGAATCCCTAAAATTTATTCTTTATAATTTGATAAATTTTTTTATAAATAATCCTTTAAGTAGGTTTTATAAAAAAAAAAAAGTTATGAAGATTAAATTCTAATCGTAAATCAATGGACTAAATTCTAATTTTCTTTAAATCATAGGGATCAAATTTGTTATTTAACTTTATTCCTTTTTCTCTCTTTTGAGAACATGAACAACATTAGTAGATCAAAATTCGAATCTATGACTATTAAGGAAAAGAAAGTAGAGATATCTTAACCATAGAGTTATGTTGATATTCGATGTTCGTGTTTTAATTTTTTCTGTTGTACTTATTATCAAGCTAACTACATGAGATCTTTTATCTAAACTTTTAGCAAAATGTTGGTAGGTTGTCGTCATATTCTAAAATTATCCACCTCACAAATGACAAAAAAAAAAAAAAAAACCATTTATCATTTTTAATTCTCTATTTATAATAAACTCACAAAGAACTTTTGAAACAACAGAGAAGACAATATATTTACAATTCACTATATAAATGCATATATTTATATGTGCTTAACTTCCAAGCATACACACATTTTCATATCTTTGAGTGAAAATATGATAAAAGAGCTTGAAATATATTGTTTGACGTTGATATTTCTTTTAATTTTAATTTTTATATCATATATTTCCTCACCTGTGACAAATCATCACACAAAGTTTCATAAAGTGCTCCCCTCTATTTTTTCCATTCACACAGAGAAAATGCTTCAACCTATGAATCATTTAAGGTTGGAAAATATAAAAGGGCTTTTCTCCCTCACATCTTTTTTTCAAAGAGGGTATAAATTATATTTTATTTCATACTTCCAATTTAAAATTACAAAGTTTAGTCTCTATTAACTAACCTTCCTTCTATCAAATTTGTGAAGCTATTCATATATAGTATGTTTTTTTTAATGAAAACTCTTACGATAAAGTTTGTTCAATTTTAATCACTATACTTGTTTAATTTTAGTCAATCTTATATTTAGTTCTCACTACTAGTATATTGTTGGTTTTTTTTTAAATGTAATCTATTAGCATTTTTACTAAAAAAAAATTTGAGAACATATTCATATATTATATTTTCTTTATGAAATTTATAATAATTATTTAATCAATTTTTGTAAAAACTGACTTTGAGAGACTAAATATTAAGATTTATTAAATGTATATGGATTAAAATTAGATAATTGAAATTATAATGAATAAAATTGAATAAACTTTAAATGATAGAGAATAAAATAATATTTTAACCAAAATTTTATAAAAATTTAAAAATATATGAATTAAATTTATGAATATTTTAAAGTATAAAGACTAATTAATGGTATTGGTATCCATTTAATTATTAGAGATGGAAGACAAGAGAAAGTGTTCACGTGAAGGTGGTCCGACCCCATTTTTTCACAAGCATTTTGGCCATAGCCTACAAGAGCTTCTAAAAGTGGCATCACCACACCAATTTCCTTTAATTTCCCAAACTAATTTCTTTTCTTCAATAAATATATATATATATTTATATATATCCTAAGTGGTTTGGATTAAATGGAATATATTAGGCCAAAGTTCATCTCTATAAAAGTAATACATGGATTTTTTTTCTATGAAAAATTTTATTCATATATTCCCTCTTTATATTCGCGGTATATATTCTTTACTTTTTAAATTTTATTTCAATGGACTATTGAAACTTTCTCTTCGGTAATCATTTATCTTTTTACTTTTTAGCACATTAAAAAAGTTTTCTCTTATTATGGTATACACAACACGTTACCTTTGTTTGATAGAGTTTAACGATGAATTACAACACTATGAGATAACTAAAGAGTTGTCCCTTTTTGTCTAACAAATCATCAAGTTTTCTCTCTCGTGTAATCTTGAGACAAATAAATATTTGAAGATGGAAAAAGAAAAAAAAAAAAAAAAGAGAGATGTAGTTAGCTCTGGATCAATTTGTAAATGGTTGGCCTTTTTTCCTACCGATATTAATAGAATGACATTTTGAGTAAAATTCTCTTCCTCTTTCATGTTCTTATAAAATTTGCTTCATTTATATTGAAAAAAACAAAAGCAATAATATTATGAAATCGTGAATTATAGCTTAAATGGACGGACTAAGCAATTGACGGTCTATAAATCCAGCTAATCTCATTATTTCTAATTTGTAACCAAATAAAAATAAGGAAGGTTTATTTCTAAGTATTTTTTTTAAGTACAACAGGAGGTGGAAGATTCGAACTACGAAGTTCTTGATTAAAAATACATACCACATGTCAGTTGAACTAAGTGTGCTTTAGTATTTCCGAATTGTTCCTCTTCTACCATGATCAAAATACTATTTATTTATCTTATTAAAAGAATCAACTCTTAAATAATAGCATAGTATATATATACCACTCGTAGATATCATATAATACACAATGTGGTTGAGAATAATAGAGAGTCAAAATTTGTAGTTGGACAATAAAGGATTCCAAATCCATTTAAGTAGGTCTAGACAGAATCTTGATATAACCATTTATTTACATTTGTGACATACATTAATTATAATATTGAAATGGACCACATTAATACAAGTATTGGTTGAGTTTGATTAATTTTAAATATTTTTCTATATATTGTTTTTTCTAAAAAAAAACTTAATTGTAGTGAATGAAAATTACCCTTACTAATTAATTATTCATTAGCTTATTTTTTCTTAAAAAGGATTGGGTGTAATTAAATTACTAATTATTTAACAATGTATTATATATTAGGTGTAAATAAAACTTGATGAGCCAACAATTATAACCAATCCAGTCTAATTTATACCATTTTGGTTGAATTATGTAGATATATTAAATAGAAACAAATAAAACTTTATAAGTTGGCTTGGTTGATCATATCACTTAGAAATAGTTCAATTTGAATCGAATTAACTCACCAATAGTTAAAACTTTAAACAAATATTTATTTTACTTACAATAAAATTACGTTTAATTTATTTTTAATAAATTTAATTATATTATAAATTGGGTTACAAAGTTTAATTCAATGTTTGATAACATCTAGCGAGGATGGATGCCCAATTTTTGTGCGCGAACTTTTCGGCGACCGAAAATCTCAAAACGGACCCAGGGGTTCAAAACGATGAGAAAAAGCCGTGCGTGCAGAAAATTTTGAAAACGGAGCTCGTTTGGTGCCCCAAATGGCTATCGGGCCCGGAGGGGTGCCTAGGGCCTAATTTTTGTGCGCTAACTTTCTGGCGGGCGAGAATATGAAAACAGACCCAGGGGTTCAGAACAATGAGAAAAGGTCGTGCACGAAGACGGTTTTGAGAACGGAGCTCATTTGGTGCCCAAACGGCTATTGGGCCCGGCGGGGCGCCTTGGGGCCCAATTTTTCTTCGCGAATTTTCCGGCAGGCAAAAACCTGAAAACGGACCCAGGGGTTCAGAACGATGAGAAAAAGTCGTGCGCGCCAGACGGTTTTGGAACGGAGCTCGTTTGGTGCCCCACATGGCTATCAGGACCGGCGGGGTGCCTCGGGGCCTAATTTTTATGCACGAACTTTTCGGCGGGCGAGAATCTGAAAAGAACCCAGGGTTCAAAACGATGAGAAAAGGTCGTGCACGAAGACGGTTTTGAGAACGGAACTCGTTTGGTGCCCAACGGCTATCGGGCCTAGCGGGGGTGTCTCGGGGCCCAATTTTCTTCGCGAATTTTCCAGTGGGCGAAAATCTGGAAACAGACCTAGGGGTTCAAAACGATGAGAAAAAGACGTGCGCGCAGACAATTTTGGGAATGGAGCTCGTTTGGTGCCCCAAATGGCTATCGGGCTCGACGGTGGTTTCTCGAGGCCCGATTTTTGCGCAAAACTTTCCGGCGGGCGAAAATCTTAAAACAGACCCAGGGGTTAAGAACGAAGAGAAAAAGCCGTGGGATGGTTTTGGGAATTGACCTCGTTTGATGCCCCAAATGGTTATTAGACCCGGCGGGGGTGCCCCGGGCCCAAATTTTATGCGCGAACTTTCCGGTGGGCAAAAATCTAAAAATGGACCCAGGGGTTCAGAACGATGAGAAAAAGCCGTGTGCGTAGACGATTTTGGAAACGGAGCTAGGTTTGTGCCCCAAACAGCTATCGGGCCTAATTTTTGTATACGAACTTTCGGTGGGCGAAAATCTGAAAATGAACCCAGAGGTTCAGAACGATGAGAAAAATCCGTACGCGCAGAAGGTCTTGGAAAGGATCTCGTTTGGTATCCCAAACGGTTATCGGGCCCCGCGGATGCCTTGGGGCCTAATTTTTGTTCGTGAACTTTCTAGTGGCCGAAAATCTGAAAACAGACCCAGGGGTTCAAAACAATGAGAAAAAGTCGTGCGCAAAGACGGTTTTGGGAACGGAGCTTGTTTGGTTCCCCAAACGGCTATCGGGCCCACTGGGGTACCCCGTGACCCACTTTTGTGCGCGAACTTTCCGACGGACGAAAATCTTAAAACGGACGCAGGGGTTTAGAAGGAAGAGAAAAAGCTGTGCGTGCAGACGGTTTAGGGAACAGACATCGTTTGGTTCGCCAAACGGCTATCGGGCCCGGTGGGGGTGCCTCGGGGCCCAATTTTTGTGCACGAACTTTTTCAACGGGCGAAAATCTAAAAATGGACCCAGGGGTTCAGAACGATGAGAAAAAGTTGTGCGCACAGACGGTTTTTTGGAATGGAGCTCGTTTGATGCCCCAAACAGCTATAGGGCTCGACAGGGATGACCCGGGGCCCAATTTTTATGCGCGAACTTTCCAGCGGACGAAAATCTGAAAAAACGAACCCAGGGGTCAGAACGAGGAGAAAAAGTCGTGCGCGCAGACGATTTTGGCAATAGAGCTCATTTGGTGCCCCAAACTGCTATCGGGCCCGATAGAGATCCTAGGGCCAATTTTTGTGTGCGAACTTTCCGGCGGGCAAAAATATGAAAACGGACCCAGAGGTTCAGAACGATGAGAAAAAGTCGTGCGCACAGACGGTTTTTGGAACGAAGCTCATTTGGTACTCTAAACAACTATAGGGCCCGGTGCGATGCCCCGTGGCCCAATTTTTGTGTGTCAACTTTGGCGATAGGCAAAACTTTGAATACGGACCCAGGGGTTCAGAACGAAGACAAAAAGCCGTTCGCAAAGACGGTTTTGGGAACGGAGCTCGTTTGGTGCCCCAAACGGCTATCGAACCCAGTGGGGGTGGCACGAGGCCCAATTTTTGGGCGCAAACATTCCAACGGGCGAAAATATAAAAACGGACCCAAAGGTTCAAAACGATGAGAAAAATCCGTGCGCTTAGACGGTTTCTGGAACGGAGCTCGTTTGGTGCCCAAACGACTATTAGGTCCGGTGGGGGTGCCGGGCCTAAATTTTATGTGCGAACTTTCCAGTGGGCAAAAATCTGAAAACGGACCTAGGGGTTCAAAACGATGAGAAAAAGTCGTGCGCGCAGACGGTTTTTGGAACGTTCCTCGTTTTGCACCCAAATGGCTATCGGGCCCGATGCGTGTGCCTTGGGACCAATTTTTGTGCGCGAACCTTTCCGTCGAGCGAAATCTGAAAACGGACCCAGGGGTTCAGAACGATGAGAAAAAGCCGTGCGCGCAGAGGATTTTGGAAATGAACTCGTTTGGTTCCTTAAACGGCTAACAGGCGCGGCAGGGGGTCTCCCAGGTCCCATTTTATGCGCGAACTTTCCGGCGGGCGAAAATTTGAAAAAGGACCCAGGGGTTCAAAACGATAAGGAAAGCTGTGGCGTAACAAGGGAACGGAGCTCGTTTGGTACCCCAAACGGCTATAGCGCTTGGCGGGGGTGCCCGGGGCCCAATTTTTGTGCACGAACTTTCCGGCGGGCGAAAATCTGAAAACGAACCCAGGGGTTCAGAACAATGAGAAAAACCGTGCGCACAGACGGTTTTGGAATGGAGCTTGTTTGGTGCCCCAAACGACTATCGGGCTTGGCGGGGGTGCCCCGAGGCCCAATTTTTGTGTGCGAACTTTCCGACGGGCGAAAATCTGAAAACGGACCCAAGGGTTCAGAACGATGAGAAAAAACCGTGTGCACAGACGATTTTTGGAATGGAGCTCGTTTGGTGCCCAAATGGCTATCGAGCCCGATGGGAGTGCCCTAGGTTCAATTTTTGTGCGCGAACTTTCCGGCGAGCGAAAATATGAAAACGAACCCAGGGGTTCAGAACGATGAGAAAAGGCGAGCACGCAGAGGGTTTTGGGAATGGAGCTCGTTTGGTGCCCCAAACGGCTATCGGACTCGGTGGGGGTCTCCCGAGGCCAAATTTTTGTTCGCGAACTTTCCGGCGAGCGAAATATGAAAACGGATCCAGAGGTTCAGAACGATGAGAAAAAGCCGTGCGTGCAGACGATTTTGGGAACAAAGCTCGTTTGGTAATCCATGCGGCTATCGGCCCGACGTGGTGCACTAGGGCCCAATTTTTTGTGCGAACTTTCCGGCGGACGAAAATCTGAAAACAGACCCAGGGTTCAAAACGATGAGAAAAGCCATGCGCGAAGACGGTTTTGGGAACGGAACTCATTTGGTGCCTCAAACGGCTATCGGGCCCGGCGGGGTGCCCCGAGGCCCAATTTTTGTGTGTGAACTTTTCGGCGGGCTAAAATCTGAAAACGGACCCAGGGGTTCAGAACGATTAGAAAAAGTTGTGCGCACATACGGTTTTGGGAACGGAGCTCGTTTGGTGCCCCAAACGGCTATCGGGCCCGGTCGAGGTGCCCGGTCCCAATTTTTGGGCGCGAACTTTCCGACGGGAGAAAATTGAAAAACGGACGCACGGGTTTAGAACGAAGAGAAAAAATCGTGTGCGCAAACGGTTTTTCGAACGGAGCTCGTTTGGTGCCCAAATGGCTATCGGGCCCAGCGGGGTGCCTCGGGGCCAATTTTTGTTCCCGAACTTTCCGGCGCGCGAAAATCTGAAAACGGACCTAGGGGTTTAGAACGATAAGAAAAATCCGTGCGCGCCGACGGTTTTTGGGAAGCTTGTTTGGTGCCCTAAATGGCTATCGGGCCCGGCGAGGGTGCCTCGGGTCCTAATTTTTGTGTGTGAACTTTTCCGCGGTCGAAAATCTGAAACGAATCCAGGGGTTCAGAACGATGAGAAAAAGCTGTGCGCGCAGACGGTTTGGGGAACGAAACTATTTTGATGCCCTAAACGGTTATCAGACCCGGAGGGGGTTCTCGAGGCCCAATATTTGCATGTGAACTTTCCGGTGGGCGAAAATCTAAAAACGGACACAGGGGTTCAAACGATGAGAAAAATTCGTGTGCGCGGACAGTTTCTGAAACGGAGCTCATTTGGTACCCCAAACGGCTATCGGCCCAGCGGGGGTGCCCTGGGACCAAATTTTTGGGTGCAAACTTTCCGGCGGGTGAAAATCTGAAAACGGACCCAGGGGTTCAGAATGATGAGAAAAAGTCGTGCGCGCAGAAGATTTTGTGATAGAAGCTCGTTTGGTATCCTAAACGGCTATCGAGCACGGCGGGGTGCCCCGAGGCAAATTTTTTGTATGCGAACTTTTCGACGGGCAAAAATATGAAAACGAACCCAAGGTTTCAGAACGATGAGAAAAAGTCGTGCGCGCAGACGATTTTGCGAATGAAGCTCGTTTGGTGCCCCAAACGTCTATCGGGCCAGCAAGGGGGCCCCGGGGCCCAGTTTTTATGTGCGAACTTTCCGACGGGCGAAAATCTGAAAAACTGACCAAGGGGTCATAACAATGAGAAAAAGCCGTGTGCGTAGGCGATTTTGGGAATAGAGCTCGTTTGGTGCCCCAAACGGCTATCGGGCTCGGTGGGGGTGCCCCAGGGCCAGATTTTTGTTCGCGAACTTTCCGGCGAGCGAAAATATCAAATGAACGCAGGGCTTAACAATGAGAAAAAGCCATGTGTGCAGACAGTTTTACGAACAGATTCGTTTGGTAGCCAAACGGCTATCGGGCCCGGCGTGCTGCACCGGGGCCCAATTTTTGTCCACGAACTTTCCGAGAGGGAAAATCTGAAAACGATTCCAGGGGTTCAGAACGATGAGAAAAAGCCGTGGCGAAGACGGTTTTGGGAACGGAGCTTGTTTGTTGCCTTAAACGGCTATCGGGCCCAATTTTTTGTAACGCGAACTTTTCGGCGAGCGAAAATCTGAAAACGGACTCAGGGGTTCAGAACGATTAAAAAGGCGTGCGTGTAGACGGTTGTGGGAACGAAGCTCGTTTGGTGCCCCAGACAGCTATCGGGCCCGGGCGGGGTGCCCTGGGCCCAATTTTCAAGTGGGCGAAAATGGGAAAACGAATGCACGGGTTCAAAACGATGAGAAAAAGTCGTGCGCACAAACGTTTTTTGAAACTAAGCTCGTTTGGTAACCTAAACAGCTAACGGCTCGACGGGGTGACTCGGGGCCTAATTTTTGTTGCCCGAATTTTCTGGCAAGCGAAAATCTTAAAACGGACCCAGGGGTTTAGAACGATGAAAAAAATCTGTGCGCATTGACGGTTTTGGGAAGCTTGTTGGTGCCCCAAACAGTTATCGAGCCCGGGGGGGGTGCCACGGGTCCCAATTTTTGTGTGCGAACTTTCCGGTGGGCGAAAATCTGAAAACGGACCCAAAGGTTTAGAACGATGAGAAAAAGTCGTGTGTGGAGACGGTTTTGGGAACGGAGCTCGTTTGGTTCCCCAAACGGCTATCGGGCTCGGCGGGGGTGCCCGAGACTAATTTTTGTGCGCGAACTTTCCGGCGGGCAAAAATATGAAAACAAAATCAGGGGTTCAGAACTATAAGACAAAGCCGTGCGTGGAGAAGGTTTTGGGAACGGAGCTCGTTTGGGTACCTCAAACGGCTTCGGGCTCGGCGGCAGTTCCCTGGGGCCCAATTTTGTTGCGCGAACTTTCCGGCGGACAGAAAATATGAAAACGGACCCAGGGCTCAAACGATGAAAAAAACTCGTGCGCGCAGACGGTTGTAGACCGCAGCTCATTTGTTGCCCCAAACGTCTATCATGCCCAGCCTGGGTACCCCGGGGCCCAATTTTTGTGGCGGGAACTTTCTGGCAGGCGAAAATCTTAAAACGGACCCAAAAGTTCAGAACGATGAGAAAAAGCCGTTCGCGCAGACAGTTTTGGGAACGGAGCTCGTTTGGTGCCCCAACGGCTATCGGGCTCGATGGGGGTGCCCAGGGCCTAAGTTTTGTGCGCGAACTTTCCGGCGGGCAAAAATCTGAAAACGGACCCAGCGGTTCAGATCGATGAAAAAAGCCATGCGCAAAGGCTGTTTTGGGAACGGAGCTCGTTTGGTGTCCAAAACGGCTATCGGGCCCGGCGGGGTTGCCTTGGGGCCGAATTTTTGTGCGCTAACTTTCTGTCGGGCAAAATATCTGAAACAGAACCAGAGGTTCAGAATGATGAGAAAAAGTCGTGCGCGCAGACGATATGGGAAACGGAGCTCGTTTGATGTTCCAAACGGTTATCAGGCCTGGCGGGTGGCCCTGGGGCCCAATTTTTGTGCGCGAACTTTCCGGCGGGCGAAAATCTGAAAACGGACCCAAGGTTCAGAACAATGAGAAAAGGTCGTGTGCGCAGACGGTTTTGGGAATGGAGCTCGTTTAGTGCCCAAACGGCTATCGGGCACGGCGGGGTGCCCCGTTAATTAATTTTTATGCGTGAACTTTCCGGTGAGCGAACATCTGAAAACGGACCAAGGGGTTTCAGAACGATGAGAAAAAGACGTGCAAGATGACGATTTTGGGAAGCTTGTTTGGTACTCCAAACGGCTATCGGGCCACGGGGGTACCCCGGGTCCCAATTTTTGTGTGCGAACTTTCCGTCATGTTAAAATCTGAAAATGAACCCAGGGGTTCAGAACGATGAGAAAAAGTCGTGCGCGGAGACGGTATCGAAAACGGAGCTCGTTTGGTGCCCCAAATGGCTATCAGTCCGTCGGGGTTGCCTCGGGGCCCAAATTTTGTGCGCGAACTTACCGGCGGGCGAAAACTTGAAAACTGATCCAAGGGTTCAGAACGATGAGAAAAAGTCGTGCTCAGACGGTTTGGGAACGTAGCTCGTTTGGTTCCCCAAATGGCTATCGGGCCAGGCGAGGATGCCTCTGAGCCCATTTTTGTGCGCGAACTTTTCGGGGGCCAAAAATCTGAAAACGGACTCAGGGGTTCAGAACGATAAGAAAAATCCGTGGCGCAGACGGTTTTGGAAACAGAGCTCGTTTGGTGCCCAAACGGCTATTGGGCCGACGGGGTGTTTCGGGGCCCAATTTTTGTTGGGCGAACTTTCTGGCGGGCGAAAATCTGAAAACAGATTCAAGGGTTCAGAACTATGAGAAAAAGCCGTACGTGCAAACGGTTTTGGGAATGGAGATCGTTTGGTTCCCCAAACGGCTATTGGTTTAGCGGGGGTGCCCTGGGCCCTATGTTTGTGCGCGAACTTTCCGACGGGCGAAAATCTTAAACCAAACCTAAGGATTTAGAATGATGAGAAAAAGCCGTGAACAGACAGTTTTGGGAACGAAACTCGTCTTGTGCCCCAAACGGCTATCGGGCCCGGCAGGGGTGCCCTGGGGCCCAATTATTGTGCGCGAACTTTCTGGCGGCGAAAATCTGAAAACGTACTCAGGGGTTCAGAACGATGAGAAAAAGCCGTGGGCGCAGATGGTTTTGGGAACGGAGTTCGTTTTGTGCCCCAAACGGCTATCGAGCCTGGCGGGGATGCCTCGAGGCCCAATTTTTGTTCGCAATTTTCCGACAGGCGAAAATTCGAAAACGAACACAGAGGTTCAGAACGATGAGAAAAAGCCGTGCCCGCAGACGATTTTAGAACGGAGCTGATTTGGTGCCCTAAACGGCTATCGGGTCCCGCGGGGTGCCTCGAAGCCCATTTTTTGTGGCGAACTTTCTGGCGGGCGAAAATCTGAAAACGAATCCAGGGTTTAGAACGATGAGGAAAAGCCGTGTGCGCAGACGATTTTGGGAACGAAGCTCGTTTCGTGCCCTAAATGCCAAGAATATAATCTTATTGGCCTGGATTACGTTTCGATGTGGGTAGAGGAAATTGCATGCGTCGCAAGTGTTGCGGTAGTCTCCCAGTTCCTCAAGAAGAATATTTCACTCATTTTGGCACTCCCCGTGCCATCATAAGTGATGAAGGATCACACTTTGTCAATCACAAATCAAAGAGTTGTTGTGCAAGTACGATATCCTCCATAAGGTGGCGACCGCATACCATCCGCAAACAAATGGTTAAATCGAAGTTTCCAATAGAGAAATCAAGTTGATACTCGAGAAGGTAGTAAAGCCTTCGCGGAAGGATTGAGCAATGAAGCTGATGATGCGTTGTGGCATACCGAACCGCATTTAAAACACCAACCAGGCATGTCTCCCTATGCGTTGGTATTTGGCAAGGCGTGTCATTTGCCTCTAAAGCTGGAGTATATAGCATTGTGGGCGATCAAGAAATTGAATTTCAATTCAAAGCAAGCAGGAAAAGCGCGAAAACTGCAGTTGGTCAAGCTGGAAGAATGGAGGGTCAACGCATATGAGAATGCGAAGATTTATAAAGAGCGCACCAAACGCTGTCATGATAAACGCATATGCGCTAGAAACCTCCAAATCGGGTAGAAGGTCTTACTCTTCAATTCAAGATTGCAGCTCTTCCCAGGAAAATTAAAATCACGCTGGTCCAGTCCCTTCATTATCAAAGAAGTATTTCCACATGGTGCGGTGGAACTGATCACCGAGGATGGCAGTCGAACATTTGAAGTTAATGGACAACGGATAAAGGCATATTGCGAAGGAGATTTTCAGCCAGAAACAATCTCCACAAAGTTGAAAAACCTGGACTATCCCTTACTCAACTCTTGAACATTTAACTCTTCGTCATTTTACTATTATCAGTATTTCACCTATGCTATATATAAAAAAAAAAAAAAAAAAAAACTTGTTTTGTTTTAAAATCATTTGACCCTCTCTTTACCTGTTTACAAAGATCGAGGCACAGGATTGTGGAGATACTACAAGAAGGAACAAATGATCTAATTTCATCATCGCAATCCACAGAAGCAAAGATCGCCGCAAGGATGGATGCATCAATACTCAATGTGGGCGACAACGTAAAATTTGGAGGTGTACTCTTCCTTATCTTTATTTCAAATTTTGCGCTATCACATTGAATTTTACGTCTCAAAGTTTTATTACCACATCCTTCTTGATTACCACAATCATATAACATGTAGATAACCTTAGTAAGTTACCGCATGTTGATTCTTATCCAAGTATGATTTTAATGATGAAAAATATGCTTCTATCTCTTTTGTATATACTAGAGTCAACTTAAATCTTAAGATAGTCACCTCATGAAATATTTCTAGAAGTTAGAGGCTTGCTAGATTTATTTCAAACTTCCTTTACAACACATTCTTTGACCATCACATGACTTATTTTAATTCCTTTTGGTAATGAGGACATTACCATATTTTAAAATTGGGGGTGAGATATTTATTTTCGACCTTGCTATAAAAAAAATAATTTTGAGAATAACAACTCCACTGTCAATGCAATGGGAAACCCATGTTGATAAGATTTAAGTTGTGAAATGCACTTATCCGTAGTTGGATGTCCGCATGACACACATGGGGATAAGCCAAAACGAAAGTAAGTCACCAGGATCAACGCATAAATAAATGACCGCAACTCCACTGCCAAATCGATATGAGTTTAGTCTGAAAAATGAGTGCATTGCTCGTAGTTGGATGTCCGCATGACACACGTGGGGGCAAGCCAAAACGAAGACAAGGCACTTGGATCAGCGCAAGATCAGAAAAAAATAGCAATGAAGAAAATTTTTGTGCAAGGATAAATCATTTGACACCCCGGTGGAAAATTTTCTTTTTGAAATAAATCATGCGATGTTCCGGAATTTAGTAAAGTCCTTTTGAAAGTTAAGCTTGCAATCCCTAAGTCTTAAAAATATTTTAGGAAAAGATTTGAATAAGACTTAAGGAAATTCTGGCATATAGAATTTGCACGAAGTATCCTTGAGAAATCTAGGGAAAGAACTTTGCGGTTAACTTACTAAAGGAATATTTAGCTTATGCTTGAGGAGAAGCATTGTTTAAATTTTGGGGTGTGATAATGGGCAGAAATGCACGTTATCATAGTGCCAAGTTCTTAAACAATGTTGGATTGCGTTGATCTTTATATTTTTCTGTCCATTAAGCATAAATTCTATAATATTGCGGTCTCATGCGTCCAACGCATTAGAGCAGTTGATCTTTATATTTTTGTGCAAAATATGCGTTAACGCAATGCAAAGATTGCGATCATAGGAATACATTGGTCGAGCGCAACTTCACCGCAAGATTTTGCGTTGATCGTGCTCGCAAACATTCGACCAAAAATAATCACTACAACTTGGTCAGCGCAACATGGTGGGCGCATTCGGGTGAAAGGATAATTAAGATCGATGGGACAGAAAGATGACAGCAGTCGGNATTTTGGGAATGGAGCTCGTTTGGTGCCCCAAATGGCTATCGGGCTCGACGGTGGTTTCTCGAGGCCCGATTTTTGCGCAAACTTTCCGGCGGGCGAAAATCTTAAAACAGACCCAGGGGTTAAGAACGAAGAGAAAAAGCCGTGCGGATGGTTTTGGGAATTGACCTCGTTTGATGCCCCAAATGGTTATTAGACCCGGCGGGGGTGCCCCGGGGCCCAAATTTTATGCGCGAACTTTCCGGTGGGCAAAAATCTAAAAATGGACCCAGGGGTTCAGAACGATGAGAAAAAGCCGTGTGCGTAGACGATTTTGGAAACGGAGCTAGGTTTGTGCCCCAAACAGCTATCGGGCCTAATTTTTGTATACGAACTTTCCGGTGGGCGAAAATCTGAAAATGAACCCAGAGGTTCAGAACGATGAGAAAAATCCGTACGCGCAGAAGGTCTTGGGAAAGGATCTCGTTTGGTATCCCAAACGGTTATCGGGCCCCGCGGGATGCCTTGGGGCCTAATTTTTGTTCGTGAACTTTCTAGTGGCCGAAAATCTGAAAACAGACCCAGGGGTTCAAAACAATGAGAAAAAGTCGTGCGCAAAGACGGTTTTGGGAACGGAGCTTGTTTGGTTCCCCAAACGGCTATCGGGCCCACTGGGGTACCCCGTGACCCACTTTTTGTGCGCGAACTTTCCGACGGACGAAAATCTTAAAACGGACGCAGGGGTTTAGAAGGAAGAGAAAAAGCTGTGCGTGCAGACGGTTTAGGGAACAGACATCGTTTGGTTCGCCAAACGGCTATCGGGCCCGGTGGGGGTGCCTCGGGGCCCAATTTTTGTGCACGAACTTTTTCAACGGGCGAAAATCTAAAAATGGACCCAGGGGTTCAGAACGATGAGAAAAAGTTGTGCGCACAGACGGTTTTTGGAATGGAGCTCGTTTGATGCCCCAAACAGCTATAGGGCTCGACAGGGATGACCCGGGGCCCAATTTTTATGCGCGAACTTTCCAGCGGACGAAAATCTGAAAAAACGAACCCAGGGGTCAGAACGAGGAGAAAAAGTCGTGCGCGCAGACGATTTTGGCAATAGAGCTCATTTGGTGCCCCAAACTGCTATCGGGCCCGATAGAGATGTCCTAGGGCCCAATTTTTGTGTGCGAACTTTCCGGCGGGCAAAAATATGAAAACGGACCCAGAGGTTCAGAACGATGAGAAAAAGTCGTGCGCACAGACGGTTTTTGGAACGAAGCTCATTTGGTACTCTAAACAACTATAGGGCCCGGTGCGATGCCCCGTGGCCCAATTTTTGTGTGTCAACTTTGCGATAGGCAAAACTTTGAATACGGACCCAGGGGTTCAGAANAATTAAGATCGATGGGACAGAAAGATGACAGCAGTCGGATCCAAATTAAGTTGACAGCCGATAATGGTCACAAAGTACATTCAGCTTTATCAGTGACAATTATCCGGCGCATCAGCCAGGAATTAAAGCCGTCCCATCTGTACAACCGATAGAGAGAAACCGCCTTTCACCTTTATGCCTTATAAATACCAAGTACATTCTTCAGAGAAGGGGTTAAGCAGTCGATTACTTCATCACTTTACAAGTTCACGTCTCTGTCCATAGTCTTCTTTCATTTTAAGGTAGACGCAAGGAAGAAGGTGTGCCGATAGATCGTTCTGACAAGCTTGGAAAAGCACCGGAAGCTCCAACACAGAGAGAGGGCTGGCGCCTGTGGAAGCAAGAACATTTGTAGATCAGAATAAAGATTCAGTGTAAAAAGCCTTGGTCAGCAAGGAATTGCTACCAGGCTCTCTACCTTTATTTTCCATTGTCATTTTGTACTCAACTCAGTTATAAGAATGAAATTTCTTTCTCTATATCTGTTCACTCTCTGTTATTTAGGCATGAGTAGCTAATTAGTTGAATGGGTTGAGAAGTAGTTAGCTAGCATAACGAGGGAATCTTCATCTTTGCGATTATCTTATTTATGTATGTTTCATTCGTCTATTAGAGATACTCGGGAAAGTAGTCTAAAGACAGGATCTAGACTTGGGAAGGTCAGGTCAGAATCTAGGTTTGGAAAAACCAGATTAGAACGCATAAACAGGAGATAGGCGCTTAGGAATGAGCACTATTTGTTATTAATGCATCACATGCATCTTAGCAATAAGGTATGATTGTATGCAGTCACCTTGCTTTCATGCATTTGCATCAACGCATAGGACAAGAGTAGAGACTTAGGAATAAGCTCTATGGACATTTTGCATTCAACACATGCGTCCTAGACTTGGGAGCATCACATTTACATTGGGAAATGACTTGTTGTGCATGGTTGTAACATGATCGCAAGGTTTGACACTTCTCGAGTAACGCTAGCTAAAAGACCTTCTCAACCCGTACACTACATACTCATTGCATCTATCAACACAACTATCTTTCTCAAATCCGCTGCCTTTATTTACTTCTTTTCATCAACGCAACAACACACCCAACACTTATTATTTACTTAGTTACCACAAAGTTTTCATAAATATTACCAACATAACTATTTTTACAAGTCCCTGTGTTCGACCCTAGACTTACCAGGAAACTCAGAGGAATTTACACTTGAATTCCGCTGGGGAAAATTGAGTGCACAATGCAATCGATCAACACATATCATCCATAATTCCATTTAATAAAAACAACGCACCAAGTTTTTGGCACCGTTGCTGGGGACTTCGGCAAAATAGTTGTTAATGATAATTTTTGTGAATTCTTTGAAGAACTCTCAATCTCTGGCGAACTATGACCTGAAGATTGAGAGAACATTTCGAAGGAGACTCAGAGACCACGAACAACAACCACAATCCGACAAAGAAGAGATGGCGGAGCAGCCTGGAAATGGAGCACCAAACAACAACAATGTCATGAAAAATCCGATTCTGTTGGCAAACGATCAAAATAGGCCCATTAGGGACTATGCATCACTAAACCTCTATGATTTCTCTCCGGGAATCATGGGGCCTATCTTAGACTGTAGTAGATTTGAAATGAAGCCAGTGATGCTGCAGATGATCTAGGTTGCAGGTCAATTTTTTGAGGAAAGCGTGGCGAGGATCCGCATCGCCCCACCTCCGAAGTTTTATTGAAATCTGTAAACTTTTGTGTTCCCAGAAACATGCTCTGCTGAAGAAGTTCGACTAAACGTGGTTGCCATTTTCTCTTGGTAATCAGGCTAGGAAATTGAGCTTATTCGCTCGAACCAGGAGAGATTACTTGTCTTGGAAGAGGTGTGGAGAAGTTTATGAAGAAATATTTTTTCCACCTATCGAAAAACGCAAGACAAAGAAAGTTTATTACTAATTTTGAACAAGATATGGACGAATCGCTCAGCGATGCTTGGGCGAGGTTTAAAAGGTTGATCCGAGATTGTCACATAATGGGCTGCCAAGACTGCCTTGCAAATGAAATTTTCTATCACGGTTTGAATCCTGCTTCGCAGACCGCTTGTCAATGCGCCAAGCAGCCGGTGGTCTGCTTGACAAAACTTACGATGAGGCGAAGAATAATGCATGGACCGCCATCTCCAAGAATCACGAAGGACTGAAGGGAGAGTGACATAAAGATTAGATTCAGAATTCTGACGCAAATAACGGTGTCATTGGTTTCATTACAAAACCAAAATGTCCGCAATGATGAATTTTGATTCAAGGATGGAGATCAACAGCCTAACAGCAACAAGGTGGGCAGATTAACGGCAATAAGTCAAAAAACACAAGTGTGCGACTTGCGGTAATGGGCATACGATGGGAAGATTGGCCCGCAAAATTCCACAGTCCTGTATATTTGTAAAGAATACCCTTTTCAAACACTTACAAACTCCAGGTGGAAAAACACCTCACTTTTGCTTGGAAGAACCAACAACAAAAATTTTCAATTTGGTGGCAACAAAAAGAAGGAACCACAAGAATTCTTTCAAACGGAGTATGGTCCCATCAGAGCAAACCAAGAAGTTCCGTCAATCGGGCCGGCAGGGTGCCCCGGGGATCCCTTTTTTGTGAGCGAACTTCTCGCCGATTGGGTTGCGGAAAATCCTGAAAAATACGGACAACCACAGGGAATTTCAAGAAACGATGAGCAAAAATCCGTGTATGCAGACGGTTTTGGGAACGAAACTCGTTGGTGCCCCAAACAGTTTATCGGGCCGGTTGGGGGGTGCCCGAGTCCCAATTTTTTTTGTGAGCGAACATATTTGCCGACAGTTTTCGAAAATAAAATGGAACCCAAGGGTAATAGAAACGGTGAGAAAAGCCGTGAGTGCAAGCACGGTTTTTGGGAACAGGAGCTCTGTTTGGTACCCTTTGCCAATACGACTTATCGGGCCTGAGGAGGGTGTAGGCCGGGGACAATTTTTTGTGCGCGAACTATTAAATGGCGGGCAATAAATATGAATTTAAATCAGAAACCTAGGTGGTTCAGAACAATGAGAAAAATCGCGTGCGGCGCAAATACGGTTTTTGGAACGGAGCTCGTATTGAGTGCCCACAAACGGCTTATCGGCCTAACGGGGGTGCCCTGGGGCCCTAATTTATGTGTGGCGAACTTATACCGACGTGCGAAAATCTGAAAAATATCGGACCCAGAGAATTCAGAAACGATGAAGAAAAAAGCCGTGCAACGCAGATGGTGGTTTATGGGAAAGAGCATTGTTTGGTGCCCCAAGACGACCATCGGGCCCGGCGAGGGTGCCCCCGGATGGCCATTACAATTTTTGTGTATGCTCGAACTTTTTTCGGACTAGAGCGAAAAAATCGAAAACGGCCCAGGATGTATCAAGAGCGATGAGAAAAAGTACCGATGCGCATTAGACTGGTTTTGTGTTACGGCATGCTCACTGATATGTAGAGCCCCCACGGACTATCGGTCCATCCACAGGGTGCCCCCGGGGCCCAATTTTTTTCTGCGAACTTTCCGGTGGGGTCGAATAAACTTGTAAAAAGGAAACAAGGGTTTCAGACATTGAGAAAAGCTGTTGCCGCAGATCGTGATTTTGGTGAACGCGCAGCTCGTTGGTGCTCAAATGACTAATCGAGGTACCCCCTCTCTCTCACACACGGGAAAAGTGTCGCGGGGTCCCAATTTTTTGTGTGCGAAACTTTCCGGCAGGTTATTAATATCTGAAATCGGAACGCCAGGGATTCAGAACGATGAGAAAAATCGTGCGCGTCGACGGTTTTTGAGATAGGAGCTCGTTTATGTGCCCACAAAACAAGCTAATACTATTTCGAGTAACTCCACCGACGTATGGGTGCCTTTTTCCGAGACGCAAAAATTTTTTGTGCGCGAACTTTCCGTGTCAGGCGTAAAACTGAAACGGACCAAGGCGTTCAAGAACGATGAGATAATTTATAGAATTTGACGTCAATCGATAGAAAGTAGTATTTATAAAAATTGAGGTTAAAATGTAAATCTTAAAACCTAGAAATCCAAATTGAAACAAGATTTCAAACTCTCAAGGGTAAATGTAATATTTTTAACTATGAACTAATTGAAATAACTCAAAACTTAAAGACTATAAGTCACA
>NC_052360.1:7347305-7348414 GCF_009727055.1 Benincasa hispida | reverse complement strand
GTTTTGGGAACGGAGCTCGTTTGGTGCCCCAAACGGCTATCGGGCCTAACGGGGGTGCCCTGGGGCCCAATTTAGTGTGCGAACTTTCCGACGTGCGAAATCTGAAAACGGACCCAGAGATTCAGAACGATGAGAAAAAGCCGTGCAAGCAGATGGTTTTGGGAAGGAGCTTGTTTGGTGCCCCAAACGACCATCGGGCCCGGCGAGGGTGCCCCGGTGCCCAATTTTTGTGTGCGAACTTTCGGACGAGCGAAAATCTGAAAACGGACCCAGGAGTTCAGAGCGATGAGAAAAAGTCGTGCGCATAGACGGTTTTGGTTACGGAGCTCGTTTGTGCCCCAAACGGCTATCGGTCCCATCAGGGTGCCCCGGGGCCCAATTTTTGTCTGCGAACTTTCCGGTGGGCGAAAACTTGAAAACGGAAACAAGGGTTCAGAACCATGAGAAAAAGCTGTGCCGCAGACGGTTTTGGGAACGGAGCTCGTTTGGTGCCTCAAATGACTATCGAGGCCCACGGGGGTGTCGCGGGGCCCAATTTTTGTGTGCGAACTTTCCGGCAGGTTAATATCTGAAATCGGACCCAGGGTTCAGAACGATGAGAAAAATCGTGCGCGTCGACGGTTTTGAGAACGGAGCTCGTTTGGTGCCCCAAACAGCTATCGGCCCCGACGAGGGTGCCCCGAGACCAAATTTTTGTGCGCGAACTTTCCGGCAGGCGTAAAACTGAAAACGGACCAAGGCGTTCAGAACGATGAGAAAAGGCAATGTGCGCAGACGATTTTGGGAACAGAGCTCGTTTTGCGCCCCAAACGACTGTCGACCTCGGGGCCCAATTTTTGTGCGCGAACTTTCCTGAGGGCGAAAATCTGAAAACGGACCCAGGGGTTAAGAACGATGAGAAATATCCGTGAGCGCAGACGGTTTTGGGAACGGAGCTCGTTTTGTGCCCTAAACGGCTATCGGGTCCGGCGGGGGTGCCTTCTCTCAAATTCGCAAGGGTTCAGAACGATGAGAAAAAGCCATGTGCGCAGATGGATTTGGGAACAGAGCTCGTTTGGTGCCCCAGACGGCTATCGGGCCCGACGGGGGTGCCACGGAGCCCATTTTTT
>NC_052360.1:7327453-7346538 GCF_009727055.1 Benincasa hispida | reverse complement strand
GACCCAATTTTTGTGCCCAAACTTTTCGGCGGGCGAAATCTGAAAACCAAACCAGGGGTTCAGAACGATGAGAAAAAGCCGTGCACGCAGACGAATTTTGGACGGAGCTCGTTTGATGCCCCAACGACTATCGGGCACGGCGAGGTGCCCGGGGACCAATTTTTGTGCGCGAATTTCCGCCGGGCAAAAATCTAAAAACGGACCCAATGGTTTAGAACGATGAGAAAAAGTCGTGCGTGCAGACGAATTTGGGAACGGAGCTCGTTTGGTTCCCCAAACGGCTACCGTTCCCTGTAGGGTGCCCCGGGACCTAATTTTTGTGCACGAACTTTCCGGCGGACAAAAATCTAAAAACGAACCCAGGGGTTCAGAACGATGAGAAAAAGTCGTGTGCACAGACGATTTTGGGAATGGAGCTCGTTTGGTGCCCCAAAGGCTATCGGACCCGCGGGCAAAAATCTGAAAACGAACGCAGGGGTTCAGAATGATTAAGAAAAAGTCTGCGCGGCAGATGGTTTGGGAACGGAGCTCCGTTTGGTGCCAAACGGCTATCGGCCTGGCGGGGGTGCCCCTGGGGCCCAATTTTTGTGCGCATTTTCCGGCGGACGAAAATCTAGAAATGAACCTTAGGGTTCAGAACGATGAGAAAAAGTCGTGCGCGCAGACGATTTTGGGAACGGACTCGTTTGGCGCCCCAAACTACTATCAGGGCCAGTAGGGGTGCCCTGGGCCCAATTTTTCTACGCGAGCTTTTCTGGCGGGCGAAATCAGAAAACAGACCCAAAGGATTAAGAACAATGAAGAAAAAGTCGTGCGTGCAGACGATTTTTGGGACGGAGCTCGTTTGGTGTCCCAAACGACTAATCGAGCTCAACGGGGATGCCCCGGGACCCAATTATTGTGCGCAAACTTTTCGGCGGGCGAAAAAATCTGAAAATGGACCCAGGGGTTCAGAACGATGAGAAAAAGTCGTGCGCGCAGACGATTTTGGGAACGAAACTCGTTTAGTGCCCCAAAACGGCTATAGGCCTGATGGGGCTGCCCTGGGGCCCAATTTTTGGGCGCAAACATTCTGACGGGCGAAAATCTTAAAACAGAAACAAGGGGTTCAGAACCGTCTGCCACAAACGAGCTCCGTTTGGGGCACAAACGAACTCCGTTCCAAAAATCGTTTGCGCGCACGACTTTTTCTCATCGTTCTGAACCCCTGGGTTTGTTTTTAGATTTTCGCTCGCGAAAAGTTTGCGCACAAAAAATTGGGTCCCAGGGCACCCCCGCCGAGCCCAATAGCCGTTCGATGCACTAAACGAGCTCCGTTCCCAAAACCGTCATTGCGAACGGCATTTTCTAATCGTTCTAAACCCTTGGGTCTATTTTTAGATTTTCGCCCGACGAAAGGTTCGCGCACAAAAATTGAGCACCGAAGCACCCCCGCCGTGCCGATAGCTTGTTTTTGGGGCACAAAAAGGAGCTCCGTTCTCAAAACCGTCTGCGCGCGTGGCTTTTTCTCATCGTTCTGAACTCCTGGGTTCGTTTTTTTAATTTTCACCCGCAAGAAGTTCGCGCACAAAAATGGGCCATGTGCCCGATAGTCGTTTAGGGCACCACCGGGGCACCCCGCCGAGCCCGATAGCCGTTTGGTGCAGCAAACGAGCTTCGTTCCCAATACCGTCTGTGCGCACGGCTTTTTCTCATCGTTTTGAACCCCTGCGTCCATTTTCAGCGCACAAAAATTGGGCCCCGGGGCACTCCCGTCGTGCCCGGTAGCCGTTTGAGGCACCAAACGAGCTCCGTTCCGAAATCCGTCTGCGCGCACGGCTTTTTCTCATCGTTTTGAACCCCTGCGTTCGTTTTCAGATTTTCGTCCGTCGGAAAGTTCGCACAAAATATTGGGCCCTAGGGCACCTCGCCGGGCCCGATAGCCGTGTGGGACACCAAACGATCTCCATTCCCAAAATCGTCTGCGCGCACGGCTTTTTCTCATCATTCTGAACCCTTGCGTCCGTTTTCAGATTTTCGCCCGCCGGAAAGTTTGCGCACAAAAATTGGACCCCGGGACACTCTGCTGGGCTCGATAGCCGTATTGGGCACCAAACGAGTTCCGTTCCCAAAATCATCTGGGCGCACGACTTTTTCTCATCGTTCTGAACTCCTGCGGATATGAGAGAAAATACCTCTACGGGATACCTCTACGGGAATGGGGATGAGGAGTCCCTTCCACCTCGATCCTTTTGCCAATCCTATTTTGTTTCCATCTTTATTTGCATTCTCACAACACATAAAAATTAAACAAACAAATTTATTGGAAATCGAATGTCAAAAGATATCATTTATTTTCTGTAAATTCCAGTCTCCATAAGAATAATCAGTAAAAAAAAGTTTATATATAAATTAAATTAAATTAAATTTCTTCCGTAGGTATTTTATTTCAAATATAATATCAAGATTTTAAACTAATGAAGGAACTAAAATCTCAATAACATCAAAGCATCGTGCAGGTTAAGGGGTAAAATTGGAAAATAAATACATATTGTTGGCCTCAAAAAGACGTTTTTCGGTATTTTTAAAAATGACAAATTGCAAAAATCACCCTTGAAATATAATTATAGTTACAAATACACCCTCAAACTTTCAATTGAAAAATTAGATCCCTAAAACTTGTATCTTTAAACTTATACAAGTGTTAAACTTGGATTCTCAAACTTACAATAATTATAGAAATTGGATGTACAAATGATAAAAATTGAATCATCAAACTTATACAATGTTACAATTTATACAATTATGTAAGTTTAAATGTCCTATTTAACTCAATTTTAATACTTATATAATTTTGAGGACTCAATTTTTAAAATTAAAAGTTTTAAGAATATAATTACAACTAATTGCTAATATTTTCCAGCTGTTTTACTAAATTTTTTATTAATTTTCGATTTTGCCATTTTTCTAATTGATACCTAAAATCGTGCTATAGACTCCCATTCATCTACAAAAAATCGTGTATTAAGGATCCTTTTGCAAACATAGCCCATAGAGGCCCAATTTTTAGTTGCTTGGTCAGAGAGGTGATTATGGGCTCATGGCCCAACTATGTGGTACTTAATGAGAGTGATGTCTAATCTTATTCATCAATGATGTTCATTGTGAAGTCCACACAATTAGGACATTTCTATAACAATATATTAATAATTCCTAAGTCGACTTTTGTTAGTAGTAATAGTAATTAATAAATTAATTACCCTATAAACTCTCGAAAAATTAATTACACAGTTAAACCTTAGTAAAGCCCTATAAAGCAATTTCTTCAACTTGAATCTCAAGCAGAGAAGCAAGTGAAAACCACGTTGTCGGCGCCAGTAGCGGTGAACCGGAGTCCAGTTTTTCCGGCAGCTCCCTTCTCCTTGTCGGAATTCCTCCGCCGTCCTGTGACGGCCTCCGGTTGCCTCTCATCAGCGGCTGCGGCGGCAGCGGCAGCGAGTTTTTTCTCGATGCGACGGCGAATGACGTAATCTTCAGGAATAAAAACGTCCATAATAAAATTAAATTTGTAAAAAAAGGAAGAAGATTTAGTAGAGAGGAAGGAAAGAAAATGAAGAAATTAGTGGGGGTGGAAAATGTGATTAAGAGAGTATTTATAGAGTAATTAATTGGGGAAAGGAAAAAAGAGGATATGATACCGTGGGCCAATGGTCCCAATGTTTTTGGTTAAACAAGCAGAGTTGCAAAGATTCATGCTGCTGGGTTGGTGTTTTTTTTTTTTTTTTTTTTTTTTTTTTTTTTTTTTTTAATTTAAAATTTAAAATTATGTTCAACAAACATGTGAAGTTTTCGATATGGTTTGAACATCGAATCTTTTGGTCGAACATATAACGTCTTAACCTAGGTTTATATTGGCATAAGTAGTAACTCTTGGTTGAATCTAGGTAGTTTTTTTCTTGTTATCTTTTTCAGCTAGAAAATGTTCAAATTGATTGATATACTTATAGAAATTGATAAATTATACAAGATATTCCTAAATTTTGCACTTTGTGTAAAAAATACTCTTGAACTTTTAAAAGTTAAAAAAAATATCCTTAAACTTTCAAAAACATTTCACAAATATTTTTGTCATTAGTTTTGGATGGAAATCGTTAGTATTTTGTTTCAGAAATACTCTTGAACTTGCAAAAACTGTCAGTATATGAACATAAACCATTATTACTTGTTTCAAATATCTTTGAACTTTTAAAGGTTGTATTAATAATCTTAATCTTGTAAAAAACAACTGTTAATATAATGATCAATTTATTTGAAGTTTTCTTGAGAATTATGAGATGCAGTTAGTTTATTACCCAACAAATTTGAAATCCATCCATGTTAAAGATTTGAATTACAATGTTTTAGGTTAAGATACTTCTCATTTGTTCCAATTGTTATTTTTTAGTCCATTTAGTTTCAATTGTCTAATTGTAGTTATCTTACTTTTAATTATTCTTAAAATTAGTTTTTTTTTTTTTTTGCTAGTTCGGAGTTAATTTATACCAAATATAGAATATTAATAATAATTTTCATACAAGAAAAGATAGGGAGTCAATATCTTCTCAAATTTATAAAATGAATAATACATAGTCTTTATTTTCCCTTAATAAGAGTAAGGAATAATTTTAAGATCTTCTAAAAATGAGAGGAAAAAATTTGAACATTTAATTTAAGTATAGGACTAAAATAGAATAAGACTTAACTGAGATCGTTGTAGCTTCTAAAATAATTATTGGTGTCAACAACGTAATTGTGTTTTTAAGAAAATAAGTTATTGCACAAGGTAAATCAGTATTTGGTAAATTTCAAATTAAAACCTAAAAAATAAATTAGAAGGTTTGGTAAATAAATGTTGGATTATCATGGTTTAAATATAATGAACAATGTGATCTGTTTTTCGAATTATTTTTATATTGATAATATTTAATATCTAACTTATTATAAGATAACCCTAAATTGTGTTCAATTTAAATTATTTAATATAAGTTTAGGGGAAAAGTTGTTATAAAAAATATAATCAATTTGTAAGAGAAATATGACATATATTCTCTCACAAATTTTTTTAGATTCTAATTATATAGATATATATCCAAACGAGAGAGGTACATGAATGGATCGAGACCACATTCAAATGAAAATTGAGGATATAAAGGTGTGGTTAAAAATTGTTTACAAAAAATTGAAAGTTACTAACCATACCAACAAGATATATTTTCTTTTTAAGTAGCTTAATCATAAGAATTCTAAAATTAAACGTGTTTAGATTGGAGCAATCTTATATTGGATATCCTCTTGAAATTTTTCCTAACAAACATGTGAGTGAAAACAATATTAAAAAGACACGTGTTGATATATGGGCAAGCATGATGTTGCCCAAATTGTAAGAGATGCAGGGGATGTCGGGGTCATTAGGTTAAATCTTACTCTTCATTATTTTAACACACGTCCCAAACATTGAGTGAACTATTATATCCCGCTCGACCCACTCCAAATTGGAGCCTTAAACACTCAAGGTTCTTCCATAATTGATTTTGACATCGACCAAGCAAAATCAGTCAAAGTGAACATAGCTCTACTTGTACGTAGTATAGATTAGCGACTAAGATATTTATAGTTCAAATTTCCTAATAAATAAAGGAAAATTATCATCCTAAAAAGAATATTCCAATATTTTAACCTTCGAACTCTAGAGGAAAAGGCCATGTGAATTATGTTGAACTAAGTTCACTTTTTTGAACGTTCTATTTTTTTTTTTTGAATAAATAATACTAAAAATAAGAATGCTGTTTTAAAAAATAAAATAAAAAATAAAGCATTAAAATAAAAACGCCTACCAACCATGTATTGTCTCCAAGATTCGTAAACGCGTAATAAATTAAAAAGTTTGTTTTAATTAAATTCTAATCTGAAACCTATGTTAGTGAGAAATAATTAAAATACGATTTAATAATTAATTGAACTTTTCTACTAATGTTGGTTAGATTGGACTAAAGCTACTTTTCAGAGTTCTTGATTTACCAACTTTGTTATCAAGTTCTTGAATTTGCTGCTTTTAATCAAATTCTGGCATTTGTGATTGAATTTGATTTTTTTTTTTTAATTTTTAAAAATGGCATAAATGTGGAAGTAGTATGAGTATTATAATAATAAATAAATGCTTATTGCTTAGTGTTCCAAAACCATGTGTCACCTTTCATGTTGTCCATATGCATTGTAATTATTCATGTTTGGTGTCCATGTAAGTCTACATCATACTTATCACTTTGCCTATAAATAATGACATTTGGTGGATCTTAAAATTACACATACATTAGTGAGAAGTTCACTATTTATCTATTATCCAATTTTATAATTTTAATAATTTTATGTTTTTAGTTATTTTATTTTATATATTTAATATTATTATATAAATATTATTATATTTTCTTCATATCCGTGTTCCCGTTGTGCTCCTCAATTTCACAACACGTTATCAGCACGAGCTTCTGTCGTTTTTCCCACTAAAGGTAGGTCCTAAAGGTATATCGGTTTTTCTCTCTTCATTATAATTAATAAATTTAATGTTATTTTGCATATTCAATATCTATTAAATTTCTAACATAAGTACAATATTTTATGATAGTGCTACCATGACAAATCTCACAAAATTAGAATTTGGCGCACTTGATATTAATGACAATAATTATTTGTCATGGGTACTTGATGCCGAAATTCATCTGGATGCTATGAACTTGGGAGAAACAATTAAAGAATGAAAGATGACATCCAGTCAGCTTTGTCATTATATCCAAGAGGGATTGAAAATGAAGTATGTTACAATAAAAGATCCCCGTATCTTATGGAAAGTTTGAAATAGAGGTAATCATAAAAAAACAGTTATTCTTCCTAAGGCTTGTTATGAGTTGATGCACTTGAGGCTACAAGATTTCAAATCAGTAAGTGATTACAACTCTGTATTATTTAAAATCAGTTCATAATTGTTGTTATGCGAAGAAAAAATTTACTGATGCTGATATGTTAGGGAAGACATTTTCTACATTTCATGTCTCGAGTATGCTCTTGTAGCAGCAATATCGAGAGAAAGGTTTTAAACAGTATTCTAAATTAATTTCATGTCTTCTCGTGGTTGAACAAAATAACGAGTTATTGATGAAAAATCATGAATCTCGACCAATCGAAACAACATCATTCCCTGAAGTGAATGCTGTGAATTTTAATAATAATCGCGGTCGAGGTCGTGACCATGGCAAAGGAAGAAATAATTATTATTTTCGTGGTGGTTGTTTTAATCATTCAAATTTCAAAAGAACCACACAAAATGATGATCACAAAGGAAAAGCTCCACAAGATAAGAGTTCAAAAAGTGTTGAAAATAAATGCTTCCAATGCGGAATGACTGGGCATTGATCACGTACCTGCCGTACTCAAAACACTTAGTTGACCTCTATCAAGCCTCCCTGAAGGAAAAGGGAAAAAAAGTAGAAGCAAATTTTGCATACCAGGATAATGATATATTTGATCTATCCCATATGACAAATTTGGATGTGGCGGACTTCTTTGAATCTCTTGAATAGAAGATTGGTGCAGTTGATGGAACATCAAGTGTTTCTTTTGATTTTGAGATTATCTAGACTTAATGTTATTGTTTTTCTTTTGCCCATCTTCATTTTTTTAGTAACTTTTGTAGTGTTTTTTTTCTTATTATAATTATTTTCTTTTAATGAAGAAATATGGATCATTTTTATATGTTGGGTGATTAAAAAATAAGCAAAGAAGATCTAGTGCAACGACATGCACAATACTTACAAATAAAAAATACTTTTTCAAATTGATAATGCTGAAAGCAAAAGTAAATATAATATCAGGTTCTGCAAACTTGATCAAAGGTTTTGGAAAAACAAATATTATTTTTCCTAGAGGAACAAAATTTACAATTGACAATGCATTATTCTTTAGTCAATCAAAGAGAAATCTTCTAAGTTTTAAAGATATACGTTACAGTGGTTATCATATTGAGACTGATAGTAAGAATAATGTGGAAAATCTATATATCATATCCACTGTCTCAAATGAAATGCGTATATTGGAATAGTTGCTTGCATATATGAGTAATTTAAACATATGCAACAATGAACCTGAAGTTCATGAATTCAGATAAATTTACAATTTGACATGGCCGATTAGATCAACCATGATCTATAATGATGAGGAGAATTATTGAGAATTCAAATGGACATCTATCGAAGAGCCAGAAGATTCTTCAATCTAAAGAATTATTATGTGATGCTTACTCTTAAGGAAAATTGATAATTAGACTATCACCAACAAAAGTGGGGATTGAATCACCTATGTTTTTAGAATGAATTCATGGGATATATGTGAACCTATTAACCCAATAAGTGGACCATGTAGATAATTTATGGTATTAGTAGATGCATCCAATAGATGGTCACACGTATGCTTATTATCAAGTCAAATCTTGCATTTGTAAGATTACTTGCTCAAATAATTAAGTTAAGAGCACAATTTCTGGATTATATAATTAAGATCATTCGTCTTGATAATGCTAGTGAATTTACATTCCAATCTATTGATAATTATTGTATGTCAATTGGGATAGCTCATGTTCATACACAAAATGGTTTAACAGAATCATTTATAAAACGTTTGCAATTATTTGCAAGACCATTACTTATGAGAGCTAAGCTTTCTTCATCTGTATAGGGACATGCTATTTTGCATGCAACGTCACTTGTACACATTAGACCAGTAGCTTATCATAAGTACTCGCCATTATAATTAGCTTATGATCATGAGCCCAATATTTTCCATCTGAGAACTTTTGGGTGTGCAGTATATGTTCCGATTGCTCCACCACAACGTACTAAGATGGGTCCTCAAAGGAGATTAGGAATATATGTTGGATATGATTCCCCATCAATTATTAAATATCTTGAACCCCTGACAGGTGATGTATTTACTATGCGATTTGCTTATTGTCATTTTAATGAGACAAATTTTCCAACATTAGGGGGAGGAATTAAAAAGTTGGAAAAAGAAATTACATGGAATGTATCTTATTGTCTCATTTAGATCCTCGTACAGATCAATGTGAACTTGAAATTCATAAAATAATTCATTTACAAAATATAGCAAATCAATTACCAGATGCATTTATAGATGCAAAGAAAGTAACCAGGTCACATATACCAGCTGCAAATGTTCCATCAAAAATTGATATCTCAATACAACAAGTTGTAACTAATGAGTATGGAACACGCCAGAAGCATGGTAGACCAATGGGTTCCAAAGATAAAAATCCTCGAAAACGAAAAATAATTAATAGTAAAAAAGACTTAGTTGGGGATGTAAATACCCATGAAAAAATCAACAAGACTAGTGAGGAAGGTGAAATACCTAAAGATAATAGTGAGATTTCAATAAACTAGGTCATGTCAGGAAAAAAGATGGAATCGTACTAATATAATCATTAACAACATTTCTGCGTATAATATTGCTCTTGATATTATATCTGAAAATGAGGATCCTTAACCAAAATCTGTTGAGGAATGTTGACATATAAAAGATTAGTTTTAGTGGAAAGAAACAATTGAGGCAGAATTAAACTCACTTTCAAAACGACAGGTTTTTGGACCAGTAGTTCGAACACCAGAAGGTGTTAAACTATGGGATACAAATGGGTATTTGTGAGGAAAAGAAATGAAAATAATGAGGTCACAAGATATGAAGCAAAACTAGTTGCACAAGGTTTTTCACAAAGACCTAGTATTGATTATGAGGAGACATATTCTTCAGTGGTAGATGCAATTACACTAAGATATTTAATTGGCTTGACGGTGTACAAAAGTTTGGATATGCATCTTATGGATGTAGTCACAACATATTTATATGGAACTCTTGATAATGATATTTATATGAGAATCCTAGAGGAATTTAAGGTACCTGAAACATATACATTAAATTACTAGGAGTGGCATTCAATAAAATTACAGAGATCAATATATGGATTGAAACAATCATAATGAATGTGGTACAATAATTTGAGTTAAAATTTATTGAAAGAAGGATATGAAAATAATCTAATATGTCCGTGTGTTTTTATAAAGAAATCACAATCAGGATTTGCTGTTATAACTGTATATGTTGATGACTTATATAATTTGAACTCTTGAAGAGCTTTCAAAAGCAATAAAATATCTTAAGAAAGAATCTGAGATGAAAAATCTCAGAAAAACAAAATTTTGCCTTGGTTTGCAAATTGAGCATTTAGCAGATGGAATATTTATTCATCAATCAACTTGTACAGGAAATTTTTTGAAAAGATTTTATCTGGACAAAGCACATCCATTAAATATTCCAATGGAAATCCGTTCATTGGATATAAAGAAAGATATATTTCGACTTTGAGAAGATAACGAGGAACTTCTTGGTTCTTAAGTACCATATCTTAGTGCAACTGATGCATTTATGTATCTTGCTAATAATACAAGACTAGATATTGCATCTTAAGTAAATTTATTAGTTAGATATAGTTCTTCTCCTACAAAAAGACATTGGAACGAAATTAAGCATATACTCTGTAACATCCCGCACTTTTTTATTTATTTACTAATAATGCAATTTTTCCTTTTTCAGTAATTGTCCTTAGTTGAAGGGCATGTTTGGAATTTTGAACTTAAAGTATAAGTGCGAGGATTTAAGTGTTGCCATGGAAATTATTCAAAATTATTCAATTTTCAAATTCAATTTAAAAAGTTATGGCTGGAATTAATTGTATTTGGAAAAAGGAAAGGAATTAAATAGTATAAAGTGGAATAAGGAAACGATTTAATTACAATTATACTATTTTCCTTTAATATTATTAGTATTTTTTTTTAATAATAAGGACCTCCCCTCACGCGACCCCCCCCCCCCCCCCCCCCCCCCCCGTTTTCTGCTTCCAACGCTGCCTCATCTGCACCTCCCTTCTCAGTCGTCCAATCGCACTGTTCGTGGGTTCTGGCCGGCCAGATCTCGCCGGTCAGACACACTACAGTCGCCCAACTCTCCAGTCGCGCCTTCCTTGCCGTTTTCACGCTGACCGCCGCGCCTCCTCGCCGCCGGTCGCACACTGTCCAGCCCTAGCGTGCCGTTTTCGCCCAGGTTCGAGCCCAGCCTGGGTCTGTGCGTCCGCCGCCTGCTGTCACCCCTCTGTTCGCCGTTCGCCACCGGCCGTCATCTTTGGGTTTCGCCGGATTTGGAAGTTTAGGTAAGTTTTTTGTGAAGTTTTGGGTGGAAGTTTTGGGCCCATTAAGTTTGGAATGAAGGTTGACTTATTCGAATTATTTTTGGCTTTAGATTTAAATTTAGGAAACTTTTGGAGTGGCTGTCCAGTGGGTTCGAGATCGTTCGACAGGAGTTTTGGAAAGGATTATAGTCTTATTGTTAGTTTGTGGGCATGCTCTGATTTTTGAACTAAGTTTGACTTAACTCTTGTATCTTTAAGTGGAAGCTGGTGGCATGTAACGACCCGAGTTCAGGAGGGGTACATGAATGAACCGGTATCACATCTGAACGAGAGGGATCCTGGGGACATGAAAGTATGGTTAAGAAAGGCTTAAAAGAATTGAAAGTTACTACCTATACCAACAATGGTGCACCTTCCCTTTTCGGTGGCTCAATTATAAGAACTCTAAAGTTAAGCGTGCTTAGCGTTGGAAGTTGACAATCCTATGTTGGGTGACCTTCGATAGTCCTGTGGCCAGTAATGGATTCCTTGACAGCCTCCTAAGACTCAGGCTCAGGAGAAACTGGTGCCACCCGAGCCGTTACGACAAACATCTGAGGGATTTCCGGAAGTATGACCCTCGCCCCTTTGATGGATCGTTAGGGGACTTCCGGAAAGTATGACCTCCGCCCCTTTGATGGATCGTTAGGGGACCCAACCAAGGTAGAAATAATGGTTCTCAATCTATCGAGACAAATATTCTGTTTTATGAGGTGCCTGGAAGAGCACAAACTGCAATGCGCAATCTTTGGTAACGCAACAATCTGGTGGCATTCGGCAGAAAAGATGATCGATATTGGAGGTGAATTTGCAACCTGGGAACAGTTCAAGGAACTATTTTATGAGAAGTACTTTTCGGCCACACACCCAATACAATAAGCAGGCAGAATTCTTGAACTTGAAGCAGGGCGTTATGTCGGTGGAGGGATAACGAGCAAGAGTTCAATAAGCTGTCTCATTTTGCTCTTGAGCTAGTGGCCACCGAGGCAGCGAGGACCGAGAGATTTATCTAGGGCCTAAGGAGCGGGCTGTGAGGGGTGGTGCATGCCTTGGATCTCAAGACATATGTTGTGGCACTGCGAGCCGCTGTGAGGATTGATGCCGACTCCCAGGGGGGAGAGGATTACAGAAGGTTACTCGGGATTGGGACCTCCGCAGGTCAGAAAAGAAAGACTGAGCACATAACTCTTGAGCATCAGCAGGTGGGTCAGAACATAGTAACTGCTCCACGTCAGTGAGGACAACGAGTACCCAGGCTGGGAATGGCAAGGGAGGATAGACCGATATACACCACTTACGGTAAGCACACTGGGGACATTGTTTAGCCGACTCTGAGCATTGTTTTCGATGTGGCTAGAAGGGGCATATGGCAGATAGATGCCTAAGGAGGAATGCGCCTGAGCATAGGAGCCAGCCCGTAGGCTCATTCCAGGGAGGCCTGAACGCACACACACACACCGCGCACCACGCGCTCACTTTCTACCACTCGGCGTGAGGTCGAGAAATCAGGCACCGTGGTGACAGGTACACTTCCCATTTTGAGATACCATGCTCATGTTTTATTTGACTCTGGCTCTTCGCACTCATTTATATTTGCTATATTTGTGAGACATGCCATGTTAGACTCAGAACCGTTGCCATTTGCATTGTCTATTTCCACTCCATCAGGAGAAATCATGTTAGCTACAGAAAAGATAGAAGCATGTCAGGTAAAGGTAGCCAATCACGCATTAGATGTAAGCCTGATAATTTTAGATATGCGCGATTTTGATGTTATATTAGGTATGGATTGGTTAGCTGCTAACCATGCCAACATAGATTGCTCTCGTAAGAAGGTCATCTTTAACCCTCCTATAGGAGCCAATTTTAAGTTTAAAGAGGTTGGGATCGTAGTCCTACCCAAGGTGATATCCGCATTGAAGGCCAGTAAGTTATTTGACCAAGGAGCCTGGGGTTTTATGGCCAGTGTGGTGGACACCAGGGAGAATGAAGTTACCTTGACTTCGGAGCTAGTAGTGAGGGATTTTCCAGATGTGTTTCCAGAAGATCTTTCCAGACTGCCTCCACAGCAGGAGATAGATTTTTCCATTGAATTGGAGCCAAGCACAACCCCTATTTCGAGGGCTCCGTACAGGATGGCCCCGGCAGAGCTGAAGAAACTAAAGGTCCAATTGTAGGAGTTGTTGGACAAAGGTTTCATACGCCCTAGCGTGTCACCATGGGGTGCACCTATTTTGTTTGTGAAAAAGAAGGATGGATCGTTACATCTGTGCATTGATTACAAAGAGTTGAACAAGGTGACCGTCAAGAATAAATATCCCCTTCCCAGGATCGATGATTTTTTTACCAGTTACAGGAAGCTACGGTATTCTCTAAAATTGACCTCCGGTCAGGGTACCACCAGTTGAGGATAAAGGACAGTGACATACCCAAGACAGCTTTCCGTTCGAGGTATGGAAATTATGAGTTCATAGTGATGTCATTCGGTCTAATGAATGCACCAACACTTTCATGGATCTGATGAATAGGGTGTTCAAAGAATTCCTCGACATATTCATGATTGTTTTTATTGATGATATTTTGATTTATTCCAAGACGGAAGCCAAGCATGAGAAGCATTTGCGGAAAGTTTTGGAGACGATGAGGGCCAATAAACTATATGCTAAGTTTTTTAAATGTGAATTTTGGTTGAAGTAGGTGTCTTTTCTAGGGCATGTGGTATCCAAGGAAGGTGTCTCTGTGGATCCTGCAAAGGTGGAGGCAGTTATGAGTTAGGCCCGTCCAACCACGGTCAGTGAGGTGCACAGTTTCCTGGGGTTAACAGGCTACTACAGATGGTTTGTGATGGACTTCTCTCGCATAGCTGCCCCATTAACTCAATTGACCCGGAAGGGAGCAGCATTTGTTTGGAATGAGACTTGTGAAAATAGTTTCCAGGACCTCAAGCAGAGGCTGGTTTCAGCCCCAGTTCTTACAGTACCGGACGAATCAGGTGGTTTCGACATTTTCAATGATGCATCCAAGAAGGGGTTAGGATGCGTATTGATGCAGTAGGGTAGAGTAGTTGCTTACGCTTCACGTCAGCCGAAGAAGCACGAACAAAATTATCCCACGCATGACTTGGAGTTAGCAGCGGTGGTTTTTACTCTCAAGATCTAGAGACATTACTTATATGGAGAAAATATACAGATCTTTATCGACTACAAGAGTTGAAGTACTTTTTCACTTAGAAGGAGTTAAACATGAGGCAAAGAAGGTGGTTGGAGTTAGTAAAGGATTATGACTGTGAAATTTTGTACCACCCGGGGAAAGCAAACATAGTGGTTGATGCTTTAAGCAGAAAGGTGGTCTATTTCGCAGCTCGCATTACCAGAAAAACTTATGCAGGGAACTGGAGAGGGAAGAGATTGTAGTAGTCGTGGGGAAGGTCACGGCACAGTTAGCATAGTTGTCGGTGTAACCAAGCCTAAGGCAGAAGATTATTGATGCACAGCGAGACGACCCTTATCTGGAGAAGGGAGTTCGTAGAGTGGAGTCAGATTAGGATAGCGAATTCTCAGTGTCAGCAGAAGGTGGCCTCCTTTATCAAGGGCGTCTGTGCGTGTTAGCGGTTAGTGATGTTAAGGATGAGTTATTGTCAGAGGCTCATAGTTCCCTATTCTCGATCCACCTCGGTAGCACCAAGATGTATCAGAATCTGAAGCATTACTATTGGTGGAATGATATGAAAAGAGAGGTTGCGGAGTTCGTCAGTAAGTGTTTGGTGTGCCAGCAAGTGAAAGCCCCGAGGCAGAGGCCAGCAGGCTTGTTACAACCATTGAATGTACCAGAATGGAAATGGGAGCATGTGTCTATGGACTTCATCGTGGGGTTGCCTCGGACAATTAAAGGTTTCACTGTGATATGGGTTGTTGTAGACAGACTTACGAAGCTAGCACATTTCATACCTGGAAAGTCCACCTTTTCAGTGAATAAGTGGGCACAGATATACATGAAGGAAGTGGAAAGATTGCATGGAGTACCCGTGTCTATTGTGTCGGACAGAGACCCTTGTTTCACGTCTAACTTCTGGAAGAGTCTCTAGGCGGCTTTTGGGACCCAGTTAGATTTCAGTACAGCTTCCCACCCTCAGATGGATGGGCAGACAGAGAGATTGAATCAGATACTGGAAGACATATTGCGTGCCTGTGCTATAGAGTTTTCAGGAAGCTGGGATGCTCACTTGCACTTAATGGAGTTTTCTTATAATAACGCCTACCAGTCCACTATTGGGATGTCACCCTTTGAGGCCCTATATAGAAAGAGTTGCAGGTCCCCTGTGTGTTGGGATGAGGTTAGAGAGAGGTGATTATTAGGACTTGAATTGGTGCAGACCACGAATGAGGAAATACAGAAGATCAGGGCTCGTATGCAAACAGCCCAGAACAGACAGAAGAGCTATGCCGATGTAAGACGTAAGGACTTGGAATTTGAGACAGGGGTGAAAGTGTTCTTAAAGGTAGCACCCATGAAAGGTATTCTGAGGTTTGGCACGAAAGGAAAGATGAGTTCGAGATTCATTGGACCTTTCGAGGTCCTGGAACGAGTTGGCCCTATAGCTTACCGTTTGGCTTTGCCCCCAGCGTTGTCTTCAGTTCATAATGTCTTCCATGTTTCGATGTTAAGAAAGTATGTGACAGACCCGTCCCACGTAGTTGACTATGAGCCCTTACGATTGAATGATAACTTGAGCTACGAGGAGAAGTCCATAGAGATCCTGGCCAGAGAAGTAAAGACATTGCGCCACCGGAAAATTGCTTTTGTAAAAGTCCTGTGGTAGAACCACTAGTTCAGGGAGGCTACCTGGGAGTGAGAGGATGAGATGAAAACTCAGTACTCGGAGCTTTTTCAAGGATGAACTTTTGAGGACGAAAGTTCTTTAAGGGGGGAGAATGTAACATCCCGCACTTATTTATTTATTTATTAATAACGTAATATTTCCTTTTTCAGTAATTGTTCTTAGTTGAAGGGCATGTTTGAATTTTGAATTTAAAGTATAAGTGCGAGGAATTAAGTGTTATCGTGAAAATTATTCAAAATTATTCAATTTGAAAAGTTATGGCAGGAATTAATTATATTTGAAAAAAGGAAAGGAATTAAATAGTATAAAGTGGAACAAGGAAACGATTTAATTACAATTATACTATTTTCCTTTATTATTATTATTATTATTAGTTTTTTTTTAAATAAAAAGGACCCCCTTTTCACGCCTGCTCCCTCACGCAAGCCCTCCCTCCATTTTCTGCTTCCAACGTCGCCTCACTGCACCTCCTTCTCAGCCGTCCAATCGCCGCCGTTCGTGGGCTCCGACTGACCAGATCTCGTCGGTCAGACACGCCGCCAGTCGCCCAGCTCTCCAGCCGTGCCTTCCTTACCGTCTTCCTGCCGACCATCGCACTTCTCGCCACTGGTCGCACCACTGTCCAGCCCCAACGTGCCGTTTTCACCCAGGTCCGAGCCCAGCCACCGGATCTGTGCGTCCGCCGCCCTGCTGCCACCCTCTATTCGCCGTCCGCCACCGCCGTCATCTTTGGGTTTCGCCGGATCTGGAAGTTTTAGGTAAGTCCTTTTGTGAAGTTTTGGGTGGATGTTTGGGCCCATTAAGTTTGGAATGAAGGTTGACTTATTCGAATTATTTTTGGCTTTAGATTTGAATCTAGGAAACTTTTGGAGTGGCTGTCCAGCGGGTTTGAGATCGTTCGACAGGAGTTTTAGTAAGGATTATAGTCCTTATTGTTGGTTTGTGGGCACGCTTTGATTTCTGAACTAAAGTTGACTTAACTTTTATATCTTTAAGGTTCCAAGTTGTCGTCCATTGGGAGTTAAAATCTGTTGGAAGGAGATTTTGGAGTGGTTGTTAATCGAGTCCCTTGGGTAAGCTATTGGGTATTGTAGTTTTGAATCTGAGTTGTCGCAATTATTTTTGGACTGAAACTTAATGGTTGTATTCATATGTTAGGGTCGTTTCTTCAAACCGCGGTCATCGTTTAGTTGTCTGAGTTTATCTGTGGAATTTCGATTAAGGTAAGTAATCTTACCATTGAAACTGCCCATGAGCCGGGTTTTATTTGTATGCTAGCGTGATAAATGTATGTTATGGTAAATATTAGCCTGTTGACTGATAGTATGATCTGAATCAAGTATGTTCTAGCACGGGTTCTGTTTTGTTTAAAGATACAGTTAGGCACCTGATTGTTAGTATGTGATGGTATGTGTTTTCATATGTTGATATCTGATTTGTTGATGTTGATGCATACTTGTATGTTGTGGAATTATGATGTTAAGGTATACATGAATGTTTTAGAATATGTTGTTGAGGATTATGTGTATGTGGTAGAGCCATGGTATTAAGGATTACATGTATGTCATAGATTCGTATAGTGTTGATTTTTGAACGTTGAGACTATGTGAATATCCTCACTGATTAGTTAGATGCTCACCAGTTTTGTGTTTTCTTCGGGATTCACCAGTTTTGTGTTTTCTTCGGGATCCCAGTTTTGTGTTTCCTTCGGGATTCACCAGTTTTGTGGGCATACTTAACTACAGTAGGATAGGACTCAGTCTCTTACCTGTTTCATGTGTTTATGTGCCATAGGTGGGTATCTAGAAGACATAGATGCCTAGCCTGACCCTAGTGGTGGGGTTACTTACTGAGTATTTCATACTCACTCTTTCTTATGTTGATGTTTCAGGTAAAGGTAAAGATGTATCGGCGATGGCGCAGCGGAATTCGTGATCATGTCACTGGGACTAGTTTTTTTTCGCTTCCGCATCATGAAATTTATAGTCTTTATTTTTCCTTTAATATTTAGTTTTACTGTTTGAAATTTATTACTAAGGATTATTTCTTTTATATACTTTTATTAGTCTTTACGAATTTTGGGTACCCTATTATTGTTTTAACAATTGCATTTAACAAATGTCTTTTGAACTTCTCTTGTTTAATTAGTATTTATTTCAACATAACTGAGCATCGTTTTAAATTCTATGCATGCATTTATTTTAGTAATGGTCTAACCTATGTCCTAGGGGGTCGGATCATTACATACTCTTTTATCTTCGAGGAACAACAGATATGAGCTTGTTTTATTCAAATAATCAAATTTTGATCTAGTTGGTTATGCAGATTCTGGATATTTATCTGATCCACACAAAGCTAGATTTCAAACAGGTTATCTGTTCATATGTGGAGGAACTGCTATATCATAGCAATCGGTGAAACAGACTATAACGACCACTTCTTTAAATCATGTTGAAATTCTTACAATTCACGTGGCTAGTCGAGAATGTGTATGGCTAAGGTCAATGACTCAACACATTCGTGAAACGTGTGGCTTGTCTTCTAATAAAAATCTTCTAACAATATTATATGAGGACAACACAGCTTGCATACTCCAAATCAAAAGAGAATATATACAACAAATTGAAGAAAATGGTGACATCACTATACAACAAATTTGTTCAAAGGATAACCCAGCACACTTATTTATGAAGGCATTACCAACCGTAACTTTTGAAAAATTGGTGCAAAACATTGGAATGCGGTGACTCAGAGATCTTAAGTGATGTTTTCACGAGGGGGAGTAAATATATTGTATTCTTTTAGGAGTATGTATTATATGAAATATGTACTTTTTTTCCTTCACTAGGGTTTTTCCATTAAGTTTTTTCTAGTAAGGTTTTAACGAGGCATATTTCATATATATATATATATATATATATATATATATATATGAGCATC
>NC_052360.1:7314481-7327448 GCF_009727055.1 Benincasa hispida | reverse complement strand
ATCTAAGGGGGAGTATTATGAATATTATAATAATAAATAGATGTTCATTGCTTAGTGTCCCAAAGCCACATGTCATCCTTCATGTTGTCCATGTGCCTTGTAATTATTCATGCTTGGTGTCCATGTAAGTCCACATCCTACTTGCCATTTGGCCTATAAATAATAGTGACATTTGGTGAATCTTAAAATTACACATACATTGGTGAGAATTCCACTTCAAAATTCCACTAATTTACTTATTATCCAATTTTATAATTTTAGTTATTTTATTTCATTTTATATTTTATATATTTAATAGTATTATATTATATTTTCTCCATATCCGAGTCACGTTGTGCTCTTCAATTTCACAACAGGGAGCCCTTACATATATATATATTTGTTAAAAATTACTTTTAGTCCTGGAACGTTCATGGATGTAACATTTTAGTCCTTAAACTTTAGTAGATAATGATTTAGCCCCTGTACTTTTAAATTTGTAAGAGTTTAGTCCTTGAACTTTAATAAATATCGATTTAGTCCCTGTATTTTATAATTTGTTACAATTAGTCTATATCATGGAAATTTTCATCAAAATTAAGTGCCAATTTTTATTATATAACAACTTAGTATTTTTTTTAAAAAAATAATCAATCGCTTTCATTAAGAAAATAAAAAATACAAGGGCATACAAAAGATAGGATAGAGTTGACATTTAACATATGGAAACAATTATGGATCTAAGTACTCTAACTACATCAATTTTAGATAATTAGCATGCATGTTCATAGTTTTTTAATTATTAGGGTTTCAGAATCATACCTTTGATGAAACCATCTTGATGAAACCATCGAATTGCTTGAAATTTCCACCTAAATATTCTTCTATCTCTACAGTAGACCACCACCAAAGTCTTCTATACTATTCTCAGGCCTTAGATTGAGCTGTGGAACTCAAATTGAAAGGAAATGAGTGTTGGCTTTGAGAGCTTGAAGACGGGATGGAAAAAATCTGATTTTTCTTTTCTTTTTTTTTTTTTTTTCCAGTCTCAGAATTGATAGTCAAATTGATTTTTAAACATCAATTTATAATAGTCAATCATGCATATCAAATTTCTTGAGATAATGTCACTTCAAATTGCATTGAATCAAAATAGCATGAAGTGTTATCCAAAGTGGAAATATATGGGATTTTCCCACTTTGAATTTTTTAAAACTATTTTTATTATTGAAATTGAAATTTTTCAAAAATTAAGTTTTGAAATCAATTTGTAGTTTTCATTTTCAAAAATTCAAAATTCAATAATCCAATTTCACAAATTTTGAAGTTCATAAATTCAAAAGAAATTAAAATGGATAATTAATTAAACCAATTTAATTTTTAATTTAATATCAAATATTAAATATTTAAAATACCTCATCAAATATTTAAATCATATTTAAATATTATCAACTCTTTAAAAACTGTAATGTTTAATTCGTTAATTAAACATTACTTATATCAAATATAATAATCCAAACCCTAAACCGAGTTTGAGCATTTCAAATTCTCTCAACATGCTATTCTAAGGTTTAATCCTTTTATGAGTTAGCAGAGGGACCTTATGGACCTACAGATCATGAGCTCCAACGATTTGAGATTAATTGGCTAAACTCTTTAAACTGAATTAATCACTATTCATTAACTACCGAAACATACTTCTATAGCTCAATAGTTATACTCTCTTCACTGTAGATATATTTCTGTCCACTTGATTTAACCATAAACAGTAAGTCGATCCATCACAGGTCGTTTGTATTTACAACTAGGTCAAAAATACCATTTTACCCATGTAATACATCTTGCTTTGTAAGTCTCTACTGATCCTCTATTGAACAATTGGTTTATGGTCCAACCAATAAATCAAGTCTCTCTCTGCCACGAGAGGGTGTGGTCCCTTTGTTCAAGACTAGGAATCAATACTTAAGGGAACAATCTATCTGTTGACCCTAAGATAGGTAAGAGTAAATTTCGTCTTGCAAGACTATGTCCCAGCTATCTATCTAGTCTTACCCCTAAAATGGGAGGCTTATTGAGCGGTGATGTTAAACTCTCACTTATACAGATTAAACCCGAATAAACAGGAGTTCATAATTAGCTTAGGATTAAGATCGAATTACCTTAGGTCGTTGAATTGAAATAGTCAGTTTTAACAGTAAATGATCGTTATATAAAAGAGTGACTTTTTCGTGTTCCGGTCTTATGTAAAGCATAGAATGCCCCCACTCGCATGTCTCTACATGAACGACTTTGTGATCACATCGTTTGTATCAATATACAAAGTGGGTCGCATCGCATTCATAGTGTCCCTAGGATAAGGTATCCAAGCTTATCCATATACTTATAGACCTTTTTGGCTATATACTAAAACTTGATTCTTCGTTATGTCTCTACATAAAATTTAAGTATTCATATTATAGCCATGGGTTAGTTTATTGGATTTATGAATGAATACAATTCAATAACACCTTTATTGAAGAAGTCTTAATCATACATTTATTATGAATAGAATATGTTTAATGTTTACAAACTGCGAGTTTTAGGATATTCCCAACAAAATTAAGCTTGCAAAAACCTCATAGAGAATAGATTTCCAACTAAGTAAGATATTACCTAGGGAATTATTGGGTTTTATGTCCTAAAACTCGTAGATAGTGAATGCACTTAAATGACCATCATTAATAAATAGTTATTAGTGTTTTTATTATTAAGTGTTATTGATGTTTTATTTAATTTTATCTTATTAACCCTAAAATTCAATAAATTAGTATCCTAGGTTGTCTTACAAGTCTTGAACTGTATGGAAAGATATATAGGGATCAATGTTCAAGATACAGTCTAAAGAGTCTATAGTATAGGGATAATGTTGGGTACCTTATCTGGGTAAAACTATGTATACGACCCACTTTGTATTTGATATAAATGCAGTGATCCAATACACTCATGTAGGAGACATGCGAATAGGGGTATCCTGTGCAATAAGTTTGCACAAGACCAGACCGTAAAATAGTAACCACTAGATGTAACTTCGTTGACTAGTTAGGTTTCTATTTCAATAGGATGACCTAGGCAACTTAGCCTTACTCTTGAGTATATTATGAACTCCTGTTCACGAGGAATTGTCCTTTGATTTGTATAGGTGAGAGTGGCCAGTTCGTCGACTTAATATGCCTACCATTTTGAGGATAAGACCGAGTGGGTAGCTGGGAACATAATCATATAAGATGGATTTCACTCATTCCCGACTTCAGGGTAAGTAGATGAGTTTTCCTTTAAGTGGTGTCTCTGGGACTTGAACAAAGAACCTTAACCTCTCACTAGCCCGAGAGGGTTTCTATTTAATGGTTGAACCATAAACAGGTTGTTCATTAGAGGAGCACTGGTACTTAAGGATGTAGAGGTAACCCAGGGGTAAAATGATAATTTGACCCGATTGGTATTACAAACACTCGTGAAGGACTAACTTGCTGTTATTGGTCTATATCCGTAGACACATAAATATATTTATAGTGAGAAGAGTGAAACTATGGGTCTTTAGTGGATTGTACCCACAGTTAACGAATATTGATTAATTTGGTTAAGAGTTTAGCCAATTAATCTCACATCATTGGAGCTTCTGATTTGCAGGTCTATTAGGTCCCCTTCCTAGTTTGTAAAGGGGATTGAGATAATTTATCATTAAATTAAATTTGAAATGTTCAAATTCAGAATTGGGAATTTTTTAATCTATTTTGATATGTTTTAATATAAAGTTTAATTTTAGACTTTGTTATTAATCTTGGTTATGATTCAAAATTAATAAATGAGATAACGAAATATTTGAAAGAAGTTCAAATATTAATTTAATATGAATAATATTCATATTGAATATTATAGGTTAAAAATAATGTGCATTGGATGTGCATTAAAATTATAGGTTAAATGAGAGAAATGTTTTTTTTCAATATGATTCAAATGGAAAACTAAATTAAATATGTGATATTTAGTTTGACGGTTAATTAAATGAATAATTAATTATTTATTATAGGTTAAATTTAATGTACATTAGATTAACTTAATGTACATTAGATGCACATTAAAACTATAGGTTATGTGAGAGGAAATCATTTAAATATGATTTAAATGATCATTTAATTAATTTAATTTAATTTAATTTAAACTAAACAAATTAACTCCCTATTTTATGGAAGTTACTAGAAAATATGAGATCAATCCCACATTTTTCTCTCCCTCCCTCACCACCCCTCTCTCTAACAAAAGAGTTTTGTTTTTGCAGAGGGAGGAGGAGGCCTTAAGGCTCTCTCTGTGTGTTTTCTTCTTCGTGAGAAAAATGTTTTCTTCTTCTGGAGAAAAGAAAGAAAAAATTGTTCTGTTATATTCTTAAATCCCAAAAGAGAGAATCCCACAATTCTCCATAGCCTCAATTCTTTACAAGAATAGGGAGGTTTCCAGGTGATGGTGCCTAATCCTGATTCAACAAGAAATACTAAAGAATTGTAAAAGGTTTGCAAGGTAGGGTTTCTTCCTTGTATAATTAGTCTTTTCGGGAATAACATGCTTAATCGTTATTATCTTTTATTCCAATGCAAAAATTGTTTTGATTTTAAATACCAATTAAAAAAATGAAATGGTTCTTTGTTTTGGCTTCCATTGTGCGAGGTTTTCATCCCTTGAATTGTATCAGAACCAGGTCGTATTATTAATTTGGCCATTTATTTTTTTTTCATTGGTTTGATGGGATTTTCTAATAGAATTTACGGGGAAAAAGAACTTAATTGTTAATTGAAATAATTTTTATAAATGATTTGATTTTCATTGAACAAATATATAGACATATTTGACATATTACTTATAAATTTGTAGAAGTGATATCCCATTTTAATGGTTGGTATTGCTTGTGGGATCTTCATTATCCAAAATTTGAATTGGGAAGAGATTGAGGAAAGGTGCTATCTTTACAAAAATGGAAATTGAACACTTTGCAAATAAAATGCGACCTATCGACAACTAACACGTAATATTTCATAATTTTTTCTTTTTAATTCTTGATTTTAATTTCAAGTCCTCTACTAATCATTGCTTTTTCATAGCCCCACAATAAACAAATGTCATTAAAAGGGAGACCGACGAATTGTAAAGAAAGAGAACCATTTGGTTCTTTCTCCTTTTGTTCCTGTCTACATGGATGGTTGCATTTGCCAATAGAATTACTAGAGGAAGTACTTGTAAAAACCATAAGACTCTGGTTCTTGAGTTCTAATAAACTCAATCTTTTGCTTCCCTTTAGATTGATTATTATGTTGACTTCCTCTTGTTGAAAAACCAAGCTTATTGTTATCATCAACTGTATTTTCTTTTGTCAAAATTTTCTCCAGAGAATCAATGTCAATGTTTAACATTCTGACATTTTTGCACACTAACTCCTTCACAGCTTTAACTTGTGAAAGTTCACGCTTCAAATATGTAATATTAGACATAAATTTGTGATTATCAACTATTAAAGTCTCAATTCTTTCTTTTTGCACATTAAGGGCTTTCTGACCGTCTTGCCATTTGAGAAGCAGGGCATGATAAAAAGGATCTGTAGACCCTTGGCTTGCAACATCGGGAATTTTTCTGCATACACATCGTATTCAGTATTCTCATATGATGAGGTATCAGAAGAGATGTTACTAACAAGTGCTTTGACATTTTCCTCTAAGTCACTGTTGTCTTCAGATTCAGCATCAAATAGAGTTAAAACATAGCCTTACTTTGTTTCTTCAGAAAATTAGGTCATTCAGCCTGGATGTGACTATAATTGCCACACTCTCTACATTTGAAGTACTTGTCTTTTTGAGAAACGAAAGTACCTAACTTGTCAGCTTCTTTCTTACTATTATGAGATCTGAATTGATTGGAAGCAGTAAATCCTTCAGACTTATTGTTGCTATATGTGTCAGACCTATTACCAAAACATTTTAAAACATGATTAAACTGTTTTGAGAGTAATGATACAGATTCAACAAGGGAATCTTCTGACTCTTTATCAAGGTCAACAATTTCTTCTTTAACTGAGGATTAAAGAACAATTTCCTTATTCTTCTTCTTAATCTTTGCATCTAGGGACATCTCAAATATGAGCAAGGAACCAAATAATTCATCTACGTTCAACTTTGTTATGTCTTGAGCTTCCTCAATGGTCGTGACTTTTATGTCAAATTGCTTAGGTAAAGACCTAAGCACCTTCCGGATAATTTTTTCTTATGAAATTTTCTCTCCAAGAGCGAATGACTCGCTTGTACTGTCTAACAGATAAATATTGAATTCAGTGATGAATTCTTATCATGCATTCTAAGGTTCTCAAACTTCAATGTCAATAACTGCAGCCTTGACATCTACTTTAGAAGTTCCTTCATGAGCAACAGATAAGATATCCCATTCCTCCTTAACCGAGACACAAATATTAATTAGTTTGAATATGGAGTGATCTACACCATTGAAGATGGCGTTCAAGGCACGTGAATTTTCCAGAAGCTTCATCTTCTTTTCCAGACCACTGAGGCTCTAGCTTCAAGATTTCCTTTCCATCATTTGTTTAGATGGTAGGATGAGACCCCCCGAAAACAATAGTCTTCCAAGTTTTGCTATCAATTGAGTTTAGAAAGGCAATCATTCGAGCTTTCTAGTGTTCCATCTAGAACAAGAAGACGAGTGGTAGAACCATCTTCTTTGATCTCATCCATGATTGAAGCACCTAAGGTGAAGGTGACCTGGTCTAATACCAATTGAAAAAGAAATATGATGACTCCCCACTCGAAATAGGGATGTTAAACGGAAAGCATTGACAAACAATATAACAATAAAAATACTAACAACAAGTAAATAAACAAAGACACACAGAAGTTGGTAACCTAGTTCGATGATAATCTACCTATATCTAGGGGATAGTGTGACCAGAAAAAATAATCCACTAATATTAAAGAGTTAAGCAGTTTACAATGTAGTACTTATCTGTAATACACGACCACTACAATGACTCATCTAGAGCTTAACTCGCTAACCACTTAGGCTCCCCTTAGATGTGAGACTCCCTCTTAAGTGTACTCTCCCCTTAAGTTTAATAATATTAGTGTTAGACACTTCGACTTTCGACAGTGTGTGAGACTCCTCTCATTGAGATATCTTCCCCTTAGCCAGCAAACTCACTTCACTGATGAATCTTAAGATCCCCCTAAAATGAAGAACTCTTTCTCTGAAGCTGAGTCTTAGGCTTAAGATTGAGAATCACTTCTCAGGCAACAATGGCTTAGGCTCCCCTAAGACCATGATTTACTTCAAAATGTTGCACTTCAACGGATAAAGAACTTGCACAGTGGAATAGTGAGCAACGAGCAAGAACACAATGTAGAACAATTCGGTCGTCAAACAGAAACTGTCTTGCTCAGTAAAACAAAATACAACTGACCTAAATGGACAACATAATTCTCTTGAAATAATCAAATCCAAGAAAGGAAACAAATCCTCATTTAGAATAAGAAGACCGCACTTCAATAAAAGAAAATATTGTATGAAATATTACAGTCGAATATTTTCAGATAAGGAAAATATTCTGCATGAAGATACTCTATTGTCACAAACAGATGTTAAAACTTTATTGAGACATCAACAGAAACTACTATCTTAGAAAAATATAAAACTAAATAAACAAATCTCGAACATTTTCTTTCAAGTTAAAATCGCTTCCGAAATATCATCAACTAATTTTGATATAAAAGTTAGATTAACATATGTAAATCAGACGCTAAAGTTATTATTATATAAAATTTACTTTTAACCCATCATTTTCACTAAAACCTAATCGAGATAATTCACATGGTAACATTAGTTTATCCAATAAGGTAAGAGGAGGGAAAAGAAAAGAGTCTAAATATATGTATTAATCCCTACTATTTTAGTGTTATTTAATTGTAGTATTTATTATTTAAAATTTCAATTGAGTCCAACGAGTTTTACAACTTTGAACCAAATATGATTGCTTTAGCTCCGATTCGAGTGTTTAAATTTAGTCATTATACTTTAAATAAATCTTTAAATTAGTTTTTATATTAAAATTTTATCGAAATTAGTGAAAAAATAATATCCATTAAAAAAACGACGTAAGATGAATATCTTTTCAAAATTTATACATGAAAAAACTAAATGAGACTTTTTTTTAAAAAAAAAAGATAATCATAAACTAAGAATGTGAACTAATTTTAGAATTTATTGAAAGTATAAAGATTAAATTTTAAAATTTAAAAGAAAAAATATCAAAATAAAATTAAAACCCAAAGTACAAGGATTAAAATAATATTTAAACTTAAATAAAATCTATCAACTAAGAATCATTTATGTAAAAAATAATATTAAAGTTAATCAAATCGAGTATAAGTCAATTGACATTCAAATGTATTAGAAATCACGAGATTTGTGATTCGAATTTTTCTATCTCAATTATATTCAAAAGAATCATCTAGGTAAAAAGAGAGAGAGAAAAAGAAAAAAATAATTTAAAATACATGCACAAAAATGGAAAGTACAAAAATAAAATAATATTTTAACCTAAAATAAAATCATATTTTAACCTAAAATAAAATCTAACAGCCAAGAATCATTTTTGTTCAAGGAAAACATATTCATTTCTATAAATTCCAACATAAACCCAATGTATTATTAATGGAGAAGTCTCGTAATTAATTATTTAATATATAAATCAATCAATTTTGATTCCTTCACATCAACCCACTTTTTACCACGTATATTCTAATCATAAATACTAAAAGGTATAGAATAAATAAGCTTAAATAAGTTCACAAAATAGATAATATATATTTTAGTATTTTAGATCGAGTCAGAAGTTGAAGATTCAAATTTCTATACAAATTATTATTATATATATATATAGTCAAATTATTTTCTCCCTCAATTATTAAATAGTTAAGACTCCGTTTAGTAGTCTTTTTTTTTTGTTTTAGTTTTTGTAAGTTAAGCCTATTTGCTCCCAATTTCTTACATTGATTTGCATCTTTCTTGAATACAATAATTGAATTCTTAGTAATATTCCAAAAACAAAATTAAATTTTTAAAAGCTATTTTTTTAGTTTTCAAAATTTGACTTGGTTTTTTAAATCATGGGTAAAAATTAGATAAAAAATGAAGAAATTTGAAAGCGAAAATAGCGTCTATAAACTTAATTTTCAAACAAACCAAAAAAATAAAAATGAAATGGTTACCAAATAAAGTCTAATTTTTTTTTTTTTAAAATTATTTACAGTTGAAAGATGGATTGCAAATGCAAATTTATGACTCTATACCTAATATCTTATGAAAATTAGAGCTAATTTTGGTATTCCTTTGTCATCTCATTTTTGAACAACTCTCCTAGTCTTACTTTACCAACTATGGTGGAATTCAATTAAAATATGTTTTAGAAAAAGAACATTGTTTTACAAGAATATTAACAACAAAGATTATTTCAATACAATAATTATGTGATCTTATGAGATATTCTTATTCCCAATATATATATATATATATATATATATATATATGAAACTCAAATATGTACATATCAGGTTCAATCCTTTTATTAGAGATAAAAAGTGGGTTTGGTTGGTAAGTGAGAATGCATTCATCTCTATTCTAAAAATTTATTTAAAGAAATAAATTTTTTCACACATACTAAAAAAAATTAAGTTTGCATGTGAATAATTTTGTCACCATCTTTAATTGAAATGACCTAAAGGTATTTTTAATGGTAGGAATCCCACCAAAAAAAAAAAAAAAAAAAAGGGAAAAAGAAAAAAAGAAAAAACTTTATGAGAATGGAGGAAAACCTAGAGAATGATATGGTAAAATAGGAGAATAAATACCCACTTCTCTTGATTGATTTTTTTTTCTACATACCATGTCTAAACTTTATTCTTTTTTATACGTTTATTAATTAAAAAAAAAAACCTTAAATTTCCATTTTTTTTTAATATCACTGCATCAACATTTAAATTTATATTATTTCATGTTATGGAATGTGAAGAGATTTTTTTTTCTCATAATTTGATGATAAGAAAAACAAAAATTCGTTGAAATAAAAAGATATTTAGACATATATAGAATGCACTACAAGAAAAAGGTATTTCTATAGTCTTTGGATATAGCATTTTTCAAATTAGGTTATGAAATTGAAAGAAAAAAAGTTCCATTTTTTTTTTTTAAAAAAAAAAGGCACGTGGAGAAAAAAGAGAGGGAAGACAAATCTAAATTTTACGGTTTTTTTTTTTTTCTTTTTACATTTTGCTTTCTTCATTTCTCTTACCCTACATTTTTTCTCTCTTTCCCCTGCATCTCCATTTCTCTCTCTTCTTTTAACTCTCTCTTTTGTTAGACCTAAATATATTTGTTTCAAAGGATCTCTACGTGTGTGAAGACGAGATCCATACTGTATGCATCAAATTTTGGATACTTTTTGAAACAATGAGATATGAAGATCCATGACGGTGGACGGAAGGCAGAGACCAATTGCATAACTGATTTGGTGGCGGTGGACTCTCGGTGACAAGAGATAAATGTAGATATCGCAACGGCTTACTGGACAGAGTGACGAACAGTGGAGAAGAGTTGGTCAAGGCAACAGATATGGTACCAATCGAGTGGTTCTAGATGGCGAAGGTTGTTCTTCGAACATAGTGGTTCTGAGCGATATAGGTTTTTCTTCGAGTTAGGTTTCACAAAAACAAAACATTATTTAGTGTTGAGTTTCTTTCGAATTGTTATGTTGTTTTGCATTTGGAGTTATATTGATCGATCTGTGTTGAATGATAGATTTGGTTTGATAGTATTGAGTATACTTAAGCTTTTCATAACATCTAAGTTTTTTTTATTTGTTATTCTGCACTCTCTCTCTCTCTCTTTTTTTTTCCTCCTTTCAATCTCATAGTTATTGCAATTTTTTCTTATGTTTTCCAAGCACATACTCCTCTTAAACCATTTTTGCAACACAACATTTGAAGTCCTAAACCATTTGCTGAAGATGATGATCCAGTAAAACCATCTAGTTGCTGTTTGTCCTAAAAAAACAAGGTAATATTCTTTTTCTATTTGAGGTGGTTTCATTATAAAATTTTTCTTTGCTGAAGAGGACCCATTAGAGCCCTAACCTTTTGTTGTAGAATTGTTTGATTCTTCTATACTAATTGCAAAATTTATTTTCTTGAATTCTGGGTGCTCTATTTTGTCTAAGATCCCATTCTTTTCTCTCTCTTTTCCTTTTTTGTCTTTCATTAACACTTTATTTCCAGAACTCGATCTTCGATCCCACTGTGAAGAACTCGATCTAGTCTAAAACTCGATCCAAGTCTTGATCCGGTCCAGAAATTGATCCCCAGTCTAGAACTCGATCCTCGGTCTAGAACTATTGGAATGTACCATTGCGCAGTTGATGAAGAAAATTAATGAACGCAATTGTGCGATGAATGTCTTAAGGTATGCGTTGATTATCATGCGTCGATGATTATGCATTGGAATGAAACTATGTGTTAACGAATGTATGTGATGACCATGCGTTCCTGTCACAAGTTTTCTTGCACTCATGCCAAATATAACATGAACGCAAGTTTCTCGGGTGATCCGGTCGAACTCAGGGACTTGTAGCTAGACGTATGCGGCAATGTGTATGCGACGGTTGAATAAAAGAATGATTGGGGGGGGGGAGGTTATGCTACAACTACTCCTACTTCTAATTAACAGACAACACAATGAGAAGTATGAATGAGAGGTAGAGACATGACAACTGTTGACGTGAAGTAAGTGGATGGAAAATAGACAAAATGTGGATATGTCTTCATCGCAACCCTTAAAGGTGATCGTAGGGGCAACCTCAGCCAACGCAAGCCATGCAATCATGCTACACATACTAAAGCCTAAAGCTAGGATGTATATGATGTGTATGCAAAAGGGTCGAGATGGCCGCATACCGCCATCGTATCCTACTTCTTGGACATAGTCATTATCCTCTTCGTAGGTACATACGCTGTTAATAGCAAATGGAGCTTATTCCTAAGTCTCCCTTCTTGCTTATGCAAACCTAATCTAGCTCTCTCGAGCATCGATTCTAACCTAGCTTTCTCAAGTCTTAGGTTCTTTCTTTAGACTCTCTCTCGAGTAGCTCTAAAGGTGTGATGGACGCATACATAAGACAAGGTAACCATATGAACTTGGCTATCGTAAGTTTATTCCTATCTCTAGTGAATACATGCTTACACTGCTTAGTGCGACCAACCACTTACCCTCCTAGGCAGTTAGTTATTGCTGCCTTCACTCATAGACAAGCGTTGCATCTGCCTGTTGCATCTGCCTATAGATAGTCGTTGCTACAGCTTCACACTAAGCAAATAAGATTTTCTCACACAATCGCACAACGCACACCTTCCGGTGGTTTGCTACATGCTTCATATCTCTAATCCACATGACTAAGTATACGATACTCAAGAAATCTCACTAAGTGATGCAAAGAAAGTTAAGGATGCTAAGTAAAGAAAGATGGAGATGAAATCGAAGGAAACACAGAAATGCATTGAACACACATTGTATTAATTTCTTAATCCAAAATGTAATACAATACAATATAAGAAAAGAAGAGAAAATGAAAGGACCAGTTGGAAGCAATGTCTTGCTTCCAGCAGATGTGTGTCAAGGCTGCCGGTTGTCACAATCGCTCTTTCGAAAGCTTCTCTTAGCGATTGTGCGACACTTGTTCTTGCTCACGAACAAGTCAGCCAACTCGAATACGGACTGCCGGTGGCACACCGAGTGCCTCTCGCAACCTCCACCCCCGTTTTAGGAAAAACGGTTTTAGAAAACGGGTTTGGAGAAAAGGTTTTCGTAAGAAGTTTTTGTGAGTGTGAATAAAGAAAGAAAGATTGTAGTAGACTAG
>NC_052360.1:7241153-7313349 GCF_009727055.1 Benincasa hispida | reverse complement strand
AAAAGAGAGAGATCTTGGTTACTTTTTCCCCGGTTCTATGTTCGAATTGGAAGTCGAACTCTGCTAAACACTCCTGGCCACCTGCGCCTGTTTCGACGACAACTTTGGTTGGTTGAAGAAGTGGCAAATGGAGTTGTTATCGGTCTTGACCACGAATCTTGGCCCCCAAGAGATATTGTCTCCAGGCTCTCAAGCAGTGAACTACTGCTAACATCTCTTTCACGGAGGCGGCATACCTCCGTTCGGCATCATTTAGTTTCCTACTCTCATACGCGATGGGGTGTCGTCTGGAGAAGGACACCGCCTAACACGAAGTCAGAAGCATCAGTCTCTACTTCAATGGGTTGGTCACGTCGGCAATTCCGAGGACCGACCCTCAATCATCACTTCTTCAAGCCCTCAAAGGTGCTTGACATTCAGGAGTCCAGCTCCATTGGCTTATCTTTCTTCAATAGTTCGGTTAATGGCCCTTGTTCTTCACGAGAATCCTTCTACGAACCACCTATAGTAGTTGGCTAGTCCGAGGAAGGATCGTAGTTCGGTCACGGATGATGGCACCCTCTAGTCTCTAATCGCGGCCACCTTGCTCTCTTTCATACCAATCCGACCACACTCGATCACGTGGCCGAGGAAATTTATGCGCTCTTGGGCAAATGAGCACTTTCTCTCTCTTTACATACAACTGATTGTTCCTCAGCTTTTCGAAGACTAGTTGGAGGTGATGTCGATGGTCCTCAGCGAGACACTATAGATCACAATGTCATCGAGAAAACACTATGACGAATTTGTCGAGGTATTCGTGAAACACTTGGTTCATTAATGTACAGAAAGTTGCTGGGGCATTGGTAAGGCCAAAGGGCATCACGAGAAATTCGAAAGGCTCCATATCTCGTGACACAGGTCGTCTTTAGGTTCGTCTTCTTCAACAATCTGAACCTGATAATATCCCGACCGTAGGTCCAGCTTCGAGAAATACTTAGCGCCGTGAAGCCGATCAAATAAGTCAGTAATGATAGGAAGGGGATATTTGTTGTGGACTGTGAGCTTGTTCAAGGCCCGATAGTCGATGCACAACCGAAGGCTCCCATCCTTCTTCTTCTGAATAGTACTGGGGCTCCGTAAGGGGCCTTCGCCGGTCTGATAAATCCTGCACCTAACAATTCGTCTAACTGTTTTCGGAGTTCGGCCAATTCTGGCGGGGCCATCCGATATGCATTCTTGGCAGGCGGCTTTGCCCCTGGTAACAACTCAATCCCATGGTCAATCCCCCTTCGTGGGGTAAGGACTTGGGCAAGCTTTTAAGGCATGACATCCCGATACTCTTCCAAGACAAATAGAACGTCTTGGGGGATCTCCCTCTTCAGTGGATTCAATTTATTGTATCGGATGGCCATGAACGTGGGTTCGCCGTGGGCTAGACCTCTTTCATTGGAGGCTAAGATCATTCTCACCCTATTTGGCTGCTTGATACTGGCTTGATCACTACGTGTGGGTGTAGGATCGGTAATGACTTAGAACATTGGCGAAGGGGCATGGGTATGAATTTATGTTCAAGTAGGAACTCCATCCCCAATACCACGTCGAAATCATCCATCTTGACAATCACGAAGTCAACGAGGCCCTTCTAGTCTCCTAACTTCACCGGAGTTCTCTTCACTATCCCCGTAATCGGTAGGGCTGTAGAGTTCACAGCTTTCATCTTCCCTGCATCTCTTTCCCAGGTCAAGTTCAGGCGCCAGGCTTCCGTTTCAGCCATGAAGTTATGGGTGGCCCTAGAGTCGACCATAGTGTTCTTGGCCGATCTTTGGTTGACCCAAGCGTCCACATACATGAGTTCTTTCTCTAGTGGCTCTGTCGCCTTTCCCATTTTCTTCTGGAGCGCAGATAAGAATTTCAATGCCCCCATCCTGGGATTCTCAATTTCTGCAGCTGGTTCGATTACTGTCTCCTCCAGTTCAGCCTTGTCTTCGGAGGTAGAGGCTAATGTGGCTTGAAAAGCATTGAACACGGTTCGATTTGGACATTCGCCCGCCCTGTGTGGCCCTTTACATATGAAACAAGACAGGGGGCAATTGTAATTGTTATGCTGTTGCGGTGGCCCCCGCTAGTTGTTTCCTGATCTCAGTTGGGATTATTTACGGTCCCCCCGTGTTCTTGTCTCCTCCCTCAGGTCTGGGAGGACTGGAAAGGCTATTTCTGTTTCCCTCATTTGAGGAAGTTGACTGCTTCCTCACATCTTGCGAGTCAGTGCTAAGGTCGTATAGCCGTTCAGCTGCCGCATAGGCAGAGGGGAGATCCTGTACTCTCTGTTCATATAGTTTTGATTTCGCCCACGGTTTCAGCCCTTCAACAAAGCAAAGGATCTTGTCTTTTTTCAGCCCTTCAACAAAGCAAAGGATCTTGTCTTTTTTAGACATATCTCGTATGTCCAACATGAGTCCTGCAAACTTTTTTACGTAGTCCCTAATGTTACCCGTTTACTTCAGCTCTCGGAGTTTTCGTCGAGCCAAGATCTCGTCATTTTCAGGGAAGAACTGCGAGCGAAGTTCTTGTTTCAATCTGTCCCAAGTATCAATAGTGCATCGTCCTTCCTGTATATCTGTAAATCGTGATCTCCACCACAGTTTTGCATCTTCAGCCAGATGCATCGTTGCTAGTGTGACTTTCGACTCTTCAGTCACTTTGTTTGTCGCCTTGAAGTATTGCTCAAGGTCGAAGATAAAATTTTCCAGGGCTTTTGCTTCTCGCACCCCACAGAAGGGTTTCAGTTCTGGGATTTTTATTCTGCTTATTGCCATTGCTCCCCTAGATGGGGCTTGGTTCCCTACCGCTCGGATGGTGAGATTCACCCTAGCACTCACATCCGCTATCTCAGCTCTGACGACGTCAAGGGCCGACCGAAAGTCTTCAGACAAATCGGTTACCATCTAAAGTATTGCTTTTTGGGAGCCGTCCAGCTCCTCGACGCGCTCCTCTATGTGGACAACAGAGCCCGATGAACTATCGCCACGTTCAAAGCTGTCAGACTGCGTTGTTTTAGTCTCGAGGGTCTCTACCCTCATCATCAATTCTCTGGCGGGTAATCCGTCTAGGCGGGCCACTACCGCATCAATTCCATCGGCTTTCTCAGTAACTTCTTGTAGCCGAGTCTCTAGGAAACGGACACTATCCGGGACCTCTTTCAGGTAGAGCATTTGTTCTTCCATCTCTACCAACCTATCCACATGGGACTTGTTCAGGTTTTTCGTCGCCGACAGGATCACTGATCTTCCTTCTGTGAGCCGACTTGGCTCTGATACCAACTGTCACAATCGCTCTTTCGGAAGCTTCTCTTAGCGATTGTGCAGCATTTGTTCCCGCTCACGAACAAGTCAGCCAACTCGAATATGGACTGTCGGTGGCACACCGAGTGCCTCTCGCAACCTCCACCCCCATTTTAGGAAAAACAGTTTTAGAAAACGGGTTTGGAGAAAAGGTTTTCGTAAGAAGTTTTTGTGAGTGTGAATAAAGAAAGAAAGGTAGTAGACTAGAAAGCAATAAGCAACAACAACAGCTTTATAGAGTACTACTCTGGGTATGAGGAAGTGATGGTTAGTCTTATCCCCATATAGTGCATTCTGAACAAAAAGCCAACTGGCGCCCTTGCATATGCAAAAGGGCGAGTGGTCACTTACAATGAAAATGTAAAGAAAGCAAGCTAACTAAGCTAATACAATACAAGATATGAAAGTATACTAGAAGAGGGTTGAATCGGGCATGCGGCCACGGGCAACAGGCCTTGGACAAGCATAACCATGACACCGGTGGTGCCATGGATGGGTGTAGAGCTGACTCTCTCGATATCTAACTCCGGCGAAGGCTCTGGTCGTCACTCGGAATGGATGAAGGAGGTGAAGAACTCTCAAACTTTTTTCTCATGCATTTTTCTAGATCACAAGGATCCGCCCGAAGGCCGAAACTTGGATGATTTGAAGTTATGCTCGGCGGCTTCTATTTATAGAGCTTGATCGCTGTCAACATTAATGGACCTACTCTGATTTTGACATTTGCGGCGCGTTGGTCCTTTTCTGAATCTCTGCTGCTAACGGCGCGGTAGGTGAAATGTCAACATCATCTTTTGATTTTCCTGAGATATGCGTTGATGTGTTCATTCCACCAACCTTGCGTTCATCCCACTATTATGGTTATCGTGTAGCCACAATCGTGTAATGACCACATTCGCTTAATACCGCAACTTTTACACGATGACCGCAATCGCTTGATGATCACAACTCCTATGCGATGGACGCATATGGTTGATCACCGCAACACCCACGCGTTGATCGTATGCGTTCGCCTTTGCAATGGAGAGTTTCTCCGCATGCGGTCATCTATACGGTAGCCCGGCTTGCGCGTTTGCGTCCACTTCCTACGTTAGCTACAAAAATAGACAATTAAATGCATAACTACGCATAATAATGGGTTAGTCGAGATTCTCAATGTTGAACGCCGCAAACTCATTTTCTCATGAATTCCTAACATAATTACCGCATATTCTGCTTAACAGCCCTCAAAATTCTAAATAAAAGGCCTAAGATGACATGCATTTCTGCATGTCATCAGCAGTGGAAGAAACCAGGATCCATAAGCACTCTAATTCATTGATTTTGGCAAGAATGAAAACATGCTTCAGCAGAAATAAATGGGTTTCAAAACATACCTTTGAAGAACTTTCTCTAAATTTTTAACTAGCTGCAAATCTCCTCTGAATCTTATTGTAAACCACCCTATGATCTTTCCTACTATCCTCTTAGTGCTCTAGATTGAGTAGTGGACTCAAAATAAGCCTGAATTAAAGGAATTTGGAGAATAATCACAGCAGCAACCCAGCAGAAGGACAACTTCTTCTCTCACAATTTTTTTTAGAAAAATTGATCAGTTGCATTACCTTCAAAACACTCCAATCTCTTCAATATATTGCAGACATTCATGCAAAGAGATTTGCTGCATGAGATGCAGCTCATGCTTGGAGTTAATGAAGGCTTAAAGTAGGTTGTTTAGTGAGCTACTACATGAAGACAATGGAAAATCCAATTTTTCAATTTTGTGATTTCTTTCTACATTTTCAATTTTAATAAATTGATTTCATAAATCAATTTCATTTAATAAAACTAAAAATATTATTAATTTTACAACATTAATTTCATAAATTAATTTTTCTAATAAAATTAATAAATAATTATTTAAATAATTTAAATATTCTAGTTAATTTAATATCAAATATTAAATTAATTTTACACAATTCCATCTTCAAATATTTAAATCATATTTAAATATTATTTCTCCAAATTTATTTAATTCTAATTTGAACACTCCAAATTAACTTATCAAACTATTCTAGAGCTAATCCATTTACGAGCTAGTAGGGGGACCTCGCGGACCTACAGATCATGGGCTCCAACGATCCGAGATTAATCGACTAAACTTATTAGACCTATCTAACCCCCATTCATTAACTAATGGGTGATTCCACTAAAGCCTATAGCTGAACTTCCCTCACTGTAGATATATTATGTCCACTCGATATAACCATGATTAGTAAGTTAACCCTTCACAGTTTGCTCATAGTAACGGCTGGGTCGAATCTCTGTTTTACCCCCAAAATTACCTCTTGTTTCTTAAGTCCCACTGATCCCCTAATGAACAATTGATTTGTGATCCAATCAACAAATCGAATCCCTCTCGAGCCAATGAAAGGGTGATGCCTCTTGTTCAAGATCCAAAATCAGCTCTTAAAGGGAACAAAATCTCTACTAACCCTAATCGGGTATGAGTGAATTCCGTCTTGCACCCTATGTCCTCAGCTATTCATCCGGTCTTATCCCCAAAATGGTAAGCTTATTGAGCAAAGGCAGTTGGTCTACTCTCACCGTTTTTATATCAAAGGATAATCTCGAACAAACAGGAGTTCGTAGTTAGCTCAGAATTAAGGTTAAGTTACCTAGGTTCTCGCTTTGAAATAGTCAGTTTTAAACAGTAAACAACGTTATAAAGTAAGAGTGATAGGTTTCGTGGTCCGATCTTGCACAAAACTCATTTGTACAGGATGCCCCCACTCCTCATGTCCCAACATGAATGAATTAAGGTCACTTCGTTTGTAGCATTTTACAATTCTTTGTAACAACTACAGAGTAGGTCGCATCCAACAGTGTAACCAGAATAAGACACCCAAACTTATTCATATATTGCAGATCATTTTGACTATTTACTCGAATCTGATCCACTTGTATATCTCCACATAAAATTCAAGTACTCATGTAATAGTCAAGGGACTTAGGTTTATTAGATTTCTAAAAAACAATATATTCAATTACAACTTTATTGAATTTTCAGAATAAGTTTTACTGTTTACAAACCACGAGTTTTAGGACATAAAACCCAACAAGAACTTGATCCGGTCCAGAACTCGATCCAAGTCTTGATCCGGTCCAGAACTCGATCCAAGTCTTGATCCGGTCCAGAACTCGATCCTCGATCCCCCATCGATGCTCACCTACTCGACGCTCACCCACTCGATGCTCTCTCACTAGATGGTTGCTCCTGCTCAAATCCGCGATGCTCGTCGTTCATTCGACATTGTTTATCCAACAATAAAAGCAGTTGCTTACCTTCCCCAATAAAAGGTAATATTCATTCGACATTCTCTTTTGTTCTATTGTTGGATTAGATTAAGTGTTGGAATGCTATGACTATTCTGCAACTATGGTAGTCATAATTTCAAATTAATTTAAACGTTAAAAGTATTGAAGTTAATAACTTCGTTTAATTGTTTGTGTTTGTAAGTTTATCACTTTTTCTGTTCATTCTTATGCATTTTGCCTAATGCATTCAATTGTTATTAGTTTTTTCTCTTCACTTATGCTTTAATTGCTTGAGTCGATAAGATGTTTACATCGTATATGGCCGAAGGTTTGTCTTCTTCTCTATTAACTCCCAAATTGTGAAAATTTCTAAACACCTTTATTCTATTTCAATCCAAGCAGTTGTGGGGCACAATTGTCCTAATTTTGTATGAGAACATGAAAGACAAGCAGCGGACCTGTTGGCGTTTGTTTTCCTCTAAATTTGGGGAGAAGCATCAAAACATCAAAAGATTGTCGAGATTTTTTTGTTTTTTGTTAGAGATTTGGTTGAATTGGGTTTCGTGGGAATGTGTATGGCTGAACTGCTGATGGGACAATTTGAATTGTTTGCTTATGTTTGTATGTCTTTGAATTTTGCAATTTTTTTCTTTCTTTCTAGTTTTACTGTTGGATTTACTTCTCTGGATCTTTGAGTGTGTTGTTTTCTTGTTTTCTTTGCTGGCATGTTTTGCTCTATTTTAGTTTGTTAATGAGTTGGTGAGATCTGGGTTGTGGGTAACAGATACTTACTTTGCTGAGTTTCTGGACTTGTTTAGTTTAGTCTAGCTGAGATTTGGTCAATTTGGGAAGTTATATAAGCTTTGGCAATGCATGTTATTGAAAATTTCATACTTGCATATGAATTGTTTGTGAAAATGTCACTGTGAACTTGTGAAGCATATAAATTTCACATTTTGATTAGACAGCCATGTAATTTGTTGTTTTGATTCGGTATCAAAGGATTTCTAAATGACTTATGCTACTAATTTAATAGGTTTTTCTTTTGTTATGTTTTTTTTATTTAATATACGTCTATTTTTATTTTTTTTTTTTGTTTAATAGATGTCCATCAAAAGATACAAATCAATATTCAAAAGAAATGTCCATTAAGAGATCAAGGGAATCTTAGGGATTACAAGTGAACAAAGAAAGCTTACAAAATATTTTATTTAACTTGCAGAAATAAACATGAAACATACATTACTTTATTTTGTATCATTTGTATACTTTGTTCTAGAAATTGATTACATTGTGTCTTTTTTTTTTTTGTAATGTTAATATATTTATAAAATTTCAATTATGAATGAAAGTCATGGTATTTAATGTGTATGAAATATTTAATATGTGTGGGTTGAGCTCGAGTCGCAAGTATATTTTTAACACAAATATGAAGAATGATATACAAATTATTCTCGTTGAGAAAGAAAAGTTGTACCTTTTATAGCCATGAGCAAAGCTATAACAAAATTTATATAGTGAAAAAACAGTGTCATCAAAAGATTATTATAGTAATTATAGCATTTTTCGTTAGCTATCTTATCCGTTATTTTTTGTAGTGATATATTTAGATTAGGTTGGATTTGTTTAGGGGTTTATTGGACCAATCCGCAAATTCAAGTTGGTCGGATTGGCTACCTGAAATACTCGAAGAGGATTTCCAACCAAACCTTTATAACTGGAGTTATTATTATTTTTCTTATTAATTTAAAATACTTTTATTTAAACACATGACTAATTAACTAAAGTCTCATAAAATTTAAATGTTAAATATCAAATATCCATTATATTTGTTACAAAATTTCAACAAAGACAAACATCATAATAATATTCCTAAAACATTAAAAATTTGTAAATTCATCTATTCATAGTCATTCAAATGTTAAACAAAGTAATATTTACATTTCTTTTGATTTAAGGTCACATCTAGATGCATACATCTACCAAAACTTTTGCTCAGCAGAATGAAAATTTTGTACCTAGAAATTTTTATTTAAGGTCACATATAAATGCATACAACTACCAAAGTAATATAATGTGACATAATAATGAGTTATTGTATGGTCTACTTTTAATATCTAGGTCTAAACTATAATTATAAATAAATAGACCATTCACCACCACTATGAGAGAGAAAAAAAAATTACAATCTAAATGGCTTTGTTCATCTCTTTGGCTAACTAAAATATCAAACCATGGGTAATTTTTCAATGTGCTAGCTTCAATATTTTTTAAAATTAGCCCATGTTATTGCAAAAGTTAGATTCTAATAAAGGAAATCTAATCAATCCCTCCATTATTATTATTCTTTTGACAAAACATTTTTTTTTAGTTAAAATCATTTTTTCATTTTTAAAATCACTTTTCTTTAAAAATTTGATGTTTAACCGAGGTTGAAATTGGTTTTAGAAAAATCTAAAATCATTTAGAATTGATTTTTCAACATTTAGTTGAACGGTACTTTCGGTAGAGTGGTTAACCAAAAAATATTCCATCAAAACTGATTAGGGTTTTCGAAATTTACACTTTCAACTTTAAGAGATATAGTTCATGTCAATTATCATTGAACTATGTTGATTTTAGTTTATTGACATATCACAACTTTATCATCAATACCAATTTCATTAGTAAGACTTAAACCATAAGATAATTGAAAAATATTTTCAAATGGACCAAAAATGATTGTTTTCAAATGGCTTTAAAAGTTAATTAAAGGAAAAATAATAACTCAAGAAAGGTTAGTTGGCATCACATGCCACACCTTCATTCCCCTTGAGGCAACACATACAAATTAATTCCAAAAAAAAAAAAAAACAACAAGAATTTGATTAGGGATTTTGTTGAAATTTTTTAGATAGGAAATTATATTGTATGGCAAATACATTTTAAGAAATCAAAGTTGTGACTTCAACTTTTTCTGTAATAACAGGTATGACAATCATATAACAATCATATAACAATCACATAGAAATCAGATAGCAATCACATAGAAATTAGATAGTAATCAAATTTTCAGACGAAAGTCATTTGCCATGTTTTCAAAAAAGTAAAATCTAGACACATGCCGAATTTTCAATTTATTTTTTATTAAAGTTGCAATTGTCCCTTTTTAAATTGAACTATTATATTTCTCAAAAGTTAGTTAAAATATTAGGTAGATTTAATTTTTTTATTTTTTTATTCCAACAATTAGACCTCTCGACCAAAGTCCAAAAATATGTACTTTAACTAGTTGAGTTGATGATCTGAGATTAACATAATATTAAATTATTTTAAGATTTATATATATACTATATTAAAATAGGTTATGGTAGGATAATTTTTAACTTTCTTCTGCTTAAATTTTTTCATAATGTCTATTTTGCCATCAAAGTCACATCCCTGTGTTTTGTCCATTTTTTTTTTTTTTTGTGTTTTTTTTCCTTCTCTATTTTTACAACCCCTTCTTATTATTATATTTTTCGAACAATTCTTGTATTTTGACTTCATATATTTTCATATTTTTGTGTGCGTATATATATATATATATATTTATTTATGGAGTCTCTTAGTTTTTTTTTTCTTTATTTTTTTTCGTTGATAAAGGACTAGTAAAGTGATATTTAAAACCATACATCCTTAAACAAATATTCAAATTTCTTTACGTAATAACTACGTTTCTACTTTTTCTTTTCTTTTGTTTATTGCATCCTTTCTCACTTTATCTTTCTAAAAATGTGCTTAAGTTTTTTTTTTTTATTTTATTTTACTCAAAACATTAGGAATTATAAATGAAAATATCTTACTTTATTTTATCTCTTTTATTACTTTTGAATTTTATGGCCAATATTTACCATTTAAAATAATAAAAATTATAATCGTTCAATCAATTATGTCTAAAAGTTTTTTGTACCTGCATCCAACACATTTAATTCATTACAAATTAACCAAATAATGCGCACACACACATATAGATACATACCCACCTATATATACACTTCATATTAAAATAAATAATATAATTTATGAAATCGTATACTTCAAATATAAACACAATATATGTTGTTATGGGTGATTTTAAATAGAAAAGATAAATCCAATCTCAATAACTGAAAAAGAAAATTAGAACAATACCAATACGATCATAACGGACCAAGGAAGCGCCCCGTTAACCTCGGCTTCAAAGGCTGAGACTAACCCCACCTCATCGGCCTTGGATTTGAAGCCCAAGAAGTCCTGGTTTGTCCAATGAACTCAAGTTGGGTTGAAAGGTCCAACTTCTCCCTTGGCCTCGGTCGAGGCCAAGGAGCCCAAGTTTCGCACAGGTAGGCCTCGAACCCAAGAATCTCACATAAAATTCGATAAAGTTATTAAATTATTGTATCTGAAAGGGAACATGAGAGTACTGACTTGCACAAGTGCATGCATCAAATTATAATAGAGTAAAAGCGGCTTTAAGAGATCGAGTATCGTCCTCAAGAGATCAAATACCAATATTTAATTTAGCTATTCTAAAATTGTGTTGATTTTAGCTAAGGATTAGAAACAAGATAATGATATGATTTTTAAACTAATAAAAAACAAAAGTAATGCAAAGATTGAATCTCAAGAAACAAAAATGTTTAAGAGTGTTGATTTCTTTATTCAATTCATTAAGTCAAGCATAGGTTATATTTAAGTCTTTAACACTACAATAAATATCACATTTAATAACTTTTTATAAAAGCATTTGATAAAAGAGCTATGGAAAATAGGAGAAAAGCGGGAATAAAAAAAATGAAAAAGAAAAGGCGCGTGAATATTTTACGGAAAACACATAGACAGAGTGGTTTCCGCAGAATATCTCTTTGTTTTTCCCTAGCATTCGACTTCTCCATCCTATTCAACTTCGACTTCTCCTCTTCGATTTCTCCTTTGTCTTCACAATTGTTTGTGGAGCTCTAGACTTTGGTTTCTCTTTCGTTGTACAAGAGCATTGAATCTGGCGAGCAACACTCCCCTAAGGAAAGAATTTAAGCTCTCATTTAAGCACCAATTGGAGCTCTACCTTCTTTGTGGAACTTCATTCACAACCTACATGACTTCATCTCACTTTTTCTTATTGATATTACCAAAGGTGAACTTCAATTACTTCTTCTTTTGGAGGATTTTATGTTCTTTCTTTCTTTTTTTTCTTTTTTGAATGTTGTGAGATAACTCTTGAGGATTCTATATATGAGTGTTTCATTGGATCTCATTATTGGATAATTATTTTTAAAATTATTTTTGTTAAGTTGTAAGGCTTTTAGATTAGGGCTTGAAGTTGAACAAGATCTACAAGTCTACACTCCCACTTCGTAATATCCACAAACTTCTATTCTCTCAAGCCCTAAATTTTTTCCCCAACTTTTTTTTTATTCCTGCTACTATAAGCGACTATGAGAGATTTTGTTTTAAAATAATGTAGTTTAAAAAAAATAAAGACAAATATAAGGTAGATTCGAAACTATTTCGAAAAATACGGTAGCTTAATCGTAACCCACATCCACGAGTTGGCAAAAAATTGTTGAACATCGGAAGAACATATTCAACAATACTTTGTTTCCTCAAATGAAATCCACTCTAAAAAACTAGTTGTTAAGCTTAACAATTTGAAAGTGTAAATTGTCGATTGAAACTCCTAGAAATCCCCTTTTAGAATAACTAATGTAAGCAAAATAATTTTGGCAATACTCTATTTTCTCAAAGAACACAAAAAGGAAAAAAAAAAAAAAAAACGTTGAAGGCTTCCCGCCAATCCTCTCTTTCTGAGGAAAAAAATTCCCATCGATTGAAGCCCTAAATTCCCAAATTGAAGGGATGATGATAGAAACAAAATTATGGGAAAGGAATCTGATTTTAACGTTGGTGAAGAGAGTCAATAGTTTGGAAGCTGAAATTAGGTGGGATTCCAGATTGTTAGTAACTCAAAACTACAAATTAGTTTTTGAGTTGATCTAGTCAATTCCTAGTTTCTAGGAAATAGTTGAAGTTATTTTTAGTTGTAGCCAAGTTTAAGTTCTCATTCTTGTGGAGTTAATGGGATTAGTTGCTAATATTGTGAAATCTATTTTTAGATTCAAGATATGTATTTATATGAAGTTTTCTAGAATGAAATGAACACACTTCCCATTTTTCTCATTTCCCTCTCATTAGTTAGAACAACACTAATATCAGAGCTCTCAATTCTTAAGGGATCTGTGAGTGAGAATTAGTGAAATATCTCCGAGAGAAACTGAATGATACACCTGTGAGAGTTGTTAGAAATGGAATTAGGATCAAACAGTCTTTCTTCATTGGCTCCATCTGTGTTTGATGGTGAAAACTACTAGGCATGGGCTATCAGAATGCAAGCCTATATAAAGGGATGTGATTATTGGGAAGCAATTAAGCAAGACTATGAGATTACTCCATTTTCTGATAACCCAACAATACATCAGATCAAGACTCATAAGGAGAGGGTCACTAGGAAGGCAAAGGCTTGAGCTTGCCTATATGCAGCTGTGTCTCCCACCATATTCAACAGAATTATGGCGTTGAAGTCGGCGAAGAAGATCTGGGAGTTCCTCAAAAGTGAATATGAAGGTGATGAGAGGATTAAAGGCATGAAAGTGTTGAACTTTGTGCGAGAATTTAAGAGAATGCAAATGAAGGATTTTGAGTCCATTAAAGAGTACTCAGATAAGTTGATTGGGATTGCTAACAAGGCAAGAGCATTAGGAACCAATTTATCTGACAATAGATTGGTTTAGAAGATTCTAGTTTCAGTATCTGAGAGATATGAAGCAACCATTGCTTCCTTAGAAAATACTAAAGACCTCTCAGAACTCAAGGTGATAGAAATGGTTAGTGTTTTGCAAGCACAAGAGTAGAAGAGGTTGATGAGACAGGAAGAAAGCATTGAGGGGCATTGAAAGCTAGAGTGCAGCAGAGAGAATATGGAAGAGAGAAGAAGGGGAAAGGGAAGAAGGAAAGTGGCAGCAGTAGCTCAGAGTTTACTGCAAAGGATGCTGGTAGTACATGCAAGCATTGTGGGAAGCAGAATCATCCACATTTCAGATGCTGGAGAAGGCCATATCTGAAGTGTAAAAGATGTCATTTATTGGGGCACATGGAACGATTCTGTAAGGAAGCAAAAACTCAACAGCAAGGAGGAGTAAATGTTTTAGTACAGCAAGAAGAAGATCAACTCTTTGTGGCTACTTATTTCTCATCAGTCACTAAATGTAATGGTTGGTTGTTGATAGTGGGTGTACCAATCACATGACAAGTGACAAAGAGTTGTTCAAGGACCTTGACAAGTCATTCAAGTCAAGGGTGAAGATAGGAAACGGTGAGTATCTAGAAGTAAAGGGGAAGGACACGGTGTCAATAGAGAGTTGTGCTGGAACCAAGTTGATTACTGAAGTGTGGTTTATCCCTGAAATTGATCAAAACTTGTTAAGCGTTGGTCAATTAGTAGAAAAGGGATTCAAAGTGTTGTTTGAAGAAGAAAAGTGCCTCATTTCTGAATCCAATAGGAATGAATTGTTCAAAATAAAGATGCAGCACAAAAGTTTCTTGTTGGATCCACTCAAGAAAGAGCAGATAACTTTCAAGTGTCAAATGAATGACACTGAATTATGGTACAAGAGGTTGGGGCATTTTCATCAGAAAGGGTTACAGTATCTATAGAAGAATGAGATGGCAGTGGGAATACCATTTCTAGAGGAGCTGAAAACAAACTGCAGAGCTTGTTTAACAAGGAAGCAAACAAGGTTGCCTTTCAAGAAGCCACAATGGAAAGTAACTGAGAAGTTGCAGCTCATCCACCTTGACTTGTGTGGACCTCAACCAACTCTCTTACTAAATGGTAGCAGGTATTTCATTATCTTTATTGATGGTTATACCAGAATGTGTTGGATATATTTCATGAAGCCTAAGTCTGAAGTAGCTGAAGTGTTTCTTAAATTTAAGAGATGGGTTGAGAATCAAAGTGGCTGTAAGATTCAGGTGGTGAGAACTGATAATGGGACTGAATATACATCGTAAAGGTTCAATTCCTTCTGTGAAGAAACTGGGATAAAGCATTAGCTCACTGCTCCATATTCTCCACAGTAAAATGGAGTCAGTGAGAGGAAGAACAAAAGTATTATGGAAATGACAAGATGCTTATTGCATGAGAAAAACTTGCCAAAGGAATTTTGGGTTGAAGCAGTAAACACAACAGTCTTTTTATTGAATAGACTACCTACGAGGGTATTGGAGAAGAAGACACCTTATAAAGCTTGGTTTGGTATTAAACCAAAATTGACAAATTTGAAGGTGTTTGGCTGTTTGTGTTTTTCTTATGTTCCACAGGTGAAGAGAGACAAGTTGAGTGAGAAGGTCGAACCATGAATCTTTGTAGGCTATAGCATGGTGTCCAAAGCCTACAAAATCTATCAACCTCACACAAAAAAGATGGTGATTAGCAGAGATGTTCAAGTTTTGGAGGATGGGGAGTGGGACTGGACAGAAGAAGCGGAGTTGAAGCAACAAGAAGTCTCTATGGATCCTAATGAATTAGTTAATGATGCATCAGTTAGAGAGATTAGACTATTGAGGGAGGTGTATGAAAGAAGTAGTGTAGCTGCATTAGAGCCTGCACGATATAAAAAAGCTAAAAGAGATACGAAGTGGATGGAGGCAATGAACGAAGAATTGAGTATGATAGAGAAAAACAATACATGGGAGCTGGTGGAGAAGCCTACAGACAGGAAAGTGATTGGAGTCAAATGGGTTTTCAAAACCAAATTGAACCCAGATGGCTCTGTGAACAAACTCAAGGCCAAGTTAGTGGTAAAAAGGTATGCACAAGTCTAGGGAATTGATTTTTCTGAGACTTTTGCACCAGTTGCAAGAATGGACACAATCAGGTTGCTACTGGTTGTGTCAGCCCCAGCATGGATGGAAGGTATATCAGCTAGATGTGAAGTCAGCATTCCTAAATGGAGTGTTAGAAGAAGAGATCTATGTTGAGCAACCAGATGGATTCATCATACCAGGACAAGAGCAGAAGATTTATTTGTTGAAGAAGACTCTATGGGTTGAAGCAAGCTCCTAGGGCATGGTACAGCAAGATGGATGATCACTTGTTGAACCTGGTTTTTGTGAAGAGTCTAAGTGAATCCACACTCTATGTGAAGAAATCAAGTATTGCTATTGTGATTGTATCTCTCTATGTAGATGACTTGCTAGTGACAGGAAGTGATGATGTTCAGATAGAGATATTCAAGCAAGAAATGATGAAGGTGTTTGAGATGATTGATCTAGGTCTGATGCATTACTTCCTAGGTATGGAGATTCAGCAAAGGCAGAATGAAATGATCCTCTGTTAGAAGAAGTATGTAAGAGAGATATTGAAGAGGTTCAATATGGAGGAGTGCAAGACTGTGAACACTTCAATGATTCAGAAGGAGAAGTCGTAGAAGAATGATGGAGAAGAACTTGCCGATGAGAATGTGTATAGAAGTCTAGTTGAATGTCTCATATATCTCACATCCACTAGGCCTGATATTATGTACACTGTAAGTGTCTTATCTAGATTTCTTCACTGTCTAAGCAAGAATCATATGGTTGTTGGAAAAAGGGTTATGAGATATTTGAAAGGCACATTGTCTTTTGGGATCAAATTTACTAAAGTTGAAAATTTTGAGTTGCAAGGCTACTCAGATAGTGATTGGGCTGGGTCATTAGATGATATGAAGAGCACCTCTAGCTATTGTTTCACTTTTGGCTCAGGTTGTTTCTCACGGTGTTCAAAAAAGCAAGATATAGTGGCTCAGTCAACTGCAGAAGCTGAGTTCTTTGCAACGACGACAGCAGTCAACCAAGCTGTTTGGTTGAAGAAATTGATGCATGACTTGCATCTGAAGCAAGAAAAGTGTGTGAAGGTGTTTGTGGATAATCAAGCCACTCTAGCCACTTCATTGAATCCAATCTTTCATGGAAGGACCAAACATTTTAAGATCAAGTATTATGTTCTGAGAGAGATGCAGAAGGAAGGAGAAGTGCAGCTGATACATTGCAGCTCAGAAGAGTAAATAACTGATATCTTCACTAAGTCTTTTTGTGTAAGTCGTTTTCATACTCTTAGGAGCAAGTTAGGTGTTTGCAGTATTTGAGTTAGGAGGAGAATGTTAGTAACTCAAAACTGCAAATTAGTTTTTGAGTTGGTCTAGTCAATTTCTAATTTCTAGGAAATAGTTGAAGTTATTTTTAGTTGTAGCCCAGTCAAAGTTCTTATTCTTGTGGAGTTGGTGGGATTAGTTGTTGACATTGTGGAATCTATTTTTAGATTCAAGATAGCTATTTATATGGAGTTTTCTAGAATGAAATGAACACACTTCCCAACATTAGCAACGGTGGTGAAGAGAGTCAATAGTTTGGAAGCTAAAATTAGGTGGGATTCCAGATTGAGTATTGAACATTGCTGATGTACCTAAATGATGTGCATGGAAAAAATTTCAAAACTCCAACATTAGCAAAACAAAATCAACAGAGTTTTAAATGATGAAGATGGGGAAGATGGTGTTTGAAATATTGGAAGATGAAGGAGACACCATTTTTGGGGATGTTGGAGCTGGAGCCACGGTGAATATTAAAGAGAAAAGGGAAATTGATCAGTGATTTGGGAAGAAGAAATGGGGTGGAAATACCCAAATCGTGTACTGCATACACGAGTTCGCTACCCTAAATTTGGAAATACTTTTCCTTTTTACCTCAATTTCAAGTTTTATTTTTATTCACATTAAAATAGAAAATAATTTTCAATCTACCTTATATTTGTCTTTATTTTTTTTAAAAAAAAAAAATTGACTATGAGTTTTTGTTTTAGTAGTTTGGATCGAGCATGAAACTTAACGTATTATTCCTCTACTGTACATCCTATTGTTTGGATGAGTTTTCTTTTTAATTAATGTTTGTTAGTGTTGATTTAATTGAGTTTTGTTTTTGCTTGATTGGATCCAAATTTTTTTATTGTCTCTTAGATTCATGAATGATCCATTTTGCAAAAAGTTTAGAAATCTGCCATCGTTTCTTTTTGCTGATAATTCTTCAAGTGCTTGATTTAGTTTTACCTTGATTAAGGAGGATAATGGTAGTGGAGAATAAAGAATGTAGTCCTAAATACCAAAAACAAGCATTTTATGTTGCTATTGATGTTAGGCTTAAGCAAATTTGAGTAGCATTAAACTTCTGAGTTGAAGCAAAAAAAAACTCTAATTTTGGCTTATTTTCATGATAGTATAACACTTGTCTTTTTGTAAAATTCTGTTCTTTAATAATCTCTAGCCCTAGGAGAAAGTTATCAGTTTATAATGGTGTAAAATCTTGTGATCCATAATTCTTGGTAAGTAGATACAAATTGGTGGTGAATAAAGTCAACCAATTCATAATTTCAAATTTGTAGTAATTGACTGAGTATGGGGAGGGGCATATATCATTTGAGTTATTGTGATTATTGTAAGATTTTATTTCCATTTTCTCCCTTCTAAATGTTTTTTTTAATGTCTTCTTTTTTTCTCATTTTACTTTCTATCTATTTTTCTCACTAATTTTCTTTCTCTTTATTCTTTTCTATGTCCCTTTTCATATCTATTTTCTAGAAGTATGCCATAAAAAAGTTCACTGAAAAATTAGACATCAGAACAAAATAGCTGTTGATTTCACATTCTCATCTTCTTGAGAGAGACACAACATATTTGAAAGTTGTAAGGTGAACATCTTTCACATACTCTTCTCTTTTATCAATTTGAAAATTGTTGTCCTCTTTTGTTTCTTTTAGGTCTAATTTCAATCTCTTGGTATAATAATTGTGGAAATCTTGCTTTATGTTTACATTTGTTGATTGGTATTTTGAATATTGAATTCTAGAACTTGATTAAGGGTTTAATCTTTTATTAAAGTACTAAAAACTGAATTGTTGAGAAAGTTTAGCACTATTCCTCTACTGAATGCCCATTGATATAGATTAAGAGTTTAGTCTTTTATTTGTTTAACGCATTAATCTAATATTGTCATAAATTGAAATTCTAGTGATTAGTTAGATTTTTTTTTTTTTTTTTTTAGTAATGAAAAGACATAGATATAGATACAATAGTAAAAGTCTAAAGACTTGTAATAATATTTTACAGTATTGGATTGGATTAAACAGAGATAATCAAATCCATTTCTAAATTATGAACACTTATGGCATATTTGTGAGCAATTTTAGAAGGGTTAAAATCACTTGATACATGTTTTAAATCGTTTCAAATCAAGTTTAATCATATGAAAAATGTGTTTAAAAGTGCAAAATAATTAAAATCATGTTTTTTCATGTTCAAACTTCGAAATCACTCCCAAATACATCTTTAATAATTCAGATTCAATTTAATGTTTAGTTACATACTTTAAAACATAATTTTCATACTACTAAAATTGATTTCAAAAAAATTTGATTTCGAACTATTGCCGAGCAAATTATGAAACAACTCTCTTTACAAAAATGAAAACTATTGTCTTTGAGAAACACAATAAAATTGATATAACATATAATGAGTATGGGTAACCAATTGGGAAGACTTCAATAGGCTTGTCTTTATTTTTAGGTCCACTCGTGAGAGAGGTAGTTCCTTTCACCTTACAAGATTGGAGGAAATTGTCTACTAGATTGAAAAAATTTTGTGGACATCAATCCAAGTATGTATGTGATGTTAATTAGAGATGTCCAAAAAATTCACGGGGTCGGGGCCCGCAAGGACCCGCCCCAAATACAGGGGAATGTGGGAGGGAGTGGGGAATTTTTTTTCCCCATTTACAATTCAGGGCCAGGGCCAGGGAATATATTCCCGGTCCTAGCCTCGACCCCGACCCCGTCCCGCCCCGACTTTGTATATAAATTATAAATTTTTAATATATATTATATATATATTATATATAATTATATATATATATATATAATATATATATATATATATATATATATATATATATATATTCATATTGTAGATTTTATTAAGATAATTATAGATGTTTTAATTATTTAAGTTCAAAAATTTTATTACTTTAATTCTTTAGATGTTGTAATATTTAAGATAGGATGCTCCAAGGTTTAATTTTAATTTTTACAATTATGAGAATAAACATTTTAATTATATTTTTTAAATTGCATGTGTATTATTGTTTTAATTAGTAAAATTGATAATATTTCATTTAAATGAAAATTCCATTGAAAATGTTAGAAGGTGTTTTGAGTTATTGAAGTATCTTTTTTATCTTGTATCTTGTGGTATAAATTTCTAACTATTTAAAATATTATTATAGTTGAGATATAATATGAAGGAAGCTTGGCAAAAAAATTATCTTTTTCAAAAGCTATGGAGATAAGGAAAATCACGATTTGTGTCCAAAATTCTTGTGATTTCTAGTGAGGATGAACTTGCTAAATTGAAGCCCGCCAATATACAATCTATAAGTGATTGGATGGACTTTGTGAAAGAAAAGAAAAGTGCAAAATTCAAGGTAATTCACTATTACATGTGCTAAATTCATAAGATTATTACTCATTTTCTAATCATTCATTTATTTGTGCATATACATTTATGTTTGATTAGGCAACAAGTAAAAAGTTCAAGTCCATGAAGAAAAGGCCACTTCCACATACATATAGTTGCAAGGGTTATGCTTGATTGGCAGAAGAAATGGTATTAATTATTGTGACTATATTCATTATTTTAATTTTTTACTAAATGAATATCCATATGTTATTGTTAAGTAAAAGAGTAGTTTAGGCTCAACTTCAGTGACTAGAGTTGCACTATGGATCAAGGTACATAGAAAAATGGATTGTAATCCCGTTAACTCACAAGTTGCAGAAATAATGGTATGGTTACAAAGGCTCCAAACTTAATTTAAGTATAATGTGAAAATTTGAATGTCTTGTAGACTCCCAAACTAGTTAGTAATATGTGAAAGTTTGATTCATCAAAGATTGGGGGGGTGTTATCACTTGAAGCTACTTGTTTCATTGTGGTTATAGTTATTTGTTAGGTTTTGCTTCTTTCTTTGAAAGTCTTGTAGACTCCTAAACTAGTTAGTAGTATGTAAAGTTTGAAATGTATCTTTGAATATTTTGTGGACTTCGGCCTATTCGAGGTCAAGGTCGAGATTGTCAGGATCATGTCTGATCTTGATCCACAAGGAGATTAGCTGGGATGGGGGAATGTTATCACTTGAAGCTACTTGTTTCATTGTGGTTATAGTTGTTAGATTTTGCTTCTTTCTTTGAATATCTTGTGGACTCCTAAACTAATTAGTAGTATGTGAAAGTTTGAAATGTATCTTTGAATGTCTTATGGACACCTAAACTAGTTAGTAATATATAAAATTTTGATTTATGGAAGGTTGTGCCTACATTAAGTTTTTATTATTATTATTATTATTATTATTATTATTATTATTATTTTTGTGGGGGAGGGGAAAAGTTATCATTTGAAGCTATACTTATTTCTGTTGGGTTTTATATCATAAAACTTGTGGTTTTTAAACAATAAACTTATTCTGTTAATTAATATAGATGTTATTGAAGTTTGATTCAATAAAGTTGTTATTGAATGTTTGAATTGCTCATTTCGTTTTAGAATAAATCTAATAAACTAAGATTCATGGCTATTACACGAGTATTTGAACTTTAAGTGGAGACATAAGAGTGGATCAAGTTCGAGTAAATAGCCAAAATGGTCTATAGTATACGAATAAGGTTGGGTACATTATTCTAAGGACACTATTGGATGCGGCCTACTTTGTAGATGTTACAATTGTTGTAAAGTATTACAAACGAAGTGATCCTAATTCATTCATGTAGAGGCATGCGAGTGGAGGTGTTCTATGTAAAGAATTTGTATAAGATCAAACCAAGAAATTAGTTACTTTTACTTTATAATGTTGTTTACTGTTTAAGACTGACTATTTTAAAGCGATGACCTAGGTAACTTAACCATAGTCCTGAGCTAACTATGAACTCCTGTTTATATGGAATTATCCTTAGATTTGCATGGGTGAGGATTGACTCAATAAGCCTCTCATTTCAGGGGTAAGACCTGGTAGATAGCTACAAACATAGGGTGCAAGATGGAACTCACTCCTACCCATTTTTAGGGATAGTAGAGAGGTTGTTCCTGTTGGGTTTTATGTCCTAAAACTCGTGGTTTGTAAACAATAATCTCATTCTATAAAGTTGTTATTGAATATTTAAATTGCTTATTTTGTTTTAGAAATAAATCCAATTAACTAAAAGATCCATGACTATTATATGAGTATTTGAACTTTATGTGGAGACATAAAAGTGGATCAAGTTCGAGTAAATAATCAAAATAATCTATAGTAAATGAATAAGGTTGGATGCCTTATTCTAGAAACACTATCGGAGGCCGCCCACTCTATAATTATTACAAGGAGTTGTAAAGTACTACAAACGAAGTGATTCTAATTCGTACATGTCATGACATGAAAAATAAGGTCGTCCTGTGCAATGAGTTTGCACAAGATCGGACCACGAAATAAGTTACTCTTACTTTATAACGTTGTTTACTGTTTAAGACTGACTATTTCAAAACGATGACTTAGGTAACTTGACCTTAATCATGAGCTAACTATGAACTTCTTTATTCGGTATTATCCTTAGATTTGCATATGTGAGGGTTGGTTCAACAGCGTTGGCTCAATAAGCCTTCCATTTCAGGGGGTAAGAGCGGGTAGATAGCTGGGGACATAGGGTGTAAGATGGAATTCACTCCTACCCACTTTCAGGGATAGTAGAAAGGTTGTTTCCTTAAGTGCTGACTTTAAGTCTTGGACAAGGGGCCCCACCCTCTCATTGGCCCAAGAGAGACTTAGTTTGATGATCGGATCACAAACCAATTGTTCATTAGAGGATCAGTGAGACTTAAGGAATAAGTGGTAATCTCAGGTGTAAATGACTCAGTCGTTATTACGAACAACCTGTGAAGAGTTAACTTACTAATCATGGTTATATCGAGTGGACACAATATATTTACAGTGAGGGGAGTGCAACTACGGCAGAGTGACCCAGTAGTTAACAAATTGGGGTTAATTCGATGTAAAGAGTTTAGCCAATTAATCTCAGATTGTTAGAGCCCATGATCTGTAGGTCCACTAGGTTCCCCTACTAGCTCACAAATTAATTAGCTTTAGAGTAGGGTGATAAGTTGATTTGAAACGTTCAAATTAGAATTAAAGAAATTGGTAATTATATGTGATATAATTACACGTTTAATTTTGGAATTAAATGAAATTGGAGAATCGATTAATATTTAAATATTAAATTCATGAATAAAGATTTGTGGTAATGGAATTGGTGATAAATTAATTTAATATTTGATATTAAATTAATAAAATTAATTAAACTGTTTAATTAATTTATTAATTTTATTAGAAAACTAATTATTGATTTCCATTTCAATCTTCTCCATTTATTGCATGACTTTCATGCAAAGAGAATTGTTGCATGAAATACACCTCATACTTGGAAGATTGACTCAAGTTTATGGTGGAATATGTGTCAGCTACTTGGTTTGAAAGTGGAAAACCCCACTTTTGAGTTTTTTTCATTTTCCATCTTTTCAATTTTGATTTTCTAAATTTATTTTCAAAATCAATTTTTCAAAAATGAAATCTTTATTAATTTTACAAAATTAATTCATTAATTAATTTTCTAATAAAATTAATAATAATTAATTAATTAAACAATTTAATTAATTCTAATTAATTCAATATCAAATATTAAATTAATTTAACACTAATTCCATCATCATGAATTCCTATTCATGAATTTAATATTTAAATCATATTTAAATATTAATTGATTCTCCTATTACGTTTAATTCCAAAATTAAACGTGTAATTATATCACATATAATTACTAATTCCCTTAATTCTAATTTAAATGTTTCAAATTAACTTATCACATTATTCTATGCTAATTCATTTGTGAGCTAGTAAGGGGACCTCGTGGACCTACAGACCATGGGCTCCAACGATCCAAGAATAATTGGCTAGACTCTTTACATCGAATTAACCCTCATTCATTAACTACTGGGTCACTCCACTAAAGTCCAGAGTTGCACTCCCCTCACTGTAGATATATTATGTCCACTCGATATAACCATGATTAGTAAAAACCCTTCACAAGTTGTTCGTAATAACGGTTGGATCAAATGGTTGTTTTACCCCCGAGATTACCTCTTGTTCTTTAAATCCCACTGATCCTCTAATGAACAATTCATTTGTGATCCGATTATCAAATCGAGTCCCTCTTAGGCCAATGAGAGGGTGGGACCCCTTGTGTAAGACCGAAGTCGACACTTAATGGAACAATGTAAGACCCTAACACTAAATCTAAAGTAGGAGGTTAAATAGAGAAGAAAAATCCTAAGAAAGGATATTGGAGCAAAGGGGAGAAAAACATCAAAAATTATCCAAAAGGTGACTAGAAATCCAAATGCCTATGAAGGGCTTAAAACATGTTGGACGCAAGAAGGCATGGAGGATGGAAGCAAGAAAACTTAAAAAAAAAAATGGCTAAGGGTTGCATACAACCAACGCAAAGGCATACATGAGCCATGCGGACACGGGCAGCAAGCATGTGTCGAATGAGCATGCCAAGCGCACAGGCCATACGTCGAGGATAAGCGCGCAGCCCATGTGCCGATGATGTATGCCGAGCGCCTACCTATGCATCGAACGCTGTCGAGTCTACCAAGCAGCCATGTATCGATGCTCTATGCCAAGCGCACGCCCATGCGGTGAGACATGCCCATGCGGCCGAGCATGCCATGCGGCCGAGCGCACAAGCCCTAGGCAGCACACCGTGCATCGATGGTCAACACCATGCGTCCATGCTTAGTAGGCCGAGCAAGCACCACCTAGCAAGTCATGTATCAAGGGTGAGCGGCCATCCTATGCGTTGGTGATGACCAACTCATGCGTTGGCTAAGTGAGACTTTGATGAAGGAATGGTGAATTGCTATGCGTTAAGGATAAAAGGTAAGACTAATTGATGGAAAACTTCAAGGGATAATGCCAAAGGTATATGAGTATAAGTCTTAAACAATTTAAGTAGAGAAATATGTGAAGTATTTAAGTAATTTAGGTGGCAAAAGGAGGATCATATAAAATTCTAGTAGGAGGTGACTAAAGGAGATTTCATGCAATTGAAGTCTTATCACCCCAAGCAGGAAGTGGGTGAAGGAGATTTCATGCAAAAAAAGAGATTTTGGCTGGCAAGCTAAAATGAGAACAACTCAAGGCTAGGTTAAGGCTAGGTTGGGTAGACTAAGTGTTGCCAGCTTCAAAGTGAGACAAATGGGAGTTGTGTTGTCAACATGAGGTGAGTTTGAAATGGCTATAAATAGAGGGGTTGGGCAAGGGGAATTCATTCATACCATCACTTAAATCGTGTGTTGAGAGTATATTTAGAGAGTTATGTTTGAGTTATTAGGCTGCCAAGTTGATTGGAGATCAAAAGAAGCAAGGTTGTGTTGGTGAGGCATTGAGTCAGCTGGACACACAGGCAGCCCACACCCTGCACACACGCAGCGTTGCATTCGTCCGTCCGCGTGCGCCTTGCTCGACTCATCCCGAGCGCCAGCCCAATGCAGCGCACGCCCAGCGCCAGCCCAGCACAATGCACCCCCAAATGTGCCAGCCCCCTGTGCGGCACAGCACGCCCACTCTGCCTACTGCCCAACGCCCAGCTACCTATCTCGGTTCAAATAACTCTAAAGAGGCTAATTTTGGTATTTTGGCTAATTTTGAGTAGGGTAAGCTGATATTTTCATTATATAATGGTATTTTGACTAGTTTGACATTATTTATTGATATAACAAGTATTAATTTAGGAATTTCCATTGATATGGAGGAATTCATAGGAAGGTAGTGGGAAAACTTGTGTACGGTGAGTGTTTACTTAGTTTTATGCGTTGATATTTGAATAAATACATATGTAAGTACAAAATATATGTTTATGATGTTATATTGATTGCCATGATATTGTTTACGATATTGCTATGGAAACTGAGATTATACCTAGATTACATAAGTTAGCATGGTGCTTGGCGGGAAAATATAGTCGGTCTCGGTCGGCGGAAAATAATAGTCGGTGATGACTGGCGAAAAAATATAGTCAAGTACTAAGCATGACTAGCGGGATAAAGAATTGTCGGTGTGCACATTGGGGAAAAGTGGGTTATAGGAAAATTTCCATAAAAGTTGTGATGATTGATAATGGTCCATGATATGAGCATGGCACGTATAGCATGGAACTGGAGGATGTTGATTGAATGAATATATACATGATCATGCAAAGTGATTATTATTTTTTAAAAGAACCACTCAATAGGCTTAGTAGCTCACACTCTTCCAAATGTTTCTTATATTCCTCCCTCCCCCCCCCCCCCCCCCCCCCCCCCCCCCCCCCGGGGTAGCAAAGCAGAGCGTTTAGGAAGGAGTTTACTAACCACCATCACACCAGGACTTGGTAAATTCTTAGGGTATGGCTTCGGATCATGTAATAAAGAATATAGGAAATTGAACTATATGTATGAAAATAGATAGTGTTATAAACATGTTAAAATCTTAATGGAGGGGGGGAGGAAATTTTAAATTGAAATATTATTTTGGAATATTACTGATGTACCCTCACGCTTCCTTCCAGGTCTTGGGGGATAAGGCTAGGGAGGGGGTGTGACAAACAACCTCTCTACTATCTCTAAAAGCGGGTAGGACTAAATTCTATCTTGCACTCTATGTCCTCAGCTATCTATCCAGTCTTACCCTTGAAATGAAGGTTTACTGAGTCGGAGCTGTTGAGTCAATCCTCACCTATGCAAATCTAAGGATAATCGCAAATAAACAGAAGTTCATAGTTACCTTAGGATTAAAGTCAAGTTACCTAGGTCATCACTTTGAAATAGTTAGTCTTATACAGTAAACATCGTTATAAAGCAAAAGTGACTTATTTCGTGGTCCGATCTTGTACAAACTCATTGCACAGGATGCCCTCACTCCTCATGTCATGACATGTACAAATTAGGATCATTTCGTCTGTAGCACTTTACAACTCCTTGTAACAACTACAGAGTGAGTGCATCCAATAGTGTTACCAGAATAAAGCACCCAATCTTATTCATATACTATAAACCATTTTGACTATTTACTCGAACCTGATCCACTTTTATGTCTCCACATAAAGTTCAAATAATCATGTAATATTCATGGATCTTTTAGTTTAATGGATTTATTTCTAAATCGAAATAAGCAATTCATATATTCAATAACATCTTATTGAATTTTCAGAATAAGTTTTATTGTTTACAAATCATGAGTTTTAGGACATAAAATTCAACAGTTAGTTGCATGAAAGTCATGCAATATAAAGCTGGAATTTTGAGTGGAATGTAGAGAGAACAATCGTTGCTGAAACTAAGAATTGGTGTTTGAAGAAGTGTTCTTCACACTGTGTAAAACCAGTAATCTTCTATCCAATTCCCTTCAATTCAAGCTTATTTTAAGTTCCACAACTCAATCTTGTGGTAGGGAAGATCTTGTGATGGTTCACAGCTAAAGAAGTAGGAGATTGCAGTTAAAGATCGTGAATCAAAGGTACTTCAAAGGTTAGTATTGAAACTCTGTGTTTTAGTTTATGAACATGCTTAGTTTAAAGCCAAAACTAATGAATTAGAATGCTTAATGATCTTGTTTTGCTTCCGCAGTTTGCTTCCTAGATCTAACAGTTCCCTTAAGTGTGGGTCTTGAACAAGGGCGCCACCCTCTCATTGGCCCGAGAAGGAGTCGGTTTAGTGATTGAATCACAAACCAATTATTCATTAAAGGATCAAAGGGACTTAAGGAACAAGATGTAACCTCGGGGATAAAACAACTTTTGACCCAACCGCTATTACGAACAACATGTGAAGGGTTGACTTACTGATTATGGTTATATCGAGTGGACATAAATATATTTACAGTGAGGGGAGCGCAACTACTGGGCTTTAGTGGAGTGACCCAGTAGTTAACGAATGTTAGTTAATTAGGATAGCGTGATGAGAAAATTTAAAATTTTCAAATTCGAATTGAGGGAATCAATAATTATATACGATATAATTACACGTTTAATTGACGAATAACATGAAATTGAAGAATTGGATAATATTTAAATTTGATTTGAGTATTAGTTACATGAATAGAGATTCATGATCATAGAGTTGGTGTTTTAATAATTTGATATTGGATATAAAATTATTTTAATTAAATAAATAAATTTTATTTAAAATTAATTATTTGAATTAATTTTATTTAAAATTAAAATTTTGAATTTTATGAAATTTCAAAATAAATCAATTTTATTTTTAATTAAAATTTTATAAAATTAAATTAAAAATTTTGAAAATTGATTTTTAAAATGAAAAATTGATTTTAAACCAATTTCCATTTCGAGTGGCATTTTGAGTGGGTTTTTCCAATATTCAACACTCAATTCCCACTCAAATCTCACAAGGAGGTGTTGCCAATTGGCTATGCAATCTGATTGCATGGTTGAGGTGAATAAAACATCAACAGATTTGAGCTGGTTGTCTTCTTTTTACATGGCTCATTTTACAAACAATCAAGATTGAAGAAGAGTTCTTCAAAACCAGAAAAACCAGACTTTTTCTCTTAAAAATTCTCCCAATTCCTATTCATTTTGGATCCCACAATCCAATCTAAGGACCTAGAGAATAGTAGGGAAGATCCAGTTGTGGTCTACATCCTTTTGGAGTAAAAAATCAAGCTGAATTCGAACTTGAAGAAGGTCTTCAAAGTATATCTTCAAACCCCCTTTTTCTGTTATGAGCATACTTTCTTTATTGCTAAAATTGTTGAATTAAAGTGTTTAATGATTCTATTTGCTTTCGCTAATTACATGCTAACTCCAACAATTTCGTGGTTGTTATAGTTAATGTTAGGTTTTGTTTCTTCCTTTGAATATCTAAGGGGAGGGCTCTCAAAGTTTGAAACTCAAATTTTTTAAGATACTTGAGAATGCTAGGAACATATTGAAAAAATTATAATGACGGGACAAAAACTTCCTCGACTAATATGAAAGATGATGCAATAAGCAAAGTTCTTGCTACTGATCGTGGTCATGTTAGAGGACTCGAATTTGGGTGACCACGTCAAAGTTGTATGCATTTTCTCAAAGAGAGAGTTATACCCAACTTGAAGAAAAGTGTAACAAGATGGATGGAGAGATGATTGAAATGAAATTTTTGATATCTCACCTACTCAAAGTTCAAGTATGTTGCTAACTAGTAGAATCAATGTGGGTTTATGTTAATGTTTTCTTATTATTTAATATTTTTACTTTGTTTCTTTTTATTCTTTTAGTTTTAGGGAAATACAAGTGAACATCTCTCTAATACTTTAAATGAAACCTTGATTAACAACACTGTTATTGACCCAGTGGTATCTTCACCTTCGGTAAAGTGTTTATTATTTGTTTCCTATATTCTTATTTGTTACTTGTAGATTATTGAACTACCTTTAGATTAACAAACTTTTTATACGTTTTTCACTATGTTAAGTATTACTTTTTATATTGCCTTGTTGATAGAGTATTAATAAGAATAATGTTTTTTGCAAGTGTAAGTTGCTAGATTGGTGTGGTATAGGAGAGGTAGTTGCTGAAGGTCGATGGTCTTCAAATGACACAAAAGTTCTTTGTTCATCATGTTTCCCTTGGACCACAAGTAGTGAAAGTTTGGGTAGACTTGTCAAGAAAACATGATGCATTTTTATGGAGGCCAAACTCAGAAATGACATATATAGAAGATGCAATCGATAGTAAAGTTGCATGGCCATTTGAAAAAGTTTTAATTAGTACGTATAACTATCGATTGTTTTATTTCTTTATTTTGTTTTAATTAGTACTTATATCAATCGATTATTTTATTTCTTTATTTTAATAACTTTACTTAAACTTTTTATTACTTTAACATTCTTTTTGTAGGTTGATGAAGGACTATCAGTGAATGCATCTTCTAGTATTTTGTGGTCGACTACATACACAACTAAGTTGGAGTTATTTTGGAATTTGATATCGACATATTTTGTAATTTATAAATTTATGTTTTGTTTCATCTCAAAGTTTTTAGTACTTATTACTATATATCTTTTTTGCTGGGATACATGAATCTTGTATTGAATGCTTATTTTGATAACATTTATTTTGGAGATTATATAAATATAATTTTATTTGATTTCTAATGTGTAGAAATGTATGAAAGACAACAATAGGATTTGAACATATTTAAGAAGTTATAAATATGCAACAGTAGGATTTATTAAAGCTATAAAAAGCTAATAAATGCTATGGATAAAAAATGTTGACAATAAGACTTATTATAGCTTTCATTAAATAAATAATTATAATTGTAAACTAATGATATAATAGACAAATAACATGTACATACTTTTGAAGAATGTTAAAGTCTTGGTTCCCACCTCGATATCAACGAACAAACTGAAATTTTATTCACTCCTTTCACCCCTAAATCTTGTTTTCTTACTCAAATGCTGAAATTCACTACCAAATGACATTAAATCTAAAAATATCAAATAAAAAAAAAACAACTCTAAATAAAATGGCTATAAATACATCATTATAGCTCCACATGAGATAACCTAAATTCAACTCTCAAACTCCATAACTTCCACATTCATTTACTCTCTAACTTAACCATCAGAGTATTTATGGAAAACACCACATGTATTCTTTTTTTTTTTTTTTATATCAACATTTTTCTCTCTTTTAAACAAAATTTAATGTTGGTATGATACGAATGTCATGTGCATTTCTCCTATCTGAATTTTGGCATTGAGATACACGATTTCTTTTTTTAGGTGATTTCAACATTTTTTTCTCTCTCTCTCTCTCTAGCATCTCTTAAAAATCAACCCTTCAAAAGAAAATTTTATTTACCACCTAATGAGATCTCAAAGCTGAACCCACCTTCTTTCAAAAGAAAAAAAAAGTTTCATTAATTATTTACCAAATTCATATGAGAGGGAATTTTTATACTTCCTTTAGATAGATTTTCTTGTCAAAAATCATTTCACTTGAATATATTATATTATTATCAAGTTATTCATGTCAAATTAAGTATATATTATACTATCAAGTTTTTCATACTAAAATAAATATAGCTGAATTGGCATCAAATATATACGATAATCTCGAAATTAGAGTTAGGTTGAAAACTAAAAATACTAACAAATTTAAAAAGAAAAAAACTAAATGATATATACAAATGTTTTTTTAACTTACCATTTGTTTAGAAAATATCCCTATTCTTTACAAAAAAAAAAAAAATTGTATATTATTCTTTTGAAATTCATTTTTATGAAGCAATATAACTACTGATGATTCAAATTTTATTTTAGATCATTGCTACAATTTTTAATTTTTATTTCAAGAATTCACTTTTTAAAAAAAAAAAAAAAAAAAATTATGTAAGATTTGTTGGAATAAATGGTAAACCATTCTTCTTTTCGAATTGCATCATTTCAATTCCACAAATTGTATTCTTTCATGAATGGTTGCGTCTTTTTAAATTTCAATTTAACTTGATAAATGGACATGACTATTAGAATTACCACAAATTATTCTGTAAATATGGTTTTCCTTAATTTGGATTTTTACTTTTAATTTCATCAACGTTTTTTTTCTGTAAAATACTTTCTTCTATCTAAAAAAATTTGTTGAAATTTGGTTTACTCCACAAAGTAAAGTTCGTTAGATCTTATAGATGAGGTGCTACTCCAATAAGAATGGTAAATCAATTCTAACCCGAGGGATAACTCCTTTGAAACTCGAACAAATAAAATGGTTTTAATTCATATATATACAGGTTTTATATTTTTAAATTTTATAGGATAGTTTATCCCATAACAAGATTAAGAATAATATTTGAAAGTGTAAAATTATATAATTGGAATTAAATTGAGTATTTTCTTTTATAATTTAACTAAAAAAATTATGTAAAATTATGAAAAAGTAGTAATTTTTGTGAGGACCCAAATACCCTTAAAGGACCTTCTCTGTGTTCTCTTTCTCCAACAACTTCCTTCAGAAAAAGAGAGAAATTTACAGAGAAGAGAACAGAAAGAAAAAAGAAAAAAAAAGGGTTTCCATTGTTCTTCATCATCATCATTACAAAATTCAGTTTGAAAAAGACAGACACCGTGGCTAAGCTGAAAGAATACGTTATGGCCGCCGCCGACGACTCTGAAGCTGATCAACCACCGCCTCAAAACGACGTCGCTCCCCGTAACCCCATTTCTCTTCCTCACAGTATACTTTTCTTTTCTCCTTTTCCTCTGTTTTTTTGCCCTTTTTCCTTTTTCTATATCTCTGTTTGGCTTCTGGGAAACAGATTATGGCTCTTTTTCCCGGAAAGTTTTTCCTTATTTCTTATTCTTTTGAGATTTTTCTCTCTCTCTCTCTCTGTTTGTTTGGCTTCCGGGAAAATCTTTACTTTTCCAGAAAATAGTTCCTTCCCACTAGAATATCGATTTAGATTATTTATTTAAGTGGATGTTTGGGGTGATTTTAAAATTTTTAAAATTACTTTTGTTATCATCCTTAAAATTAATTCTATACTTTTAAATAATAATTTTTTTATAATATTAAAATTAATTTTGAATGATTAAAAATATTTTTGAAATGATTTTAACCTTTTCAAATCATTACTAAATATGTCCTAATTTTTATTTTTATATTTGATAAATATATGAATTAATTTCATGGGTATGAAACAGAGAGAAATGCTGGAGTAGAATGGATAATAATACATTTTTTTTTATTGTTTTCAAATATAACAAAATGGACCAAAATATTTATAAATATAGCAAAATTTTAGAATTTATCAATGATAGACATTAATAGACTTATATCGATGTCTATCAATTATCAATGTCAATCAGTATCTATTATTGATAGATTATGAAATTTTGATATATTTGTAAATAATTTCAAGAATTTTATCATTTAAAATAATTTTCCATATATTTTTATTAACACACTAATCGTTTTTTCATATTCTCATCTTCCATTGTTTTGGAAGAAATAAGTGATAATTTTGGTAAAATTATAATAAATTTGACTGCAAAATGTTAGAAGTGAATACTTCTGGTTTGGTAAAATCTTTTAAATAGTTTCTATGATTTGATAAAATTATCATAAATAGTAAGAGTTTTATCAAACTATTTCTAATTTTCTCTAAATTATACTAATTAAATTTTTAATTTAATCAATAATTTAGTGATGTTGAACTGAATATAATACTTTTATTGGGTAGAAATTATTGTTTTTTTTTCCCTTCTAAAAGAAGACTGAGAAGAAGCAAAATAATAAAGTCTCTTTTTAGGTTTTAATTGTTTTGACATAATTTCCTCTAATGTACAAACCAATAATGTATTCTTTACTTAAAAGCATTATTCACAATAAAACGTTGTAACGTTTTCAATAAAAGAAAATGGGTTACTTTATGAGACAGTTGCAAATATAGACATTAGATCAAAGGTATTAGCAGATATAACTTAATGTGAAAAAAATTACAAATATTGTCAAATTTAAATAGTGTATCAGTGATAGATCATATTATTGGTAGAAGTTTATCATGGATAGATCATATCACTGGTAAGAGTGATAGAAGTCTGTCGCTGATAAACTTAGAAGTCTATCGTTGATAGACTTGTCTATATTTGCAATTTTTTTAAATGATGTTATACACTTGGTTATTATTTCTAAAAATGCTACCGATTACAATTATCCTTAATTTATTTACAAATATAACAAAATATCATTGTTTATCAATGATAGATTACGAGCGGTCTATCAGTGATAGACAATAATATTTTATTATATTTTTTTAATATTTTTATCATTTAAAACAATTACCTTTAAATGTTGGCGAAAAAGTTGGCCATTTTTTTTTTTGTGAAAATTTTGTTTAAAACATCTCCCAAGCAATCCATCATTTAAATTTTGAATTATTTGAATAAAATAATAAATTTTCCAATTCTATCAAAATGTAATAAAAAAAAAAGGTGGATTTTGATCGTACTGTTAATACACTGCCATGAGTAATCAGCTTTTTTCTATTTAACAACTTTATTGCCTTTTCTCTCTCTCTCAAATTTATTTGGGTTAAAATAACTTTTTTTTTTCTTTTTTGGTCCTTGACTGGTTCTACACACGCACGTACGCATGCATGTACACACGCAATGTCAAACACACACACAACATGCATTGTCAAAAACATAAACTAAATTGGGTTTAGAACACTAGCCTTCTTACAAACAGTCGAGAATCAAGAAGGTATAATAAACGAGTTTCAGGGTGTGTTTGAAATATATTTTGAAGTGTTTAATTTAAAAAATAAGTCATTTTGAAAGAAATTTATGTGTTTGACAACCACTCAAAATAGCTTATCAAGTGTATTTTAATCTGTTTTTATCAAAAGTGTTTAAATAAATGTGAATTTTTAAAAAAAAACATTTTTTTCTTAAGTCAATCCAAATGGGACCTCTACCATCTTCTTAATTTAGAGCAACTTTAGGGCAAATTGTGAGGAGGCTAGTTCTATACTTCAATTTAGTTTTCATATTTTACTTTTAATCAATTTTGTAATCAGCTTTTAAATTTTATGGCAAATGGTAAAAATTACTCTAAAGTATAGTGGTAGTAACAATTATACCTCAAACTTTTAATGGTAAAAGCTGATCTCTCAAATTTATACCAATGTTAAAATTAGATCCTCAAATTTACATAATTGTAGAAATCAATCATAACAATTTTGTATAAGTTTCAATTTTTTTTTTTTTTTTTTATCATTTTGGAGTCAAATTTCTACAACTATGCCAAATTTAAGGGTTCAATTCACCTGTAGATGTTAGAGGGACAAATTTTTGCAACTAAAGTTTGAGAGTATAATTGTATCTACCGCCATATTTCGATATTTGAGGGGTGGTTTTACAATTCCCCTAAATTTTATAAGCATATAACTAATAATAAAGATTGTATCGAGATTTATTGAAATTGCATGGACCAATTTTTTTATAAAAAAATCCAAATTTAGATATCTGAAATTATAGGAACTAAAAATGATTTTTTTTTTAAAAAAAAACCTCTTTTTTTTTTTTTTTTTTTTTTTTTTTGGCATTTATCAAATGTCTGATTGATGATATGAAACATGATATTCAGTTTTCCAAAAGAATGATTTGGGAAGAAAATAATTTCAATTTATTTGTTTTCCCCTTCTTTGTTGGGGTCTTCTTTGGAAATAAATCTGCAACTAACAGAAAAGTAATAATAATGACAATCATACTCTTCATTAAACTATAAAGAATCTTTTTTTCTTATATACAAAAAGAAATCTTTATTTTACCATTTTCTTCTTGCAAATTACCTGTTTTCTTTGCTTCATGTGATCTTTTTCTTCTTATTAGTGGCTCGTTTCTTCTCTAACAAAGACAAAAATAAAATGACAGAGATTTCAGATCCTGCTGAGAAAAGTGATATTGCAAAGGACAGAGGTAAAAAATTAAAAGACACCCTTTTCTTTTCATTTTATTGTCATTCTATATAGAATTGTTGATAAAAGTTAAAAACAAAACGAAAAAATTATTATGAACCGAGTTGAAGATACCGTTTTTTGAGTCTCGTTCTCTCAGATATTGCGTTGGCTCGGGTCGAATGGGAGAAGAAGATGGCATTGATAAAAGCATGGGAGGAGAGTGAAAAGATAAAAGCAGAGAACAAGTAAAATATAGAATTTTCTCTATTGTTGAACTTGAATTCTGTTTTCTTTTTGAGTTTTTTTTTTTTTAACATGTTTGAAATCTTTGGACAGGGCATACAAAAGGCTTTCTGCTGTTGAATCTTGGGAGAATACCAAAAAAGCCTCCATAGAAGCACAGCTGATGAAGATAGAGGTAAATTGGCTTTTGCTGATAGTTTTATAATTCTCACTGGCTACAGACTCTGGTTTGTTGATACACATTTTGAAGCGTTTCGGTTGTTGTGAAATGAAAGGAAAAAATGGAGAAGAAGAAAGCGGAGTATGCCGAGCAAATGAAGAATAAAATAGTTGGAATTCATAAGGAAGGTGAAGAGAAGAAAGCAACCATCGAGGCAGAGCGAAAAGAACAGTGCCTCAAGGTCGAGGAAGCCGCAGCAAAATATCGTACTTCGGGGTTCATCCCAAAGACTCTACTCAAGTGCTTCAGTGGTTAAAAGATCAAATTGCTATCTCAGATTTGAACTCTGATTTTAGTCTTTGCTTGGTTTTGTTTTGAGTTAGCAGGAGATGACACTCAAGTCTTCCTTTTTATGTATAAAGATCGTATCAGTTTGCTGTATTTTACCCGTTGATCACTTTTCTTATGTCACATGCACTGATTCAATTCAAAATGGTAGTATTAATCATGTCTTCTACTTGGAATCGGTCAAGAATCTGGTCACACTAAACTTTAGGGGATGAGTTTTGCTAGAAAGAACCTTTTTCTTGTGTCAGGTAGCATGTCGAAATGATACATCATATACAGCAACTAGACGAAGTTTGGGCACGGACGGTGGAGAACCAAGTGAGCATTCTGTGAAGGCAAATAATGGTTCATAATCGAAATACAGTTTGATACAGAACGAACTGTCATTGTACTAGCTAAAGAACAAACTCTTTACATACAAACATGGCTGGCTGCATATATTACACACACTGACTGACAAACATCATTCTTTTGTTAAAAATTTCTACTTCCAACAGGTCACTTGCATGGCACAAGAGGACTACCGTCTGTTTCGATGTTTAAGCAGTCTGCTTACCGCAATCAGTGTACCACTAACCTTTAGACCGATTTCTTGCAGCTTTTCGTCTAGCGCAGCATCCGACCAAGTAGATAATCAGCTGAAAATACAAGTAAGAGTTAAGAAATAAAGGGAGGAGAATGAAAAGACTTGAAAGTGTTAGCAGAAAGTGTCTCACCAAGACAACAAATAGAATGACATTGAAGATCGCAACCAATCGCCATTCAGTTTTCATGTACTGCGCGACTCCAGCCCTGAATGATCGAACAATCAAATGATTATAAAAATTTTCACAGGGGCAGCGGCGATGAATGGGGAATGGAAGAATGAGGTTACTAGATATTTACTTGCATGAATCACAATCGTAGCACTTGACTGCCTTGGAATTCTTGTATAGTTTGCAATCATGGTTTGAATTGACAGGATGAAAGCTCAAGTCATAGTATGATGCATTAACAGCAGGATAACCACATCTGTCATTTGCATCACGACATCGAAAAGATAGCATCAGCGACAAGAATTCAAATTCACAATTTTTTAAATGTTTTTGAAACAAAGTTGAATTCATGTCATAAATTGTCGTCCTCTTCGCAAAAAAGATTGTAAAGAATAAAGGTTTATGGCAATATGGAAAGGACATTGATTTAATTTCTTCTTTTGTTTGTTGCGGTTATAAACATGGAAGAAGAAAAATAAGAACTTGAAAGTTACACCTACTCAGATGGGGGTCTGCAACAACCCGCTTCTATTGGCGTCAGCTTAGCCAATTTGTACTGCTTGAGAGTCTGAAATTGTCAAACAAAATGGCTTCATGAGAAAGAGAGGATATAAATAATCAAAGAGTCTGTTATTCAAATCAAACGAACTTGAAACAAGTACCTTGTATCTTTTTGAAAGATTATTGCAATCCTCGGATTTGACGAGACAGCTTTTCAGACGCATCCAACTATTAGTATTATTAAGCTGTAATAGAAGAGCCAAGATTAGGATAAATATTGATCTCTCTTGGCAAAAGGTAAAATAGTACTCACCTGTTTTAGAAACCATGTACTGTAGTCTTGTAGTTGATACTCCTTATACCTCATCAAGGGGAAGAGAAGGGGAAAAAATGTCAGTCCATAGAAATTCCAGCTTATCGATGCACGAATACCGAACTTTGAGAATGATGGGTTTAGGTTATTCTTATTAGCATAGATAGAAGATGAAACCATTTCCATCCTTTAAAATTAAGCATCCTCAAAGCAAAATTACTTTATGTCGAATGAATTAAATATATCCTCACCTCAAGCCAGCTATAGAATGTCCCGAGCCGTTATTTGTAACAATAAACCTAAAAGAAATTCAAATAATTAGGTTGGGTTCAAGAAGAGTACGACAATCAAAATTACATACCAACTATGAAGCCAGCAAAGCAAGATTAAAAAGCATTCAAAAAGAGGAAGTGTATGAGTCGTGTATTGTTGCTAGCTAAAAGATGCCAACAACTATGGATGTCCACTTTGATACTTCCTTTTATATCTTGAAGGGGATCATGTGAACATAACAAAGATAATAAAAGGAATAGAACCGTGGGGACGACAAATTACATAGATAAGGGTACACAGATGAAAGAAAATTCATAATTGAGTGTAATGTAATTCTCACCACATAGCCTTTTATTATAATTAGAGGATGTGAATGCTGGGCCTCTGCCCACATTGCTTAAAAGCAACCCAAGACATGTTCATACAAACTACAGATCGACCAAGTAAGGTATAAGAAGTTACTTTTGAGGACCTGTAACTAAAGAACCTGCTGAATCGCCTACTTCACTATAAAGCTCAAAAAGCATTCATCGAATCATCGAGCTCAAAAGGTCTATCAACTTACGAAGGAGCAATGAACTTAACGTATGAATTTCATCGTGGTCATCACACTAGTTCCTTCTTTCACACGTCTCAATCTTTTTTTGTTTGGTATTTGATGGATTTCTTAATTGTGCATTTCTTACCACCACAAAGAAGATGTTTTTTGTTTAAAAAAAAAAAGGGAAATAAGGCTTTTTATTGATAAAATGAAAAGAGACTAATGCTCAAATTACAAAGAAACAAAAAAATAAAAAATAAAAAATTGCAACCACAACCAAATACAATCAATAATAGCACTTGAAAAGAAATGGAAATCCATTGATATCAACAAAACATAATGCTCGAAAAACATAATGCTCGAAGAACAAAGGACACCATTTCAACCAACAATAGAACTCTGAACTGTTAAGTATTTTCTTCTTTTAATTATCCATGACAGGTTACATAAGGGTGATAAAGTTTGTGTTTCAAAATTAAAGAGGATTGTCAAACTCTCTCATAGTCCAATACAATACAAAAGAACATCAAAAAGCTTAGGAAGGACTTTCAAGATCTCATTTGGCAAACCATGAGAAAAGAGCACTAAAGAAGAAGTCGTGAATTTTATGTCGAGGCACATATTTAAATAGGACATGTGAGAAAGCAACGCAGTTTCAAGATTGTAAATTTTAGGATTATGGAAATGACTTCAGAAATATATACTTACGCCAGCACCGTAAACACGAGGATCCCCACCAATGTAATGCACAACATAATCAGATACTATATGCAGAAGGTCAAGGTTGAGCGAAATTCAGGAAAATCAAAATCAACTGTTCAGATAATTTTTCATTTAAAAGGATACAATCCACAGCAATATTGAATTGTTCTTAAGGGCACCCAAGAAACCAACTATGGACCTGAATCAAAAGTATTGATGCCAACAATATTGCGTGAGTGAATCAAATTATACTCTGAACAAAATCAGATTACATTATTAGAAAGATAGAAAACTTACACTACAAAGATGAATCCACCAAGTCCCATAACAGGAAGAGTGAGAGACTTTCGACAACCGTCGTGGTGGGTGCCCATCCATATCCCAAATATTATGACAAGAATAGCCAGAAACTGTAACATGTAGATACACATGATTCAAGAACCCATTAATCTTGTTAAGACTTGATTAAACTGATGCTTAAAGCCCTACTCCAACAACTCATTCTCATAGTCATTTTAAGTCATCTTTAAACCTTATAATTCTTATTTCTTTTATGATAAGAGTAGAGAGGCGAAGATTGTCCTTGATGTAGTAAGTTTTCTAGCTGTCTCTTTTTGTAAATTTTTCCCTTTCTTGATTCATGTAAATTCAAAAACATCATTATAAATTTATTGACCCTTGAGCTTGGGAAGATGTCTCATCTTCCTTCCCTTTAAATCTTGGTAAATTTTTAGGTATGCATAATTAAACTCAAAAGAATGACAAATCCTTTTTCATTGATTCATCACATTTACTAAGACAACAATATTTTCACTTCCTAGGGACTAAATTATAAAGTATCAATCTTGAAGCCACAAGGGCTAGGAAAGAAAACAAGTTCAAAACTCAACAACTAAAAGTCTAATACATATAGACAAATGAATCCTTCAATAAGAACTAAACTATTTGATTTCCAAACCTTGGGAACAAAAATAGAAATCAGGTCTAAACTTCATGGAACCGAAAGACAAAATTATCCTTCCTTTAATAGTTAATATCAAGAAGGAAAGGTTCATCAATATGTATTCCAAAAGTACATTCTAAAATGAGAATAGAAAATTTACTCCATTTGATAACAATTTAATTTTTTATTTTGAAAAATGGTTCTTTTTTCTCATAATTTTCTTATAATAGTTTTATCTTTACTATTCTTAAAAAAAAAAAAAAAAAGTAGATAACTATATTCTTAATTTTCAAAAACTAAAAACTAAATGATTATCAAACGAAATTTATGCAACCCTTCAATGCAATGTCAGAGACAGCCCAACAAGTAACTCAAAAAGAAAAACAATGAAAATCATCGAACATATGACAAATTTTCCAACAACCGTGGAGGCAAACCCCATCAAACACAAAAAACTTCAACAAACACGGGCAAAACATAAACAGAACCCATTTACACAACATTCAACCAAACTCGAAAGACATGGGAGCAAAACAAGCAGAACAAATATCCATAAAGAACATCATCTTTAAAAGAAAGCAAAGAAATGGTAAAATCAAGAGGAATCACGCATACCATGGTGAGAAAATTGATCCATCTTATGATAAAGATGCTAGTTCCCATTCCCATTTTGCTCCTCTACCCTTTTACCTCCTTATCCCCAATGTCACGGCCAGAAAACAGAGAGAAATAAGTCCAAAAAGAGCATAAAAAAAAATTAAGGGTATGAAGGTTTGAAGGAAGAAATATAAAAGGGAAGAATGGGGTTTCTTCAGAGGTTGGCTGTGGAAGTGGCACTTGCACTGCAAGCAAAGAGAACGGCTAGGCTGAGGAGGTGGGGTGAAGTGGGGATAATGTAAGAAGGGCAAGGGCATTTTCGTCAAAGGAAAAAATGTATCACATGGCTCCATGAATGAACCCCGATGTTTTCCAGCGGACAGACAGAACACTATCCGACAAGACACTCATAAAACTGAAAGCCGTAATTAAGGACTTAAATTTGAGGTAAGTCAGATTATTAATCTAATTAATGTTGAGCTTTGTTGTTAATTGACCAATGTTTTCGCCTATAAAACAGCATTCAAGATGGACCCTTGTCCCTTTTATTTCTCTTTTCCTTAATTACTTTAATTAAATCTCTTTGTTTCCCATCTGGGTTTCTTTATTTCTTTCCCAAATTTTGATCTTTTTTCCTTTTATTACTTTATTTCGAGTTGTTCTTTATCTTTCTTGGTCAGCACTTTGCTATAATAAAAAAAGTTGGAATCTTTATCACTTCTATGTATAAAATGTTTCTTTGTTTCTTGTTCGATCTTTTATGCTTCATGCAGTGTTGGGTTGGATGATAAATAACAACGATGCAAGTTAGCTTCCCAAAAAGAACAAAAAAAAAAAAAAAAAAAAGGAAGAAGGATTTTAGTATTGAAACTATTTCTTTAAAAAAATGTTTGGTTTAAATACTCCTTATACTTTTAGTTTGATTCATTTTCGTCTTTATATTTTAAAAATGTTCATCTTAGTTATTGTACTTTTAAATTTGATTTTCATTATGGTCTTTATATTTTTAAATTATTCATTTTGGTCCATATATTTTAAAAATGTTCATTTTAGTTCTCATACTTTTCATTTTGGTTCTTATACTTTTTAAAAATTGTCATTCTAGTCCCTTCATTTTGACTTTTAAAGGATACAATTTAGTACTTGAACATTCATGGAAAATAATATTCAGTAGTTGAATACTCATGAAAGTAACAATTTAGCCCCCTCAACTTTGATAAGTAACGATTTAGTCTCTATATTTTATAATTTATAACGATTTAGTCCATATTGTGATAAATTTTATCAAAGTTAGTGTCAATGTTTATTACACAATGACTTAGTTTTTGTAGTTTATAAATAAATTTTATTTTTGATCAGTTTATCAATTTACACATGTAAAAAAATTAATTAGATCACACCAATATTTTTTACGATAAGGATTAAATCGTTATAAATTAAAGTGCAGAGACTAAATCACTTTTTATTGAAATTTATGGACTAAATTATTACAAACTTTGGTCTAAATCGTTACCTACTAATATTTAGGGACTAAATTATTACTTTGATAGAAGTTCTAGGATTAAAAGTGTTTTTTTTTTTAACTAAACTATGTCTCAAAACATGTTTTTAATACAAAATTGAAAGGATGGTGGATCGATCCTCTAAATTTAAGAGAGAGAATAATTATCGTTGAATAAGCTCAATTTAATTCTAAACTTTCAATTATGTATTTAAGTGTTGGTTAAGCTTTAAAAGTGTTTAGGCTAGCATTTCTATTCAAATTTTTGTTTAATAAGGTTTAGAAAAAACACTTTTGTTCTTTTTCAAAACCTTTATAAAAGTAATCATCCAAACTTTAAACTTTAAAAAGTAACAATTTAGTTGCTAGATTTTCAAGTTTGTAACAATTTAATCTTTATTGTACAAACTTCCATTAAAATTAAATATTGGTTTTTATTATTTAATGATTTAGATTTTGTAGTTCATAAACATATTAGGTCCTTAATTAGTTCATTGATCTACCTATACAAGAAATCTCATTAAATTTTAATACAAAATTTCTCAATAAGGACTATATTATTACAAAATTAAAAGTATAATGACTAAATTGTTATAAACCAAAGTTCAAAGATTATATTGTTACAAAAATGAAAGTAAAAAAATTAAATTGTCCATAAAATATTAGAAAGACCAAAAGATAGTATTTTTTTTTTTTTAAATACAGTTAGAGGTAAAAGATTCGAACCACGAATCTCATAGTTATATGTTAGTTTTGTCGTGCTCACTTTGGGGGGGAAAATATGTTTTAATGTTTTAACCAAAGGGAAAGCATTGAAGATGATGTGAAATGATGTGTGAAGTCATTTTGAATCAACCAATAATAAAACTTGGGAATGTATCAAAACCATGTGAAAGAGATCATCTCTTTCCTTTGATAATTATGTATATCTATGTAGAAGAATGGAGTCATGTCACTTCACTTTTCATTTCAATTTTCAATAATGTTTTTTTGCAATCAAAATTCAACATTTCATCATTACATATTTAGCCAATACCATAATATGAAATGTGATTAAGATGATTAAGGACTTAGCAACAATTCCTACTTGTACACCCTAATGTATTTTTTTAATTTTAGATTATATTTTGTCACACATTATTTTTTAATTATTTGTCACATCACACTTCATATTATTAAATCTACTACAGATGCACATACTATTTTTATGACTCATCTCAAATATGAAAATCTCTTAAACTATTTTTATTTATGTTTTTCCAAAATCGACCTCCTAAGCCCTCAACTTATCAACCATCCATTGGAAATGTCTATTTACTCAACACGAGTGGGAAGTCTCCGTTTACACAAGGAATGGGAAGGGAGCAAAAAGATTTTCTCTATTTACACCTACCTTTTCTACCTTCAAATAGATAAATTGAACAATATTATCTTGTTAATTTTGTTGATTTTGTTTTCTCAACAAAAACTCAATCTCAATGGAGAATATAATTATTTTTTTATATAAACTTATTTATGTTAAAATTAAAATTAAATTTTTTTATCAGATGAATGGAATTTAAAATTTTACTATTTTAATTTGAGTAAGTATAAAAATTTGAATAAGTAAAAAAGTTTAAAATCTATATAAGTAAATCAAATTAAGAAAGGACATTTTAGTTTTTTCAGCATATTTTACAGTTAAATGACTAGAAATATCAAAGAAGATTATAGTAATCATCTACTTCATTCCAATTCAAAACCAAACAAGATAAACAACATGTACTAAGTACAATTTATAATTTTTAAGTTAAATTATACAAAACGTTCTTAAACTTTGTACGTTATATATATAAAAAAAAAATATTCCTAAACTTTCAAAAGTTTAAAAAATACCCATATACTTTAAAAAAGAATTCAAGATACCCTTACCTTTAGTTTTGAATGGAAATCGTTAGTGTTTTATTTAAATAATATATTTGAACTTTCAAAAATTTTAAAACTACCCTTAATATTAAAAGAAACGTTAAAAAATATCTTTAGAGAGTGTTTTGTTCACCAACATGAGTTGAGTTGAGTTGATATATATCAACTCATTGTTTTGCCCACAAACTTTAAATGTTGGTGGAGTTGAGTTGGTATATTTTACCAGCTCACCTCAATTCTACATTTTTCACATGTTTTCAATGGCTCTACCCATAGGCCACTATCACACTCCGAGAACTAACTTCGCACTCTGACAACCAACTCTAATGACAACTCTGGCGACCAACTCCGAGCTTCGACAACCACCTCCGATGAAAATTCTAGCGACAAAATCCGGACTCCGACAACCACCTCCAATAACAGCTTTGACAACCTTTGCGCGACCAACTCCGACAACCAATTCTGGCGTCCGACAACCATCTTCGGTGGTCCAACTCCGACGACTACCTTTGCACTACCAAGTTCGACGACCAATTAACTCCGACACCACCTTCAACTACGAACTCCGATGACACCTTCGAGCGAGCAACTCCATCGACCAACTCGAGGTTTCGATGACAAACTCCGACAACCAACTCTAATACCACCTTCATGCGACTAACTTCGGGCTTTGACAGCCACCTCCAACTACAATCTCCAGCGAAAATCATCTTTGATGATCAACTTCGACAACCACTTTCATCCGACCAACTCCAAGATTCGAAAACCACCTTCGATGACAAACTTCGACAACCAACTCCAACACACCTTCACGTGACCAACTTCGGGATCCGAAAACCGCCTCCGGCTACAAACTCCAACAAAAATCATATTCGATAGCCACTTCTGACTACTATAAGATTGATGATTGTTAAAGTATGTTGTAAGATTGTTGATTATATTAATATATATATATATATATATATATATATATATATATATATATATATATTGTCTACATTAAGTGCAATATTTATACCTAATGAATTCACGTATCAAATAAGTGTTAAGAATATTTAGCCAAAAAATATGTATGTAGTTGAAAAGTAAGTAACATATAACAAAAAGAGCCATAAAATGAAAAAAATTTCCTAAAACATTTTCTAACAAGAATTAGTGAAAAATAGATATTTGTTTATGATTCTCTAAATTTAAAGGAAATTAAGTGAAACTATAGAAAAATGTGGTGGCATTTCATTGACTATTACGATGATGGGGGAGATTTAATTAAAAAATAATGACATAGTAAAAATATAGAGCAACAATAGAAAAAATATGATAATGAAATTCATGGAGAGAAAAAATAGCTAGAATTAAAAGTTTTGATTTTGCTTTAGTTTTTCATTTTATTTAACCATATTTCTACTTGAAATGTAATGGATTAATTGTTGTTCATTGCTCAAAAATGAAAGAAAAAAAATAAATAAATAAATAAAATTAAAAGAAAAAATTGCAATCCATATTTTATTCAAACAAAGATGGATAGAATTATTGAATAAAAAAGTTTCAAACAAAAATAGTAATCATAAAAGCATATTATTTAGAGTTCAAAAAACTACATCAGATACCCAGGCATATGAACTCAACTCTACACCCCAAACACACATAAATGAACTCAAACCAAATAACTTTCACCCCAAACACAGACATATGAATTCGACCAAATAACTCTGCATCCCCAGACATATGAACTTCAGACATCTTATCTCAACTCAATACCCAAACAACCCCTTATTGTTAATATATAAAGAGAACATTAATACTTCATTGCAAAAATACTTACAAACTTCTAAAAGTTGCATTAGTAACCTTACCTAAAAAAAAAAAAAAAAAAGCTAAAACTACTCTTACTATTTATTTTAAATTTTATAGGATTTTATGCTTTGACTTGAAGTTTTGGTTTATATTTCGTTGTAACAAAATCGGTGTAAAAGTTGGACAAATGAGAAAAAAATGGAAGTATCCATATGAAAAATATATAAATGTCTATATAATTTATTTTAAATTTAATTCTTTTTTAACTCTAGAAAACTTCAAATAGATTGATCACTACACTATGGTAGAGCATTTTTTTAATGCAATTTTTTAAAGTTCAATGTTTTTTTCCCTTAAACGAATATTAACGGTTAGTGTTCATATACAAATAGCAAAAGTATTTTGAATTTTTCTTTAGGTTTAAAAATATTTTTGAAACTTTTAAAAGTTCGAGAGTATTTTTGAAACAAAATACTAACGGCTTCTATCCAAAACTATCGGTAAGGATATTTTTTAATTGTTTTTGAAAGTTTGGAGTATTTTTGAAAATTTTGAAAGTTTAAAATATTTTTTATACAAATTACAAAATTTAGGAGTATTTTGTATAGTTTAGCATAATTTTCATTTGGAGAGAGATTTCATTCATCAATGAAAAGAAAATCGATACATAGCATGAAAACAATATGAACATTTACACCAATACAAACCATGAACCTCTCAAATGTCGAATAGTATCACTGAAGATCCTTCCATTCTTTTCACACCACAAAGACCAAAAGATTTAAAGCCCAACCATGAAGCCTTTGCATCTGATCTTTTGAAAGGATACTCACAAAAGACAAAGATAATACATCTTGAATGGTTTCAGGCAGGATCATAACTACAAGTTTACAATGAAAAAGATGTTGAATTTCTATTGAATGAAGAGAAATATCATGATGTGGTTTGATTTTAAGAAACAGTAGCCAAGTTCTTTTTATTTCCCACAAGAGATTGGGCAAAAAAAGATAGGCTTCTTCTTCTCACTATGAAACAAATTGAAGGAGAACTATTTTTCCTATTCTTCTATTGAAGATCAGTTCTAATGCTGCTTGCTGCTTTATGTACCTTTCACAATCAAATTTTCCTTCAAAGCAAAAGCTTCAAAACTCAAGAAACTGGCTACTCTACCCTGTTGGTGCAAGTTAAGATAACTGATTTCATTGTTTCTTTATCCAAAGATGTCTCAACCATCAGCTGCACAATATAATATCCAGATTTCAAATAACACTCATTGCATACAAAAATAAAATCACAAGATTACATAAATTTAAACAAGTGGGGTGCTTAGATCAGTTGGTCCCTAAAAATGCAAAAGTATACTTCTTTTCAACTTAAACTAGAGTTGTTGAATTGGAAGTGTTTATCCGTTTACTATCGGAAGATTAAAGAAAATATTTTCAATTAACAAAGGGACTGTTTGGCTCATAAGTCAGCTTATGTAATCTATGGTTAAGAAGTCAAACTTATGTTTAGTCTACCAAGCTACAAGTTTGTTGATCTTGTAAGCTCCACAAACCTATGCTATATGGACTTGGTACGAAACCCACAAACCAGGGTATAAATCCAGTGTTCTATAGCCTATTCCTTTGTACAATTGACTCTTAGTCCCAAGCTTCATAAGAATCTTAGTGACTTTTTTGGCAATGGAAAAAGAGTAATGTTTCTGAATATTTACCTCTTGTACTTTGTTACCAGATCGAGCAAGTAATTTGTACTGATTTTCATACATAGAAGCCATATAAACCTGCATCAAATGGAGAGTTTGGTGGAAAATAATCTGAAGACACTGAGCTATGCCCAAGACCATATAAACATAAGGAACTAGATAATACTCATTCACCACATATACTATAGATTGCATGAAAGCTTGGGATAAGATGAGGAGAATTTTCCTTTTCGTTTAAGTTTCAAATATTATCCTCATGATCAAAAAAAAAAAAAAAAGGGTCGCCATTTTACCTGAAAGGTTGGAGCCAATCCAGGGCTAAGGAAAAAACGTCCTTTGGATACAGCCTCAATACCTTTAGTATTTTGCAGTTCCTTGACGAGAGATTCTACATCAGACCACTGTCCAAAATAGAACTTGTAATGAAAAACCATTTAAAGATTTCTAAAAGAATCAAATGAGAGAAATGATATTGCCACATTCAGTTAAATCAGCAACGTTTTATCCAACTCATTGCATGCTTATTATCAAAAAAGGAAACAAATGCTATGAAGCAAAATTTATTTTCTAAGTGTTCAATAGTTTCATGAAGATTCTTTGGCTTTCCCAATTTTATTCGAGAAAATGGAGCCCACATGCTCCCTTGATGGTTGATTGGGAAGATCAATAACTTAATTATTGGGTGGATTGGTGCTTGTTCTAGCATTGGCACGCTTCGCACATGGGTAAGAATGTTCTTAATATTTAAGATATATAAGGGTAGATGGAGATGTTTCCTAAAATTCTTCCAATATACAGGCAACATACGAACTAGGCATAAAATCCAAAAGATGATTGTTAGTTCTGATGATAAGTCGATACATGATCATCATCACTTCCATCAAATTTATATTGTTGACTAAAAAGAGAATAAACACCTCGGTATCTACTTCGGCTGAATCTGATCTTCCATCCATGGGATCATGATCACCAACTACAGACTCCAATGCTTCAGCTAGCGGGTCTGGCTGCATTAAGAAAAATATGGTTTCTACACAGAAAAGTTGCTAAAACTTTATGAAGATGTTTAATTTCTGAATACATCTTACTGTTATCTGCTTCAACGATAAGAATATGCGTTCAAGTGAAAAATCCAATTGATGAACTTTTGCCTCTACAACCTACAAAAGAAAGATATGGAGACAATTAAATCGTGAAAAAAAATATTAAACTGGAAGTTTGAAATATGAGCTTCCACAGGTAACTCATTGGTTTGTGGCCATGTTCCCCCCTCCATGTGAGCAGGCATGATCCCTGTCTCCTCCTTCCCCCAACCCAATTTCTAGTGTAAAGTAATACTGAATAAACTAATATATATAGTGAACTTCTTTTAAGCAGAGAGATTGCCACTAGACTCTTAAACATAGGGTGGGAGAGTTCCCCAATCTCTTGAACAGGGTATGGTCATGATCTTACCACAATATTGTTACATGGAATGAACTCTCATTTCCTTGCTCTATAATTTGGATTTGGGGAGAGTTGAGAGGTTAGGGTCATATTTGAATTAGCATCTAATAATGTGTGAATTGTTAGATGTCTTTTAATGAAAGTAATCATGATGGAAGTAAATTTTTCTCTAAGTTCTTTAGTGAATAAAATAGAAATTAGCATATTTGGCGAATCGTGATGGCAAATACCTGACCAATTTTAAAGTATGATGCAGGGTTTAAAGTAGCATCCCAGGAAACCTCTGTCTGATGAATCAAAGCAGGCACTCCTTCGATCTATATCAACATGGTGGAAGAAAAACTCAACATTTTAGAACACATACATAAACATTAATACAAGTAAATATGTCTAAAAGAGCAACTTGAAGCAAAGAATGTCCATTCCCAATCTGAAAACAACCCATCAACAATTTCTTTATTGACCATATTTTTAGAAGTATGCACCATATCATGCTGACATACCACTTTAATGTAAAAAAAACAAGAAGCTCTTCTATTTACCTCTACAAAGATACCAAAATAAGCAATCTTCTTGATGCAGCATTTGACAACGTCACCTACTTGCAGCGTCGCCTGGAAAAGCAGTTAAATGAGTGCAAATTTTCTTTAAATAAGAGACATCACAAACATTAAACTTTTGGTAGAAAACAAAAGATTTTGTCAGTGCAGATTATACACGGGTTTTGTGCCTCAAAACAGCAGCAACCGAGAAAATAGACTCAGAGAATGCAGAAAAAGGAAGCCTAGACCCAGACTTGATTAAATTTAGCAGTGCCAAGGTTTATTTTGGTAAATGCATCAACCCTTAAATTGATGTGTGTAGAAGGTGGGCGCGCGAAATTTCAACTGCATAACAAAGGAATAATGTAATGTATCAAAAGAGATGTGCTCATCTTTATGCCTTTGGTAGTCAAAAATTCTTCTAGGCATATCCCAACAATGTCAGCAAAACTATCTTGAATGAGATGCTTTTTTTTTCCTTATTTACCAACAAGCTACATGGATGCATTGATAGTGTTACGGAAAATAAATGAAAAAAAAATAAGAAATGAATAGTAAATAATGAACACTACTGTTTCTTGCATGATATATTCTTAATCAATTCAAAAACCCTGGGAAAAAATTATTAATTATCTTCAGCTCAGGTTCAATGAGTTAAAATTACAGAAACTAGCACTCTAGCATAGCATCCAACAAATGCTACTACAGGACGAAGTAGCGAACCATTAAACTCCTCTTTTTCTCGACTAATTCCTCCCTTTCTTTTGGCCTTACGGAAAAGATAAGCTTCCTTGATTTTCTGTTGGCCAACACCACATTTACTTTGATTTTCTGCAAGTTATACAGTTATCAGTACTCTTAACATGAACAGTTGTGTTTTCTGAAATGAGTGAGGCTTTTATACCTGGCCAACAAATGATGACAAGAATTTGATTTTCTCTCGATCATAAATTTGAAGAAGATCCTCCAATTTCATATCAGGTGTGAGTTCTCCCCCATCTTTTACATCAATTTCCGAATCCTGCCTAGTACTGGCAAAGGGCTGGCTTGCACCATCACTACTTCCAATAGTTCCTAAGTTTTGCTTGTATACTGATGGATCCAAACCTTTCTGTCTTAGCCATGACTCAAAAGCTAAGAACTTCCACTTGGCAGCAAGATTACGGTACGGAATAAATCCTACTAGGGAGCCAAATGATACCTTCACAAATCAAAGTAAGAAGAAGTAACGCCAAAAAGAAATAAGTTAACTTCAAATACAAGCAGGACAAAGCACATGAACTGACTATAATATACTTACAACAAAACCTCGAGTACTCGAGCTTATTACTTCCACGTCGGCTCTGTCTCCTGACTTTGCCAGATCCTCTGCTTTAGTCCAGTCAGCAAGTTCATGTTCCTGCAGATTTATCAACATCTGTGACTTAAAGACCGGTGATTGAAATAAATAAGTTAAGTAAACAGTAGTATGCACAGCCTGACCTCCAAAGCAGGGATAGCAGAGAAGTTCTCTGTCTCAACAGCACCACTGACGTCCGTTTCAGGGGTGGAGGCCTCTTCTCTACTGAGTTTTATTGTTTCCTTAGAAGAATGATCTACTCTGTTAACAGTGCCATTCAACCAAATTTATTTGGGTATAAAAAGAAACAGGATATTACAGATCATAAGACTGCAATTGCTACCTTCTTGGTTTACCCAATAATGTAGCTTTTTTGGACACCTTCATTGTTGAATCCAAAATATCACTGAATGATTCGCTCAACACTGCTGAGTCCTTCACATAATCTATATCACTTGGCAGATGAACAAATACAAAATTACATTTTCATAATTTTAACAAAAAAACGTGTGTTTAACTTTAAATAAAGGGTCAGAGAAAAGAAAAGATCTTTTAATATAGAGTATTACCTATAGCAGAATAATCAATATCCTTCCCGTTTTCATTTGTTGATGAACCTACCTCAGTTTCTTCAGACATGCCAGACATCGCATTTAAAGGCCTTTTTAGGATGTATACATCTTCAACGTCATTCTCCACTTTACCATCAACCGTCTCACTTTCTGCAAATCTTGTTTTGTCACCTCCTATTTCTGGCTTCTTAGAAAGAGTAAAACCATCAGCTAGGTCACTTGTCGATCCCTTACTAACTCGATTTTCAATATTCTCAACAATATCAACATACCCCTCACCAGAGAGCTTTTCTTTCTCATCAATAACTTCATTTGAAGTCATTGGTTCCGGCTTCCTCAACAGTGTCATATCACTATATTTCTCCTTTGTCGATGCATTGCTCATTTTCAATGATAAATTCGGCTTCATTCTTATCCGCGACGGCTTATCTTCAACATCGTCCTCATTATAAATAGTTGGTTTTCTCAAAATAACATTGGGAACCCTACCTTTAGGACTAACTGCTACCTTTCCAACTACTTGGCTTGGTTTCTTTAAATCTGGTGCAGGTGGCTTACTGGCAGCCTTTAACTTCATTTCCTTCTTTAACTGTGGTCTGACCAAATTCAAACCATCAAGAGAAAGTTCCTCTACCTCGTTAGACTTACCCTTCTTCTGGTAAAACGATTTCTCAACTTCTAGATAAGAAACATCCGGATTCGTTTTTTTGCTCATTATCTGAATTATCAACCCATACGAAAAAGCTTAAGATAGAATAGTAAGAATTCACCATCAGAAAACACATCACAAATTATATATACACAAAACTAGAATTTCAAGCCATGAGCATAAATATGATCAAACTAGCTGCCAAAACATTAAACCCAAGAGCTCTTTAATTTTTTATTCATATTTTAACGATCCCCTCAATTTCCAACTTATAAACTAATAAAAAAAATCCAACCAAACAAATCAGTGTTCAATCACCAATTGATCCACAAGTTTAATATACTCAACAAGTGAAATCAATATTAATTGAGAGTAAATAACATTGCAAGACTCTGTTAAATGACTCATTGACCCAAAAGTTTAAATTGATGAATGATGGTAAATTTGATACTATATCAACTAACAGAATGAAAAGTAACATCATATGAGTTCCAACACAACTTTCTGTGACAGTTAAATTATCCAATAACTTAAAAGCTCAAGCGGATGGATTAAGCCCTCTAATTATGATTCAATTTAGATTCTAGAAACCACTCTAGAGAAATAAAAGAGGGAGAGAGAGAGAGACCTTGGCCAATGTTAATTTGGGGTCTTCCCCAATCAAGCGGCCAAACTTGAGCTCCATTTGGTCCCAACGGTCGAGTTCAGCCTCTTCTTTGGAAGCAAGAACCGAAAACTTACTGTGTCTGCCATTAAAACACAGATTTCTAACAGTTTTCCTTCTGGGTCGTAATAAATCGATTGGGGTGAAGAAGGAGGAGGCCGTTAGAGCGCGACCGTCCATTTCTTGGAAAGGGAATTGTAATGAAAAATTACACTTATTTGACCGTGATCAGTGTCATTCAACTCAATGTAATTAAAGGTGATGAAGTTTTGGAGGAGGTTGAATTAAGGAGATTATGGGTATGAGATTGAGCTATGGAGCTTTTCTTTGTGTTTTCTGAAATTGTGGGAGTAGTGAAGAAGACGATAGAAGGTGCTGAAGTTTGGGGCCGTGGCGTTTATCCGCCAGAAAAATAGAATAACTAAATAAATAAAAACAATAAAATAAAACTGAAGCAGAAATGGAAAGATATATTGGTAGCAGAAGCCCCGGTGATTTAAACTAATTTAAAAAATAAATAATACATAATTACTCTAATATTTTAAAAGAAGGGTATTCGGCATACCAACGAGTTGAAATGATAAAAATTACCAACTCAATATTTGCTTCACCAACTTCAAATATTGGTGGAGTTTTTATCAACTCACCTCTGACTCTCCCTACAACTCACCCCAACTCTTCCTCCTAATATTTTCAATGGCTCCACCCATCGTTCACTTTCAACGACTACCACTACCATATTTCGATTACCACCTTCATCGCCTAACTCCAACAACCAACTCCAGGCTCTGGCAACTATCCCGATGACCAACTCCAACGACCACCTTCGCACAAGCAACTCCGATGATCACCTTTGCTCTGCCAACTCCGAGCTCTGAGAACCAACTCCACGCTCCGACAACCACTTTTGACGACAACTTCGACAAAAATCATCTTTGATGATCAACTCCGATGTAGATCACCTTTTTCAACTAACACTAACATTCACCTTAGGCGACCAACTCCAACGAATACCATCTCTAACAAGACCCTTAATGAAAACCCACCCTATTTTTTGTGCATTTTCAACTCATACGTTATACAACTATTAAAGTATATTGTAAGATTGTTAATTATATAAATAATAATATTTTGTCTACGTTAAATGCAATATTTATATATACTATCTAAAATGGGCTAGGGAGAGAAAAATTTAATCTCTCCTTTTGCCACTTTTAGTTGATGATCATATGGATATCTTAACAATTTCACATTTAAACCATTAAAAACCCACATAATTTTATCCCTAATAATCTCTATGGATTTTTTCTTAAACAATCATATTTTATTTCCTAATATCTTATTCATGAAAATATTCGTTTAAAAAAAAAAACTCACATCTTATCTACAATATCTACTTCATCTTAAATAAATTAAGGGAAATAAATTAAAATCAAATCAAATTTATTATTTAATCTCTTATTCACGATTTTTTTTTAAAAAAAAAACACATATTATCTCTAACAATCTTAATCCACATTAAATAAAGGAATCTAAAAAAAAAAAATCAAATTATGATTTGAGATTTAAATTTTCTCTATAAATAGTTAATTTCAACTCCCAATTTCCATCCGGTATCTCATTTCTTCTTTTCTTTTCTTTTCTTTTTTTTTCTTTTTTTTTAAAAAAAAATGTTAAGAGCAACCTCTTTTCTAATGTTTCTTTTCCTTCTTATTTAAGACATTTAATTTATCTGTTTCTAAGTATATCTTCTATCTTGTATAAGAATATATCACCCCTCTCTCTTTTGTTTAACGTATATCCTTTTTTCCAACTTTTTCTTTTTCGATTTTTTTTTTCACTTTTCAATTTTATAAAAATATATAGAGTTATTTAATGTAACTTTTTTTATATGTTTTTATAGTTTTTTTCTATACATGTAGATCCTCAAATATTGTAGAAGGTGGAAAAAATATCTTGCTTTAAGGTTTAAGAGATTTCTTAAAGTTCAAGCAATTTAGAGGTCGTCAAAGTGACAAAAAAGGAAGTGATTATTTTTGTGCTTTTATAATTTTTTTTCACATTTTCAATTTTTGTAAATGCATACCATGAGTTGGTTTATAATAATTTTTATCATTTTTACATGTTTTTGTTTTTTTCTCTTTTTCAATTTGTTGTAGGTACACACCAATTATCTTTGTATAATTTTGATATAATTTGTAAAATCAACATAAAATTTAAAATCAAGAGGGAGATCATTGTAAATCTTTAAAAAAAAAAAAGTTTTAAGAGTTTATGTATACATAAAAAAAATAATAATATTTTGGTTTAAATTAAAATTTAAAAAAGTTTAAATTAAGAGCATAATCAAATCATTTTATTTGAACAAGATTAGAAAAATATAATATTTTTATTTAAATTAAAATTTAAAACTAAGAAAATAATCAAATCATCCCATTTAAAATAGAAAAAATATCATGGTTTAATTTGAAGTTTAAAATTAAAAGTGTAACAAAATCATCCAATAAATTTAGGAAGGATTATCATGATTTTTTTTAATCTTCACATGTAGCTCCTAATTTTTTTTTTTCAAACTCTCTTATCCATAAATTAAATATGTATTATTAAACTTTTATAATTAAATTCTCTTTTTAAACTTTATATAACACGGGCAGCGCACATAGTATTAAACTAGTATGTAGAAATGTGGTTACTAAAAGAAAAATTGTGCTATCCTTTGTAACTTTCTTGTCTTCCACTTTTGACTTTCATTTTCTACCTTCATAAAAGAGTGGTTACTAAAAGAAATGTTGTACTAAAAATGTATATTCCTTTCTTTTCTTTTATAATAAATTAGTTGTTGTATTGATGTTGTTTCATACATTTTTTTAGATCACATCTCTACTCCGCCTCCATTTAATTTTGGTATTTCATTCTAATTCATTCCGGACGTTTTATTAGAATATGACATGTTTTTGGGGATATAATTAAATTTTTTATGCAATTGTGTGTTCAAGTTGTATGGTGAAAATATGTTACATTTTTTACTAAGGAAAAACAAATACTTTTTTAATTTTCAAGCTTCTTCAGTGTTCATGATTTGAAGCTAAGTAGTTGTGAAACATTTTTCATTTGTTTGGAATATGTTTGGGGATGGGAAAAAATACATGTTATATAATTGAGTGTTCATAACCAAGACATATCTTTTATATTAGAGGTTGAATCAATCATTAGAAGAAAAATTAGACAAAAAATTAGTATACATTATGGGAAAATAAAACTTCCATCAAAGAGAAGCAAATGAAAGACTTTCATAAAAATTGAATTCAAAACTTATATTTAATATATGTTTACTTTGTAGAAATTTGTTATGTTTTGAGAATGAAAAAAAAAAAAGCATTTTTTCAATACTCAGTATCCCAAACACAGTTATTCTAACTCAACTCAGCATCCAAACACAAACATTTCAATTCAACTCAACCTAGCTCTACACCTTAAATATAAGTAATCTAACAACCTAACTCTACAAATAATCTTATTTTTTCATATAATAATTACCAACTCAATTCAATTTTATGCACCAAATGCCTCTAATATTTCTTCTACATGAAGACAGGTAACAAAAAGAAAAAAAATACTTGATGACAATCTACCTAAGTATGTAATCATAAATTTCCACATAATAATATTTTAATTTTTTCATTATTGAGGAGATTTGTGGAGATGAATACACTATGCACCAAAGAATTAATCTAATAATATAAAATTAGTACATCTTAGTCCTATTAGCTTAAAAAATAATTTATTTTAACAAATTATTCATTCAAGCCTATTCAAAAGAAAGTTAACAAAATGATCAAAAGTATCGATGGTATAAACCAAATGAGATTATCTCAAACCTTATGAGCTAAAATGTCGAATTTAAAAACTAAAGATTTGAATGTCATCTAAGTCAAACTTGTTGATTGTTGGAGATTTCATTTGATTGATTTTATATTTTCTAAGGCCTTGGTTTCTGTAGATGTCTCACAAAATGCCTTAACATCGGGTTTTGACATTAGAATATTTTCCTGCAGAATATTTTTTTTCCTTATCTGAAAAAATCCGACATATTGGTTTTGTCTGATATCTTCCTTTAACGAGGCATGAATTATCTTCTCCTATCTGGGGGTTATTTCCTTTTCTAAATTCGTTTATAAAAGGTGTGGTTTATTGAGAGCCGCTTCGAAGAAACCGAATCGTATTTTTTAGAGCAAAACGATTTTTGTACCTCAGTTGAACTGATCTACATTATGTACTTGCTCGTTGTACATTATTCCGTTGTGCAAGTTTTTCATTCATTGATTGTAACATGTTGAAGATTATCACGGCCTAGAGGGAGCCTAAGCCTTAGCTGCCAGAGAAGGAATTCTCAGTCTTAGGGGGAGTTTAAGACTCAGCTTCGGAGAGGGAGTTCTCCATCTTAGGGGGATCATAAGATTCATTAGTGAAGGGAGTTCACTAAGTCGAAGGGAAGATATCATCGTGAGAGGAGTCTCATCACTAATATCATCAAGCTTAGGGGGAGCCTAAGTACATTTGAGAAGGAGTCTCACATCTAGAGGGAACCTAGGTGACTTGGGAGTTGAGCTCTACGTGAGCCACTGTAGTAGTTGGTGTATAGCCTGATAGTTGCACTCTCCTCACTGTAGATATATTTCTGTCTATTTTAACCATAACCGATAAGTCAATCCTTTACAGGTCGTTCGTATTTACAGCTGAGTCAAAAATTATCGTTTTACTCCTGTAAATACATCTTGCTCCTCAAGCTCCCACTGATCCTCCATTGAACAATTGATTTATAGTCCAACTTATAAACCATAACCCTCTCTTTCATGAGAGGGCGGGGCCTCGTTGTTCAAGACAAGGCATCAGTGCTTAAGAGAACAACCTATCTACTAACCCTAATTGGGTAGGAGTGAATTCCATATTGCAAAACTATGTCTATAGCTATCTATCTGGTCTTATCCCCAAAATGGGAGGCTTGTTGAGTAGTGTTGTTGGATTACTCTCACCTATTCAGATCGAAGGATAATCCTGAATAAACAGGAGTTCATAGTTAGCTCGGAACTAAGATCGAGTTACCCTAGGTCATTGAGTTTGAGATAGTCAGTTTTAACAGTAAATGGTTGTTATAAAGAAAAGTGACTATTTCGAGTTCCAGTCTTATGCAAATTCATTGTACATGATGCCCCCACTCACATGTCTCCACATGAATGATTTTTGGATCACATCATTTGTATCAGTATACAAAATGGGTCGCATCCAATAGTGTCACCAAGATGAGGTACTCAATTTCATCCATATACTTATAGACCATTTTGGCTGCATATTAAAACTTGATCCTCTTTTATGTCACCACATAAAGTTAAAGTATTCATGTTATAGTTATGGATTTGTTTATTGAATTTTCATAAAAGAATGCAATATCAATAATAATTTATTGAATAAAATACTCAATAATTTTTTATTGATAAATAGAATATGTTAACAACATTTACGAACTGCGAGTTTAGGACATTTCCAACACTATAAACACTCTCTCCATTCACCTTGATATTGATCTATACAAGTATACGAACTGCGAGTTTACGAACTGCCACCTGTAGGGGGACACCCATGGTACCTTAAGACGAAGTATAAATCTCACGGTGTGAACTTTAAGGGAAAACGTAAAGAGGATAAAATGAAGTATCATATACCTTGTTTTCCTCCCACTGAGCGTTTTACCTAAGGTTAATTAACTTAGGAAAATCTGGCTACTGATTTTATCTAAGTGATGTTTAATTTGTCCAAAAACAACACTTGCCTTTGAATAGTTAAACAATTTTGATTAAGATTCATTAAACTCTTTAACAAGCTTTAATCAAACTCGCATACTTGTAACAAATCTATCGAATTCACATTTCCAAGTAAGTTTCCAGGTCCCCAGCCTAAACAAAACTAGCCTTAGACAAAAGGTCCCTTATAGATACATTTGTTACAATATTTAATCTTTTAATTAAGATTAATTTAATCCTATTAAACCGATTAAAAGATTAAACTTAAAATTCTAATCTCATTAGAAAAATGTAAAGGAACTCTTATACAAGAGTACCTATGAGCGGAAGCGGATCTTTTCAATTCATTGTGACAGAATTTAACGATATACATTCTAACATACAGATATGCATTGTAAACACTAATTACTGGCATGCTTTCAAAAATAAAATACAAGAGACTGAGAGACTTACCAGCTGAAGACTTTCTTCACAAAAACTCGGTCTCAACGTGAGCGAACTCCTCTCACTCTTTCTCGTCCAGCAAGTAATCGCCCAACAACACTACGGTCTCTACACGATCAGCAGCGCACGAACAACAGTGAATGGGGATGGCACCACCACTCAAAGCCCTCAATATTCTGAGAGTGAGAATCCAAAGGGTGGACTTTGACGGAATTGGTAAAGGGGAGGAAGAAAAGCAATCATGTACTATGAACAAGCAAGTGGGAGAAATGGATGACTATCGTATAGTCAAGTGCTTGATCATTTAGGTCGGAGTACACGATCGTGTAGTAAATGCTAAGCGATCGTTTAGGTAAAAGGTAAACGATCGTTTAGATGTGCTTAGGTGCTAAGTGATCGTCTAGTAAAGATAAGCGATCGTTTAAGAAAACGCGGGCGATCGTTTAGGAAACGTGTGTGTGCGATCGTTTAGTCAAGCGGCGCTATCGTATAGGCTCTCAACACTAAGCGATAGAAGATGCATGAGCGTGCTATATTAATTAAATCATGCATATACATATATTGTAACTCTTATAATATAGATGACACATTAAATATATGCATAACCTATGGTATACTATATGACATACTTTATAGCATATAAAAAAAAATTAAATTCATGCATCATATGTATAAAATAAAAGTAATTAACGGACCGGGATTGGACTCCTAAAAACATAAATAAAAGGCTAACTATTACAAACAAATATCCATCTGGTTCGAAACAGATGAATCGGGCCTTGAACTGCCCTAATCAGACTGCAAATAGCTTAAACCAGCCATAAACCTGTCCAGAAGAACCCAAACAACTCGAATTAGAGAGACCATGAACCATGTCGGACCTGAACTGGATCGTGCGTCATCTCCGTCTCAAACCGTCGTGATGCCATGCCCTAGCGTAATGATGCTATGGAGATGACATTCGTCTGCCGCATCACAGCATCGCGACGCTAGGGTACAGTGTCGCAACGCTACTGTACAATTTCGAACTGCTTTGAAACTTCATCATTTTTTCACCTCGAACTCCAAAAACAAGTCGAGAACATCCACGAACGATTCAACATGTGAATTTACAGACTCTAAGCAAAAAAATGTCCCAAAACATGGGTCTTTACAGAACCAAATTCACAATAGAAAGCCATAAAATATACAGTCTAATCCCGAATTTATCCATTAATGAAAACCATTAACACAAATATTCATCATATGAACAGAATGCCTCAAAAAGAAAATCCCAACAGTGCATTGTAAAAAAAAAAAAAAATTGAAAATTAAGCGAAAATTGGGACAAAAACCTAGAGGATTTGATACCAATTGAAGAAGCCCTTTGAAGGGACCATGAGCGGAAACGATGGATCTTCCCAGTCTTCCCAATTTTACAGAATATAAAATTTTACAAAGATGAAAAGAACATATGCATTTAATTCAGAAACAATACACCATGCTTAATAAAATTGCAGAAAATTAAAATGGGTTAGAGAAACCCTTTGTTGGGTTTTATGTCCTAAAAACTCGTGGTTTGTAAAATGATAAACATTTTCTATTATCAATATACTTGTTATTGATCTCATAAATTGTATGAAAGTCTAAATCCACTATTGTATGAGTACTTGAACTTTATGTGGAGACATAAGAGTGGATCAGGTTCGAGTAAATAGTCAAAATGATCTATGGTACATGAATAAGGTTGGGTACCTTATTCTGGTAACACCATTGGATGCAGGTAACTCTGTAGTTGTTATAAAGAGTTGTAAAGTGCTACATACGATGTGATCCTAATTCATACATGTTATGACACGAGGAGTAGGGGCGTTCTATGCAATGAGTTTGCATAAGATCCGGACCAAGAAATAAGTCACTCTTACTTTATAACGTTGTTTACTGTTTAAGACTGACTATTTCACCTAGATGACCTAGGTAACTCGATCTTAATCCCGAGCTAATTATGAACTCCTGTTTATTTGGGATTGCCCTTAGATTTGCATAGTTGAAGGTTGGCTCAACAGCGTCGAATCAATAAGACTCCCATTTCAGGGGGTAAGACCAGATAGATAGCTGGGGACATAGGGTACAAGACAGAGTTCACACCTACGCGATTAAGGGATAGGAGAAAGGTTGTTCTCTCAAGTATTGAATCCAAGTCTTGAGCAAAAGGCCCCACCCTCTCACTGGGCTAAGAGAGTTTGGTTTGGTGATTGGATCACAAACTAGTTGTTCATTAGAGGATCAGTAGGGACTTGAGGAATAAGATGTAATCTCGGGGTAAAATAGATATTTGACCCTACCGTTATTACGAACAACCTGTAAAGGGTCGACTTGCTGATTATGGTTAAATCATGTGGACATAATATATCTACAGTGAGGGGAGTGCAACTATGAGCTTTAGTGGAGTGACCCATTAGTTAACGAATGGAGATCAATTTGGTCTAATGAGTTTAGCCAATTAATCTCGGATCGTTGGAGCCCATGATCTGTAGGGCCACGAGGTCCCCCTACTAGCTCGTAACAGACTAGCTCTAGAATAGCGTGATAAGTTAATTTGAAACGTTCAAACTAGAATTAAGATTAGTAATTTATATGAGATATAATTATATGTTTAATTTTAGAATTAAACGGGATAGAAGAATTTATTATTTAAATATGATTTAAATATATAAAGATGGATATGTGTTAAAGTTAATTTAATATTTGATATTAAATTAATTAAGTTTTATTTAATAATTAATTTATGAAATTAATTAATTTTTAAAATCAAATGATTTTAAAATAAAAAATTTAGATTTTTAGATAAAATTGAAAAAGGAAAAGAAAACTAAAACACAAATGGAAAAATGGGTTTTTCCATTATCCATTTTTTAAGTAGCTCACACATGAAGCAACCATTTGCCTTGTCTTCTCCAAGCATAAGCTGCAACTCATGCAACTCTTCTCTTTACATGTTGATTTGCACATGAGAAGATTGGAGTGAAAATCGGGTATGCAATTTACAGAATTTTGAGAGAAAATTCGGTTTGAAGAAAGGTTCTTCAACAAAGGTTGCTACAGTGAGCTTTTCTTCTTCATCCCTTGATTCAAGCTTGTTTTGAGTCTCAAAACTCAATCTAGAGTACTAAGAGAATAATGGGAAAGATCTTGAGGTGGTCTACAATAAGATATGGAGAAGATAGCAGCTAGAGATGGAGCTTTGAAGAAGTTCTACAAGAGGTATGTCTTGAAACCCATTTTTTCTGCAGAAGCATGATTTATATTATGCCAAAATTAGTGAATTTGAATGCTTAGATGATCTTTGTTCTTCTGCTGCTATTGATACAATCTTACAATTGGTATCAGAGCATCAAATAAGCATTCAATTCGGTTTAATTTTGGTTTGGTGGGTTTTTTATATGAGAAATATGAAACTGGTGCACTGATATGGTTTTCTGAGTTTTTGCTGTTTAATTCTCTTTAATTTCTCATTTAAATTTGTAATTGACTCTTGCTTGATGAGCTTTAATGTGTTCTCAAGAATCTATAATTTATTTGGAGTCATTAGAGTAGAAATTAAGCTGTAAATCGAAGAAATAAGCGAAGAGGCCGAGTTGCAGTTCCAAAAAAAATAGTCTCTATTCTTATCGTCGTTGTGGTTCCAGTTGCTAAACGATCGTCTAGCTCCAGACACTACACGATGTCAAGAAAAGCTAGACGGTCGTATAGCAATGGGCGCTGGTCGTTGTGATGTTGAACGTTAGACGATCATGTACCTGCAGGAGCTAAACGATGCGTTCAATTTGCTATACGATAGCATTAAGCGATCATTTAGCTTTAACGTGGGAACTAAACGATATGTTGAATTTACTATATGATGGTACTATGCTATTGTTTAGCAACGATGCATGCTAAGTGATGCGATGAAGTGCTACGCGATAGCGCTGAGCAATCGTTTAGATGCAGAGCTAAGCGATCGTATAGACGAAGTGCTAAGCGATGCGTTGAAGTTTCTATGTGATGGAACTAAACAAATTGCTTACCTACGATGTTGAATGACACAATGATGTTCTATACGATGGAGCTAAGCGATCGTTTAGCTACACGGTAGATACTAAACAATGACTTGTAGCGCTAGACGATTGTGTTAAGCGATCGTTTGGTTCTATCGATAGAACAAGAGATAGTGATAAAGAGCTATACGATAGCCTTGAGCGATCACTTACTTCGATCGTTTATCTTTGATCAGGAGCTAAACGATGCGTTGAGTTGCTATGCGATAGCACTATGCAATCGTTTACCTCTATGCGAGAGCTAAGCGATGTGTTGAGTTATTATACGATAGCACAACACGATCGCATACCTTTGCACAGTAGCTGGGCGATGTGTTGAATGCTATGCGGTGGCATTAAACGATTGTTTACCTTTTCGCACGCTAAACGATCAAGAATTTACTAAACGATTTGGCAAAATGCTAGACGATGTCATCATTGCTAAATGATGAGACTTAGCGAGATGTTGAACATTTGCAAGGGTTGCCTGTTCGACCAGTTCTCTTGTGGTCTGGTCCGGTTCAGCTTCGAATGATTCTTAGCTAGTCCGGTTCATACTTGGCTGGTCTGATTTAGATGGTTCAGGTCCGATTCAAGCTATTTGAGTTCGTTTTGGAGTAGTTCGAGCGGTCCAGGGGCAGTCTGGAAGCTGTTTTGTAATAATTAGGTTTTGTTTGCTTATTTTTGCCAAAACTAAAACTATATCAGTCTGTGTTTAATTATTTATGTATTTGATGTATGTTATAATTAAATAAGTCTTGTATGTGCATATAATATGCCATTTAGATTTAAAATCCCACCATAGGAAGCATGTAACATGCATTCAAAGTATATTATAATTGTTATAATATATAGTATGCATGTTAGGGTTTCTTGTATTTAATATAAATATTATATTAAATTTGAATGCCTCATGTATGTTGTGGATTTTTAGCATGTCTAAAGTCTTATACATTGTTATAAAATTGGGTTAGACATTTAAAATCCATAAACAACAGCTGCATGCTCACGTAGGTTGACCACCTATTTTAATTGTTAAAACTTATAAAACCAAGGTTACAAACTCAACCATTATATAATCCTGTCTAAGGCTGGGGGTTCTTAAGTTGACGTGTTACCCGGAACACCTATACTGGGTTTGGCCGATTATTGAGCGTTGGTAATCGGTTTAATGAGTATCGTGATGATGTAAGGTATAAAATGGTTTATCCTTAGATGTAGGTTCTTAAATCCTTATGAAGGTTTCTTGGACAACCCATGATTAGGGTTGCTTTATTAGCCCAAAAGAACTAGTTAATACTACCAAATGACATTCAAGTGCGTTTATATTTTATTGATAGAGTTTTGGAAATAGGGGAGTTATAAATTCGATCTTATTTTTAGCTCTCACGTCTCTAAGAGTTCACAATCCAGATTTAAGCGGTACTTCGTGTCACCCTGGGAGTGACCTCCCTACGGAGAGTATTTTTTAGCTTAAATCTAGATTTCGGTAAATAAGAGGAAGTTGTTCAAATATAAGTCTATTATACAATAAATAGATTTCAACTGCCACGTCTTCATATAGTTTACATCATGAGATTCATATGAGGCTTCGTGTCAACCTGGGAGTGATCTCCCTACGGAAAGTGTTTTGTATGAGTTATTATCAAGGTAAACGGAGGAAGTAGTTCATAGTAAGTGGGTGAAGGATATGTGTCAATATATCCTGCAGTCTCCTGCATTAGTCTGAATCGTGAGATTCCTATGTTGCGCCTGCTAGTTAGCTTTAAGCGGCCCTTTGCTAGTCGTTTAGTGACAGCTATCCCCACGGAAGGTTGTAACATAGGATTCGGAACAACACAGGCTTCAGTAAAATGAATAAAGTCTTATAGTTTCGTCTTGGATGTTGTCTTCTATTTCGGAGGCAAATTCATACCGTCCTATAGGATCTGAAAATGGCGGGTCACACTTACAAGAATTACTAAGTTGTTAGTAAAGATCTTGACCGAAAACGATAACTAAACGACTATAGGAATAAGAGTTATTCCGGAGACAATAGAAATAAGAGATTCTGGGAATAGTGTTTGGTCAAAATTATTTGTTTTAATGAAGGAGTATTTGATTGTCCTACGATAGCACATATTCTGACTCACTAAAATATCGTTGCAAATAAATAATGGTTATAGGTACATTATTACTTTTTGCTAAAACTTGACTTTGGATTTAGTTACAATTTTCTAATTATAATTTGTTTGAATTTTATTAGCATGTCGAATTCTAGAATACTCGCTTCCGATGTACATAATAGTAAAATAATATCAACAAATAAATTACTAGTGATTGATTATACCAAAAGAGTTTTAACAGAGGATTGTCCTTTATCTCCCAAATCATCTGAAATTATGAATTATGATATGAGAATGTTGAATTCGAACAACAAGATAAATATGATTTACTTGTTATCGAATCATGTTTAGTGGAAAACGATAAAATCTGGATAATTGATTCAGGTGCCGCTAATCATGTATGTACTATCTCACAGGAAACAAGTTCCTGGAGATAGTTGACAGAAAGTGAAACAATCTTTAAGGTAGGGATCAAGGAGATTGTTTCAGCCAAAGCAGTGGGAGATATGAAGTTATTTATAGGAGATAAGTACATTTATTTGAAAAATGTATATGATATTCCTTCTATGAAAAGGAATCTAATTTCTGTCTCCGATTTGCTAGAACAAAACTATGAAGTTTATTTCGAAAATGGTGAAGTGTTCATCAAAATGGAAAATAAACAGATTTGCTCTACAAAATTAGAAAATAACTTGTACATGTTAAAACCAACTGAGGTCAAAGTTGTTTTGAACATAAAGATGTTTAAAACTGCTGGGACTCATAAGAAAAGGAAGATTTCTCCAAATGCCTATCTTTGGCACTTGAGACTAGGACACATAAATCTCAACAGGATTGAGAGATTGGTTAAGAACGATCATCTAAATAAGTTAGAAAACAGTTCATTACCACCATGTAAGTCTTGTTTCAAGGGTAAAATGACAAAAAGATCTTTTTCGGGAAAAGGTTTTAGAGCCAAATAACCCCTAGAGCTGATTCATTCAGACCATTGTGGGCCTCTAAATGTTAGAGCAAGAGGAGGATTTGAATATTTCATCGGTTTTATAGATGATTATTCAAGGTATGGGCATGTTTACCTAATGCACCAAAAGTCTAAAACTTTTGAAAAGTTCAAAGAGTATAAGGCTGAGGTTGAAAACCAATTAGATAAAAAGATTAAAACACTTTGATCAGATCAAGGTGGTGAGTATATGGACACAGAATTCTATAACTATTTGATAGGACATGGAATTCAGTCTCAACTCACAACCCCTGGCACACTCCAGCAGAACGGTGTGGTAGAGAGGAGAAACATAACCTTGTTGGATATGGTTCGTTCCATGACGAGTTACTCTCAGTTACCAAATTATTTTTGGGGACACGCAGTTGAGACTGCAGTATATATTTTGAACATAGTTCCCTCGAAAAGCGTTTCTGAAATGTCTTACGAGCTCTGGATGAGACGTAAAGGAAATTTACGTCACTTCAGAATTTGGGATTGTTCAGCACATGTATTGGTGCAGAATCCTAAAAAGCTGGAACACCGTTCAAAAGTATGCCTATTTCTAGGCTACCCAAAAGAAACAAAAGGTGGTCTCTTTTATGATCCTCAGAAAGATAAAGTATTTATATCGATAAATGCAACCTTCCTAGAGGAAGATTATATAAAGAACCATCAACCTCGTAGTAAGCTAGTAATAGAAGAAATGTCCAGAAAAACGACAAACGTATCAACAAGAGTTGTTGATCGAGCAGGTCCTTCAACAAGAGTTGTTGATGAAACTGATACTTCACATCCTTCTTAAGAGTTGAGAATGCCTCGTCGTAGTGGGAGGGTTGTGCAACAGCTTGATTGGTACATGAGTTTAACACAAACTCAAGTCATCATACCAGATGATGGTTTAGAGGATCCATTGTCTTTTAATCAAGCAATGAACGATGTGGACAGAGACCAATGGATTAAAGCCATGGACCTTGAAATGGAATCTATGTATTTCAATTATGTCTGGGATCTTGTAGATCAACCGGAAGGGGTAAAACCTGGGTTGCAAGTGGATCTACAAGAGAAAATGAGACTAAGCTAATAAGTGATGTGCGAAAATTGGAAGTCAATTTTTACTCGGCAACCAAATCCCGTGGACGCATTATGTGATGCATGTTCCTAAAATATGCGTTGATAGCCATGCGTCGATGGTCATGCATTGGAATGAAAATGCGCCAACAATGTATGCAATGACCATGATACCACAAGTTTTCTTCCATTCATGCCAAGTATAACATGAACGCAAATTTCTTGGGTTATCCGAGGTCGAACACAGGGACTTGTAACTATATGTTTGCGGTGATTGTGCATGCGGCAGTATAAATAAAAGAATGAAAGGGATGTTGCTACATTAATCCTACTCCTACTCCTATTTAAAAAACGACGCAATGAGAATATGCATGACAGGTAGAAATGCGACAGACCTTGACATGAAATAAATGAATGGGAAAACAGATAAAATGCGGAGATGTTTTCATTGCAACCCTGAAGAATGACCACAAGGGAACCTTAGTCAGCGTCAGACTATGCGATCATATTACAACCATACACGACAAGTCATTTTTCAATGGAAATACGGTGCTTCTAATTTTAGGACGCATGTGTTGAACGCAAAGTGTCCATAGAGCTTATTCCTAAGTCTTTACTCTTGTCCTATACGATGATGCAAAATGCATGAAAGCAAGGTGACCACATTCAATCCTATCCGATCTCTATGGTGCATGCGATGCGTTAATAACAAATAGTGCTCATTCCTAAGCACCTATCTCTGGTATTATGAGTTCTAATCTGGCTCTCCCAAGCCTAGATTCTGACCTGACATTCTCAAGCCTAGATCCTGTCCTTAGACTATGCTCCCGAGTATCCCTAATGGATGAATGAAGCATACATAATACAAGACAATCGCATAAACTTCTCTGACCTACTGTTGTTACTATCCCTAGTGAACAACGCATACCTTGTTTAATGCGTCCAACCACTTACCCTCTCGGACAGTTGATTGTTGCTGACTTCACTCATAGACAAGTAATGCGTTAGCCCATAGATAGGCATTGCAACAACTTCACACTAAGCAAACAAGATTACTCACATACTCGCACAATGCACACCTCTCGGTGGGTTGCTACATGTTCATATCCCTAATCCACATGACTAAGTATGCAATACCTCAAGCAATCTCACTAAGTGTTGCAATGAAAGTAAAGATGCTAAGCAAGAAGATAGAGATAGAGTCGAAGGAATAGAGAAATGCATTGAAAACATATTGTATTAATTTATTAATTCAAAATGTCATACAATACAATATAGGAAAAGAAAGGAAAAAGAAATAACCGGTTGGAAGCAAAACTTTGCTTCCAGCGGATGTGTGTCACAGCTACTGGTGGTGCCATGGATGGGTGGAGGAGCTGACTCTCTCAAGATCTAACTCCGGTTGAAGGCTCCGGTCGCCACTCGGAATGAATGAAGGAGGTGAAGAACTCTCAGCGTCTTCTCACGCAGTTTGTCTGGATCACAAGGATCCGCCATAGGCAAACCACAGACAAAAACCTTGGATTCAACCTTGGGCAAAAACCCTGGATAAAATGAATTTGAGCTCATCAGCTTCTATTTATAGAGTTTGGCTGCCGACAACATTTATTGGACTGCTTTGAGTCTGACGTTCAGTACGTTCGTCCTTTCTGAACCTCTGCCACTAACGGCATGGTAGGTGAAATGTCAGCATTAGCTTTCGATTTTCTCGAGGTAGATGCATTGATGCGTTCATTCCACCAACTTTGCGTTGATCCCATTAGAATGCATTGTCGCGTAGCCACAGTCATTCAATGGTCGCATTCACTTAACACCGCAACTCTACATGATGACCACAATTGCTTGACGAGTGCAACTCCCATGCGATCAACGCATACGGCTAATTACCGCAACATCCATGCGTTGATCGATGTGTTTGCCTTGCGATGGAGTGTTTCTCCGCATGCGGTCGTCTATGCGATGGTCTAGTTTCTGCATTTGCGTTCATTTTCTGCATTGGCTATAAAAATAGAACATTGAACGCATAATTAACGCAAAGTAATGGGTTAGCTGAGATTCGACATGCTGATCGACGCAAACTATTTTTCTCATGAATTCCTAGCATGATCAACGCATATTCTGCCTAACAACCTTCGTAATTCTAAGTAAAAGGCCTAAGATGACATGCATATCTGCATGTCATCAGTAAGGTACAGATCTACAAAGCTAGATTTGTGGCAAAAGAGTTTACACAAAGAGAGGGGTTAGATTTTGAAGAAACTTTCTCTCCAGTTGCCATGATAAAGTCTATTAGAATACTCTTATCCATAGCCACATTTTATGATTATGAAATATAGCAAATGGATGTCAAAACAGCTTTTCTGAATGGCTATCTTGAAGAGAGTATCTGTATATCTCAACCAGAATGGTTTATATAGCAGGGTCATGAGCAAAAAGTTTACAACCTTAATCGATCCATTTATGGATTAAAACAAGCTTCTAGATCCTGGAATATGAGATTTGACACTGCGATCAAATCTTATGGCTTTGAACAAAATATTGACGAACCCTGTGTCTACTAGAAAATTGTCAACAAAACTGTCGCTTTTCTGGTGTTGTATGTTGATGATATTCTACTTATTGGAATGGTTGGCTTCATAATCCCAAATGAAAGATTTGGGAGAAGCACAGTATGTTTTTGGAATCCAAATAGTTCGGAATCTCAAGAACAGAACATTGGCATTATCTCAAGCATCTTATATAGACAAAATGTTGCCTAGGTATAAAATGCAAAATTCCAAGAAAGGATCTTTAACTTTCAGACATGGAATTCACTTGTCTAAGGAGCAGAGTCCTAAGACACCTCAAGAGGTTGAGGAGATGAATCAAATTCCATGTGCATCTGCAGTTGGGAGTTCGATATATACAATGTTTTGTACTCGTCTCGACATATGCTATGTCGTAGGAATTGTCGGTAGATTTCAGTCCAATCCTGGTCATGACCATCGGACTGCTGTTAAAAACATTCTCAAGTATCTTCATAGAACGAGAGATTATATGCTCGTGTATGGTTCTAATTTTGACTGGATACACTGGATACACTAATTTTTACTTTCAGACCGATATTGATTTGAGGAAATCAACTTCGGGGTTAGTATTCACTCTGAACGGAGGAGTAGTTGTGTGGAAAAGCATCAAGCAGGGTTGTATTGCGGACTCCACAATGGAAGCTGAGTAAGTAGCTGCAAGCAAAGTAGTAAAAGAAGCAGTATGGCTCAGAAAGTTCCTGACAGATCTGGAAGTAGTTCCTAACATGCACCTGCTTGTCACTCTCTATTGTGACAACAGTGGAGCAGTTGCAAATTCAAAGGAACCATGAGGCCATAAAAGAGGAAAGCATATCGAACGGAAGTACCATCTCATCAAGGAGATTGTACATAGAGGAGACGTCATTGTTACTCAGATTGCTTCCTAAGAAAATTTAGCTAATCCATTTACAAAGACCTCTCGGCTAAAGTGTTCAAGGGTCACCTTGTAGGACTAGGTCTACGAGTTTTGTATCACTAGGACGAGTGGGAGAATTGATGGGTATTGTGATGCCCTAGTTTATTGTATTTGTACATTTTATTCTCTCCATGTAAACTCAACATTATATATATTTGTATATATTTATCCCTTGGAGTTTTAGTCCAAGTGGGAGTATTGTTGGGGTTTATATCCTAAAAACTCGCAGTTTGTAAAATGATAAACATTTTCTATTATCAATATACTTGTTATTGATCTCATAAATTGTATAAAAGTCTAAATCCAATAAACTAAGACCCATGACTATTGTATGAGTACTTGAACTTTATGTGGAGACATAAGAGTGGATCAGGTTCGAGTAAATAGTCAAAATAATCTATGGTACATGAATGAAGTTAGGTACCATATTCTGGTAACACCATTGGATGTGACCTACTCTGTAATTGTAACAAAGAGTTGTAAAGTGCTACATACGATATGATCCTAATTCGTACATGTTATGATACGAGGAGTAGGGGCATCCTATGTAATGAGTTTGCATAAGATCCGGACCAAGAAATAAGTCACTCTTACTTTATAACGTTGTTTACTGTTTAAGACTAACTATTTCACCTAGATGACCTAGGTAACTCGATCTTAATCATGAGCTAATTATGAACTCCTATTTATTCGGGATTGCCCATAGATTTGCATAGTTGAGGGTTGACTCAACAGCGTCGGCTCAATAAGACTCCCATTTCAGGGGGTAAGACTAGATAGATAGCTAGGGACATAGGATACAAGACGGAGTTCACATCTATCCGATTAAGGGATAAGAGAAAGGTTAGTCTCTCAAGTATTGAATCCAGGTCTTGAACAAGGGGCCATAACCTCTCACTGGGCTGAGAGAGTTCGGTTTGGTGATTGGATCACAAACTAGTTGTTCATTAGAGGATCAGTAGAGACTCGAGGAATAAGATGTAATCTCGAAGGTAAAACAGATATTGACCCTACCGTTATTACGAACAACCTGTGAAGGGTTGACTTGCTGATTATGGTTAAATCATGTGGACATAATATATCTACAGTGAGGGGAGTGCAACTATGGGCTTTAGTGGAGTGACTCATTAGTTAATGAATGGAGATTAATCTGGTCTAATGAGTTTAGCCAATTAATCTCGGATCGTTGGAGCCCATGATTTGTAGGTTCACGAGGTCCCCCTACTAGCTTGTAACAGACTAGCTCTAGAATAGTGTGATAAGTTAATTTGAAACGTTCAAATTAGAATTAAAAGAATTAGTAATTATATGAGATATAATTATATGTTTAATTTTAGAATTAAACGGGATAGGAGAATTTATATATTTAAATATGATTTAAATATATAAAGATGGATATGTGTTAAAATTAATTTAATATTTGATATTAAATTAATTAAGTTTTATTTAATAATTAATTTATGAAATTA